>NW_006408521.1:9025647-9032791 GCF_000296735.1 Chrysochloris asiatica | reverse complement strand
GTCCAATTCATCAAATCTGTTCTTCAGATGATCTCTAAATTCAGAAGGGATAAATTCAAGATCATATTTTGGCTCTCGTAGATTTGTTTTCATTTTCTTCAGCTTTAATTTGAATTTGCATATCATGGAATAGTCACCTTTTATCTCTGACAAAAATCCTGCAAGTAAATATTAAGAATGAGTCTATTAAACAGGAAACATCAGGCCAATGACAATGAACATTTAATTGTAGTGAGTCAGACATTAAGGCTGGAAAACATTTTGTTTTAGAGAAGAGGAACCAATACAATATATTGCAGACAGGTTGTTTCTGTGTCCTAAACTACCCGAAATGAGAATTACAGAACCTATTTGACAGTATTATTGAAGGGCTGAATAAATTAATTCATATAAAATTCTATCATATTTCCTCTTTGCAAAGATGAGAAAACAGACTCTGTATAAGCATTAGGATTGAGATTTAATGTAATCCTATGTGTACCATATGTTGTTGCTAAGTGTTGTTGAGTTGTTTCCAACTCATAGCGACCCTGCATAGGGTTTCTCAGGAGCAGCTAGTGAGTTTGAACCACCAGCCTTATGGTTCATACTCACATTGTGGGCTTGCACTTCGTCCTATCATGCCACACCAGGTCTCTGTAGTGCATAGTAAACACTAGTTAAACAAAATCATTGGTATTATAGGCTTATCATTACTTTAAAAGGCACAGTTAATGTTTGATTGGCATTTGATACTGTCTTTTGATCCTTGAATATTTATAATTGTAGTTTTTAAATAAAACTTACATTTAAATGACAGTAGATATAAGTAAAGACTGAGCTAAGATTATTAAATGATAAAAAAATAGAATATTAATTGTCTTTATAAAATCAGTGGCAATGATCTGTTTCTTTGCTTTTACATGTTTAATTCTGTTTATCACTCCCTCTCCTGGCAGAGATTAATAAGATTCTCCACTCAATACTCATTATTACCTTTCATATCAATCAGTCCTAAATTCTACAATTCCTATCTTTATCACTCCTTTGAATAATGACTATTGGCTCTAGAAATCAAAATGAGAGACATCATCACTTACTAGGATATATCAATCTTTAGATTATATATATGCAGTTGCCTGAACACAAACGTGTCCTACATTGTATTTATTCAATCAAGCATTGTTCACTCTATGAAATACACTGAGAAGGTATGCATCAACTAAGACTAAACTGTGTTATTAAGATTGCCTGAAAATTAATATATATAATAACTTAACGGGTATGTGTCATTGTGTAAATCTTATTAAATCCTTTTTAGTAAAAGGTGAGGATTAAAGAAAATAACATCTTTAAAGCATTTCAGAATTCCTGGATCATAGTAGATGTTAGCAATGATTATTATTGTTGTTAAAATAATTAAGAAGGCACTTGACATGCAACTCCTCAATAAGGTAGAGTTATTTTCATCATGCTAGTAAAACCCATATGGGTGCATGTCTGACTTCATCTGGCTTCACAAGGGGGAAACAGAATCAAACTTTAAATCAGTCCAAGATAGATTCTTATGAAGTCAGACCTCCTATGGAGGTCTAACATGCCTTTACCCTATAACCTTCTTTACCCTATTCTGATACCAACCATCCCTCCCACAGCACTCTCTGATTCACATCTGGGTTCGATAATCCACTGCAATGACCACACAGAACTCAGAAGAATACTCACAATTATGGGGTTTGTTAGAGAAGTGAACAGAGTACACTGCAGGATCAGAAAAACTCAGGACACAGTCAGAACTCCAGTCAGGAATGCCTGTTGACTGCCTTACTGCAGGCATGCCTCACTCTTGTCTTCAGTGTGTCCGCCATGTGTTCCCTTGGCCTTTGCCCTACTCAGACAAGTGTTATCAAACTCCTTTAGTCTGTCTGTAAATGTCCAAAGGGACCCCTCCACAAGCCAGCCTCTTGCTAGCAGGCACACAGCTATATTCATTCCATGGGCCTAGATGCCCACAGCTGCTCCATGACACTTCCTCTGCCACTGTCTCTGTTATCACTGCTTCTCTAGGTAGGGATCTCACACGAGACTCCTGCTCTTCGTTCTTGATGGTCCTGAGATCTTCTGGTCCTGCTTCTGAAATGGCTGCTTTTAAATCTAATGAATGGCAAAACTAACCAATCTCGGCCTTACAGTCCTGTCTATCTTATTTGCATAGTTCCATCCTGTAATTTCATGGGAATTAAGAAGATATTGGATAGAAAAGCAGTATCAAGTAAATTCAAGGTACCACAACCATTATTAATATCAGTATTTCCATTTCTCATTGGATTGACTGAGATTTTCATAGGATTTAGAAGTTCTACTTGAATTTAATTTGTCAAAGGAAAGCATTGTCTTTTGAGAAAAATCTTCCTTTTATCTTTTTGATGACTGTATTGGGGTCAGTAGTTTCTCCTAAAATTCATGTCTACCTAGAACCTGTGAATTTGACCTTTTGGAAGTGGGATCTTTGCAGATTAAATCAAGTTAAAATGAGGTCATACTGGGTTATACTGAAAACCGAACTCACTGCCGAATCAATTCTGACTCATAGCAACCCTGTACAAGGTTTCCAAGGCTGTTAAATCTTTACCAGAGGAGAAAGACTCATCTGTCTCCCACAGAGCCGCTGGTGGGTTTGAAATGCCAACTGTGTTTTCAATTACAATGCTTTTGCTCATTCTTTCAGAGTAGCATGGGCTCTCGTACCAGAATTTCCTTGGGAAACCTTACCACATCAACTACACCCCTATCTTGTCGGTTCAGACTTCTTGCTGTTCCCCTATTGAAAGAACATAAAACACAATCTGAGTCCCTTAAGGATGCCAACACTTTTGACATGATGTAAATTAAAGATCACAAATTTTTTTGGAGGAGGATTAAAGCAATGCAAACACCATCTTCTGAAGTGTATAGAACTAGAAGAGGACAGGTTCAGAAACAGCAGTTTTACAGTTTGACATTTTTGTTTAATAAAAGTTTCTATTACTTTGTAGCCATACATTTTGATTTACCCTTTTATGTCATTTAATCCAAGCTCTACCATTTACTTCTAGCTGTAGTTAATTGTTAACTAAGGCAAAACACTTAAAGGAAGGGATTTGATTGTCTCATTGACTTTCCTAGCTATTAATGGCAAAACTCTTCAACAAGGATCCCAACATATTGCTGTAGTTTTTGATCATGATCATTTATTTCCTGCATTTGTATGTTTTCTAAAGTTTTAATGTACAATTAGGAAATTGGTTAAGAATTGACTTAGAAATGATATTGTCAGGCGCCATCAAGTCGGAACTGACTCATAGCGACCCCATGCACAGCAGAATGAAACAATGTCTGATCCTGGGCCAACCTCACTACCGCCGCCACACTTGACACCATCAATGATGTCACCTGGCTGATCCATCTCGTTGGGGGTCTTCCTCTTTTTCTCTGACCCTCCATCTTACCCAGCATGATATCCTTTTCTAGTGACTGTTCTCCGGACAATATGTCCAAAGTATGAGAGACGAAGCCTAGCCATCTTGGCCTCCAAGGAGCACTCTGGTTGCACTTCTTCCAAAACAGATCTATTGGTTCTTTTGGCAGTCCATGGCACTTTCAGTATTCTCCTCTAACACCACAATTCAAAGGCATCAATTCTTCTACAATCTTCCTTATTCACTGTCCAGCTTTCGCATCCATATGAGGTTATTGAAAATACCATGGCCTGGGTCAGGCGCACCTTAGTCCTCAAGCTCTTCGATACTTTAAAAAGTAGAAATGATAGGATAACATAAAACATACGAGGATTTTGCTTGCATTGCAGAGACATGTAATATATTAAACAATTGTATTCAGAAGTTATTTTCCAAAGGGAAACATAAAAACTTCAAATTTGAAAGATTCAGAATGACTTTTGAAGAGTAGCATTCATATCAAGAATTAATATATAAAAGATTCTCTCTAGAATGACCTTTGAATTCTGTTCCATCTTTAGATTATATACATCTATAAAAAGTTTTTATTATGTTAACTTTGTTTGAAACTGTACTTGTAAATTTTATATAGAAATTAAATTAATTTAAATCTTTAACTATGTGACCTTAGTTGAATATGCCATTCCTTACATTTTGAGCATCCCAAGGTCAGATATTCTTGGATAGATTTTAAAAGATAACTCATTTTTGCATTCAACAAAGTAAGCATCTGCTATTTTTTTTTTTAATGTTGAGGGAGTTTGGCACTGTCCCTGACCTCAAGAAGAGGTTGGCAATTTCATTTGTTTTGAAGGGTCACAGAGTAAATATTTCAGTCCTGTGGGCCATATCCAACTCTGCCTTGCAGTGCAAAAAAACAGCCATAGATAATGCTTAAACCAATGAGTATGACAGTGTTCCAATAAGACATGATTTATAGAAGTAGACAGTGGGCCAGTTTACCTATCTGCTGTCAGTCTCAGTCCAATGATTGCCTTGACACAGTAGACAGGGTTCTTAGGTGCATAGATGAAGATATCTAGACTTGTTTAACTCAGAATTTCCTTTTTTTTGTCCATGATCCCTTTTTTAATGTGGAATACCTATTAATACATCTTAAAAGTAATATTTGAATAGTTTGGTTTTGAAAGAGTTACAGATTCCATTTGGCTGCTTATGTGTAGGCAGCTAGGTTCTAGAAACACCTTACACAGAACAGATGTTTGCTGAGCATGGCAGTTACTATTACGACATGGAAGTTAGAATGCAAATTCACTACCATGGGCATTGAGGTCTCAGGCAGAAGAACAAGAACAGGTAGCAAATTAACTTAATGAATTGAGATACGTATGAAATTATAGTGATGGTTCTAAATGCTGACAGAATAATTTCCTGGATGGTGTTTGGTTGTCATTATAACCAGGAATACTACTGGCATCTAATATTTAAAATGTGTTTCTCCTTTAGTTGTAACAATCATATGCAATCTCTTTAATCCAACAAAAACTGTTTTTACTTCAGGCAGAGGCTATTGTCAACTTTGCAGAGCAAAGATCAGGTATAGTGATCTTTTGAGTAAACCACAGAATTAGATGCTCTTAGGCATTTCAGAAGCAATTTATTAATGTGTGTCATTAGCACTTTACTTCCTCATGGTCACATTTTCATAGAAGCACCAGAGTACCCTTAGGTCTGATTGTGAAAGTAGCTCTTCTGTAGTTATTTTTAAAGGCTAATCTAACAGTTTTGTAAGAATACTCAGTCAGTAAATAACTTTCTTTTCTGAACTGTGTTTAAGTAACTTGCTTTTAGTTATATAGTTAGGAAAAAGAGGTGTTGGAATTCAAAACCATTTTTTGTTTTCTAATTCCAAAGTAGGACTTTCAACAAATTTATAAATTACTCAGATCAGATAAATATGTCAATAAATTATTATGACAAAAATACAAATGCTATAAAGATCGGATGTATGTTGGAAAAATATCTCTGAGATAAACCTTGAAGAATTTTCCACGAATTTGGGAATTCAAAGACAGATGAGATGTAATGAGTATTTGTAAATGTTTGACTAAACCTCAGAAAATAAAGTAGAATAAGTTTTTATTTTTATTTTTGGTGATTATTTAAAATTATCACATGCTAACTCGAAATATTTGGTCAGCAGATTTGTTAACCTGTGTACATTATAATTAACTGGGTAGATTTTTCCAAATACATTGATTTCTTGGAAAAGTTTTGGTGACTCACATCCTCTTTGATCAGACTCTGAAATGATTTAAGGTTTGGAGCCAAGTGGGTTATGGTATTTTGACCAAATATCTAGTTGAAGAGATTGGCATCTGCTTTGGAATAATCAGTGAAATGTAATTGTTAATAACAAACTCAAATCTGAAAGTTTGTCAGTGGATCTAATTTTAGATGGTTCTTAAAACACAAACAAACAAAAAAATGCAATACAAATATGGATCTCTTCCAGTGGGTTGGCTAGGGAGCTGTCTTCCAAATTTCTTGGCATAGATTGCACTGTATCAGTTTGTTGGAACGTTTTAATTTTTATCCTATCTATCCCTGGAGCCTTGTTTTTCAACAGTGCCCTCAGTTTAGCTTGGGTTCTTGATCATACACTATCTTGAAATGGTTCAATATTGACAAATTATTTTTCGTAAAGTAACTCTGTGTATTCTTTACATCCTCTTTTGATGCTTCCTGCATCGTTCAATATTTTTCCTATAGAAATCTTCAATATTGAAACTTAAGGCTTGAATTTTTTCTTAAGTTCTTTCAACTTAAATACCTAAGGATGTTTTACCCATTTTGGTTTTCTAACACGTGGTCTTTGTACATTTCATTATAATATGTTACTTTGCTTTACAGGGTACCCTTTGAAATTTGTTATTCAGTTAATTTATTTCATCATTTCTCCCAGTCACTTTTCCTTCTTTCGTATCTTTTTAATGAGCTTTTGCTGTCTTCATGTATAATGTTCTTGATGTTACCTCATAACTCCTCTGGTCTTTGGTCATTAGTATCCAATGCATCAAATTTGTTCTTGAGATGGTCTCTAAATTCAGGTGGGATATACTCAAGGTAATACTTTGGCTTTTTTGGACTTGTTTTAAACACCAGTTATTACTACTATTAGTCACATTTTTGCACTACCCACTAAAGCCAATGATGATGAGACGGTTTCTGCATTGAGGCTTTGAGTTTGTTTTTAGTGGTTAATGTATACGAAGAAAACTCAATATCACACAGATGTATATAGTAGGGGAAGGGAAAGGCATTAATTGCCTTTTCACGAAACTGTTGTTATTCTCAAGCATCATCGAGTTGGTGACCGACCTTGTATAGGATTTCCGAGGAGCAGCTGGTAGGTTAGAACCACTGACCTTACAGTTAGCATTCCAGTGCTTATCTTACAAGAACCACAGTGAACATTCTTATTTATTAATCAACAAATTATAGTTTCTTAAAGGTTTGGTTGGAATGTGAAATATTTTTCTCACTCTATTGGATTAATATTCATTGATCCATCTTGTATTTTGAATGGCCATTAGACCCAAGCATGATTTGTAACTTCATGCATTGGTCATTTGAAAATTATTGGTTCACCAAGTTTTGCAAAAGTTTTAATATAAAACAAACCTGATTTGTTAGTATCAAAATAT
>NW_006408521.1:9014201-9025547 GCF_000296735.1 Chrysochloris asiatica | reverse complement strand
TTATAAAGCTTATTTTTTATATGGAAATTCAATTTTTATTGTTGATAAAAAGCATTCCGTTGTTTTCCATGAAGTGATAGCTTATTTAGTTCACTTTTGAAAAATTCTCTATAAAATATCCAAGTTTGAATGAACAATTTGTTGTTCATTTTCAAGTAAGAATTATGTTCCATTAAAATGTACTTAAGTCAGCTTGTAACTCTAACAATTGTACAACTGATTTTCCTTGAGATAATCATCATATTGCAGAAGTTCTATATGTGCATTTATCATTTTGTCACACATAATATTTTAAAAATGTATTCTTAGGGTAACTGTTAGTCTTGAAATTTAATAAAATTAGTATTTATTATTGTTTTATCAAGAACATTTCTACATGAAACTGGCATTTTAGTTTTTTTGTTTATATTTCTGTTGTTGTTGTTGTTAAGTACCATGGAGTTGGTTCCGACTCATAATGAACCTGCACAGGGTTTCCGAGGTTGCAAATCTTTTCGGGAGCAGAAAGCCTCATCAATCTTTTCTCCATTTATTATGATGTTAATTTACTGGTCCAATTGTGAGACTTTTGGTCTTCTTTACATTGAGCAACCCATACCAAAGGTCTTTGATTTTCATCAATATTTTAAGTCCTATTGGCTTTCAGCAAGCAAGGTTGTATCGCCTGCATATCGCAGGTTGTTAATGGGTCTTCCATAAATCCTGGTGCCCCATTCTTCTTCATGTAATCCAGCTTCTCCTCCTATATACGTGTCTATAGTGTGGCTGAAATTAAGCCATGAGGGTGAGTTCCATTCCAGACCCGATGGGTTGGCGAGAGCCATAGTTTCCAGTTCCCCTAGTCTCTTTCTGACCAGTAAATCTGGTGGGATTTTTGTTGTTGTTGTTGTTTGTTTTTTAATAAATTTGAATTTTGTTCTACATTTTTCTCCCACTCTATGTGGGACCTTCTAATGTGATTCCTTTCAAAGCAGTTGTTAGTATTAGGCGGATACCACCTAGTTCTGGTCTCAGAGTCATAGTGAGTGAGTCAAGATGTTCCCTTGCTCCATTGGTTTATTGGTCTAGGTGAAGGCAATAAGATTTTAAAAGTATTCAACACTGAATGTTTCAGCACTATTTTTCTTTGTCCTCAAGTGTGCACATGAAAGAGATGACCTTCTTTAGTGATTAGTTAGTTCTGATACCAGAGAAATGAATTCTAACAAAATAGAAAGTCCAGAAATAGTGGCTGGTTCATATATTTGTAAAGAAAAAAGTAGAATTTTGAAGACAAGATGTTAATTCAGTCATTGTGCTTGCAGTTAAAATCTTTAATCCATCAAAGTGCTCTATCATTGGAAAGAGGCAGCAATACAATTTCTTTACTTCTTTGACTGACTTTTTGTCCAGCAGATTGTCAGCAAAATCAACACTGCAAGGTGTTATTTGCCTGTTAGCTACTGAGTGGACCTTTCTGGGCAAAGCAATACAGTAACTCACCCTGTAAGATGCTTCACTGACTTTTCATTTCTTATTTGAAAAGCTGCACCCAACAATTTCAAGCTTTTGAAAAGTTTGCCCTGTCTATATTTGAAAATTCATATTCCATTTCTTTAAGCTTTGACTGATTGGTTTCAAAGTAACATCACAAGTTAACTAGCATAACACTATTAAAAATAGTCTGTTGTTTAAGAAATAAATTATTTTTATCTATAATGCTGAGGTAGCGTAGTGGTTACGAATCGGGCTGCGAACCTTAAGGTCAGCAGTTCGAAACTACCAGCTGCTCCGCGGGAGAAATATGAGGCTTTCTACTCCCGTAAAGATTTACACCCTCGGAAACCCTATACAGGGTCGCTATGGGTCGGAACCGACTCGATGGCACATAACAACAACAACAACAACATAATGCTGAGGAGAAAATCTATTTCATTAAATTATCATTTCTTGTTTACAGTGCTCCAACATTCTTTGGAATAGATTTCTCCCATTTATCAGTAATAAAATTCTCTGCTATGTTATTTTAAACCTTTTTCAGCATCTTTAGACTTAGAAATGGCAGCTGTAGCTTGAGAACATGACTCTTTTAATCTTCCCACTGAAAACAAATGACTCATTCTTGCAAATAAAAAAAACATACATAATAAATAAACTTTGTGGTATTAAAACATTAGTAGGTACTATAACACTTAAAAATGATAACAGTTTTAGACAAAATACTCATTCAGAAATATTTCTGAAGAATGCTGTTAATGAAAAAAAGAGACATTGATATACATTTACTACTTATGGTTTGTACACTTAGACACAAGGAAAAATTCAGGTTATTCAAAGAAGTGTTTCACTAGAATGAATACAAAGTTACATAGACTGTAGTAGATTTATTGAAACCTGGATAGTAAAAACATAGGAAACCTACTGAAAGCAGACAGAGTAATTTCTATAAATAACATATTTATAGTGTATACCTACTGTTTTGTAAGTTCTAAAGAAACTATGGATCAGAATTGATTTGATGGCACTTATCAGAAAAAAAAAAGGCACGGATAAGCATGTATTTAATTGGGCATCAAACGGGTGATGTCACATGCCATTTAGCTTCTGGAAAAATCACATACTCTTGTTTAAGAATAAGGAAAGGGCAAATTTTATCTTACACTCACTTTGTCAATAGTTTTGATTTTGAGACTCTCTATGAAAGACTTCGGGGCGTCCCAGGACCACCATGCAACACTCTGAGAACTGCTTCTATATGTCTTTATGGTACACCATATGTGTCCCAGTTTTTTATTGGCACATGACTGTAATAAAATGCTTTGTATATTAGTTTGGTTGGTTTTTTTTACCCATATAGTAGTTATTTTTATATAGTAACTTTTTGTTGTGAAATGCCATCTAGTTGGTTCCAACTCCTAGAGAACCTGTATAGGGTTCCTGAGGAGCAGCTGGTGAGTTTGAACTGCCGACCTTGAGGTTCAAGCCAACCTTATGATCCAACGCATTATCTTGCACACCACACAAGGACCCCATATGGTAGATTAGCTTAAGTAAAATCCTTTGAGAAACTTTGGGTCTGTGATATTCAAAATATCAACAACAGGGGGAACAAAAATTGGAAGGATTATTGTAAAGTAAGAGACTAAAGAGAGATAATTCTAAAGGGCTTGTTTGATTTTAGACTGGATCCTTGTTTGAAAGTAAAAAGAGCTAGCTAACTAAGATATTTTTGGACAAGAAGTAATATTTGAATATGTAATGGATGACATTATTGAATTATAGTAAATTTTATTATCTGGTATAATGATATTATGGTAATTTACTTAAGAGAATAGTATTTTATAATATATAAGACCATAAGAGGATTCTTATTTTAGCATACGCATGATTAAAGTGTTAAGAGTGAATGATAGCTGCAATTTATTTTCAAAATAGATAATGATATCTAAATATGTATTGGAAGGAGTCATGGTGTGACCTTGTAAGATAGGCACTGGACTGCTAACCACAAGGTTGGCAATTGAAACCCACCAGATGCTCCTTGGAAACCCCATACAGGGTTGCTATGAGTCAGAACCATCTTGACAGCAAGTAACAACAACAGATATATATTTTGATTTTTACATATTTTAAAGTGGTAAAAGTAATGATAGTAGTAGCGTCACGTGACCCTGTCTAAATTCCTAAAGAGTAATGAGAATCACCATCAGCTCAAAATTGTTGTCCATGAGGTGAAAGTCAGACATGCTTCCCCTCTCTAGCCAATTTGGCCAATTTTGACAATCTACTGCAGTGACCGCATGTTGATTGTTGTTATGTGCCGTAGAGTTGGTTCCAACTCACAGTGACCCTATATAGGATTTCCAAGGAGCGGCTGGTGAGTTTGAACTGCCGACCTTGCCATTCAAACTGACCTTATGGTTGAGTGCTTGTCCTCCAGTACCAACACCAGGAAACTATACTTACAGTTAAGTGGTTTATTAAAGAACAGGGTACAACTAAGGATCAGAAGCTATGACAGTAAGTCAAAAAATATTGCTACTATGGTAACAACTAAAACATTTAAGCATATCTGTATGATCACCTATGTACAGGGTCGCTATGAGTCAGAACCGACTCCATGGCACTAACGACCACCACCATATGATCACTGGATGGCTGCAGATAAGTTCTCTTAGTAATACACTCCTCTTAGCCTCCTTAGGGTACCTTCACAAATGAGGTCCAACTTGAAGAATGGCTGGGTCAGTTAAATTCAAGGCAGAGAGGTCAGCTCAGAATGGTGAGTTTGGGGGGGATTCTAAGGGGGTAAGCTTAATAGATTTTCTCAAAACCCACAGGACAATCATGGGGACTTACTATGAAGAAGTTTTAAGAAAATTGAAAACTATTGGTGAAAAAAATGAAAATTGGTGAGAAAAATGCCAGAAAGTTGCACCAAGGAATTGTTTTCCATCACAATGATTGCTTTGAGAAACCATATCCCATTTATCCTACAGTTTAGATCTTGATCTTCAGCCTTCTTAATCTCAAAATTCAAAAACATTGAAAAAGAACACAATCTGAGTTTTTCAAATGTGAAAACTGCCATTTTCACATGGTGTAAATCGAGTAGCACCAACTTCTTCCAGGAAGAATTAGAGATGGAAACACCTCCTTCAGAAGGTGGAGAATATATTGAGAAACAAAAGCTTCACATTTTGATATTTTTATTTAATAAAGGTGATTTTATTAATGATGGTGTAGCAAGACTTTTTGACTTACCCTGGTTTAACTCCAGATCAGAGTCAGGATACATGAGAGCAACTGTTTCCCTTCTTCAGTGCAGGGCAGCTCTCTCAACTTTTGTTGGTGGCATTGGCTTCCTTTTGTCCCCTCAGGACAGGCTCTTCTTGCTCCTGATTGATGCTTGTTGCTGTCTGTCACTGGGCCTATCCTTATGTTTGATGGTTACAGTCCTTGATCTGTGTTCTAGCACTTTTAAGGGATTCTTTGCCTCCTCTTTCTCTACTTCTTTTCCATTCTTTGTTTTGCTACTTCCTGCTACTTCTCTTCCTCACAAATATTTGTGGGACAGGCTGCTTAAACACGCAAACTCCTTATCAGTTTCAGGCCTGGCATTCCACCAAGCCAAATTCCTTTAGATAGGACACAGATACTTCATTTGCATAGTTGGCAATGCTGATGTATAAGTCATCTCATTTGCATACGGTATTGGACAATCCTTGCAGGGGGCACACGAGTCACAGGGCAGACTGCAGCAGACAGAAAGGATCAAACCAATTTGTTTACTTTTTGTCCAGGAAATGTCAATCAACTTAGACAAAAGTAACAATCTCTCTAGAGTAGAAAACGAGGAGAAAAGGTGACTTCTCAGGGTTTAAGGGAAAATTGCTCAAGCTGTGTTTTCAAAGAACCAAGGTAAAAGGCCATATAAAGGAACTCATTTCACCACCATACACAGAAAAATAGTATCATTGGAAGTGGATGAAACAAATATGGCACAATGTTAAAAGTTATTAAATATAGCCGGTGGGGGCTATAGGTGACTCTAGAATCATTATTTTAGCTTTTCAATTAATTTGACATCTTTCATATTCAAAAGTAGGAAAACAAATGTCATTAATCAATATATCTAAAGCATTATCTAAAAGGATTAAGCCCTCTTTTGAAAGTTGCAGAAGGGCTTTTTCTAAGTTCCTTAATTGTAGAATCTATAGCTCAGGGAGTTAGTGAGAAGCTCATGAGTCTTTCAGGTGAGAATTTTAATCCTTTCTTCAATAATGATAAGCATTGTGACCTCAGACAAACTCCCGAGGGCTCAGTTGTCTTATCTGTAAAATGACAATAATAATAATGGTTATTTGATGAGGTTGTTAGTAAAGTGGAATTTTTATTTTTAGGAAGGACCGGAGAAGGACATCAGGCTTGGTAAAGTGGAAGGTCAGAGAAAAAGGGGAGGACCTTCAATAAGATGGATTGACATGGCGGCAGCAGCAGTGGGCTCAAGCGTAGCAAAGACTGTGAGATTGTCCTAGGACCAGGCAGTGTTTCCTTCTGTTGTGCATAAGGTTGCTGTGAGTTGGTGCTGACTGGAAGCACCTGACAACAGCAACAACATAAACCCTTAGTTGAATGCCTGGTGAACAGAAAGCACTCAAACCTTATTTTCTACTATTGTCATTACACATTTGAACCCCTTGCATCATTAAATTAAAAGAACCATTGGAAAAGGACCACACATGAAGTCACTTCTGTGGTGATGTAGGATAAGCACTGAACTGCAAGGCTGGTGATTCAAACCCACCAGCTGCTCCACAGAAACCCTATATTGCATTACTGTGAGTTGGAACTGACTTAATAGCATTTAAGAACAACAGCATTCTATTACATAGAGTTCTGGTATGATTCTGTAGGGTAACAACTGGACTGCTAATCGCAAGGTCACTGGTTCAAAACCAACTAGCTGTTCCCTGTCGTTCCTACACAGGGTTGCTATGAGTCAAAACCAACTCAGTAGCAATTAACAACAATGTTCTTGTTACATTCGAGTACGTTCTGTCACTTCAGGCCTATTGCAAGTCCTTTAGGGAGCCAAACATGTTAATAGATTTTTAGGATTAATGTAAGATTGTTTATAATTAACATATATATTCTAGTGTGGTGTTGTAAGATAAGCAAGGACTGGTAACCCCAAAGTTGGGAGTTCAAACCCACCAGGTGTTCCTCAATTCCCACCAGCTCCCCCTCCTCGGAAACCCTTACAAGGTCTCTATGAGTCAGAACCAACTTGATGGCACTTAATAGCAACACAACAATATAAATCAAAGCATGTTTCCGTAGTACTTAAAAGTTTTAGCTGGAAATTAAAATTATTTTGTCTTTAATTTTCTAAATCATAGAAACTTCATCTTGAATTTGCATACATCCAAATTGTTGTTGTTGTTGTTAAGTACCATAGAGTCGGTTCTGACTCACAGTGACCCTACAAAGGGTTTCCAAGGCTGTAAATCTTTACAGGAGCAGACCGCCTCATCTTTCTCCCACAGAACAGCTGGTAGTTTCAAACTGCCAACCTTGAGGTTAGCAGCCTGATTCTTAACCACTACGCTACCAGACATCCAAATTACTCATTTTAAATGAATATTGTTTGATATTTTTGTGAAACTGCAACTAATATATTTCACATATGCTTATATTAAAACTGAAAACATCTTCATTTGTTTTATTCTCGGTTTCTAAGATCTTGATGTACCAGTAATTCTTAGAAAGAAAATTAATCACATGAGGAATAGAGATCTTAAGATTTTCAAGATCGTTGCAAAGTGCCTTTGCACTAATTTATAAAGATTATGTTTTTTACAATTAAATAATGTATATTTATATTCCGTTCTTACTGAAAAATTTTTAAATGTTTCTTCTTAAAAATTATCTTTGAATTCCACTGGATATTTTAATGCATTTAAAAAGGCACTTAAACTTCTAAAGGGTATTATATTTTCAATGTCTTTCTAAGCTGTAGGATATTTGTTTTCATTTAGTGTGTCACGTGGTCAAGTAAATACTAACATTTCCCTCATCATTTAGAATTCCCATACAGAGGAAAGTATTGTAGTATGATTTGACATAGACATAGTATAGATTAAAATATAAGTTCTAGCATAGAAAGAATATGCTTACCTAGAGAAAGCCAATTATAATATAGCAAGAAAAACTTGGTTTTAGTGTGTGCTTTTGGCATATATCTACCAGGATATGGTGGCTTTATAATTATTCTTACATCTCAGAAGAAACTGAAATATCGCTTATTAAAAGAACAAAGAAGGACTAGATTTTCATCCTGTGTAACTCATGGAAGCAGCTTCGTCTGTTTCCTTCAGTCTTTTTTCTATGATGTGTACCATCCAGCTGCTGAAATAGATTGCCTTCTGGAAATTAAAACTCACATACTCAGACCTCAGCAATAAATCTGGTGGAACAGATGGTCCTGGGTGAATTGTTATACCTCTGTCCAAAACCTCAGTATTTTACCCTATTTGGGATGAAGTAATGGGAATTGGAGTGGCCCATTAACAGCAAAACGTTCATCCTTATATTAAAACATTATGTTGTTCCTTCTTTTGTTTTATCATTCTAAGCAAGACAAAATTATGCTGTAGGTCAAGTATCAGAGGACTGCACATATATGTGAATTAGTCTGTAGACTCCTGGTGTGGTGCTATAGAATAAGCAGTGGACTTCAAACCACAAAGTTAGCAGTTCAAACCCAGCAGCTGCTCCTCAGAAACCCTGTACAGGGTAACTATGAGTCCAAATCAATTCGATGGCACTTAACAACACAATTTTCTCTATTTTAGAATTGAAATATAATTAAATGAGTATTTCATTCTACATCTCAGATTTTCCAATAGAGTTTCAAGAATTATATGTTGATTTTTGTTTCATGTTAAGTAATTTCTAGTTAACATATTGAAAACCAAAACTAAACTGTTGGTTCATGCCTTCAACCTCATTTACTATTTTTATTTAATGGTGCATGGGAAGGAATGCTGCTGCAAGCAGAAGCAGTGGACTGAACTAAAAGGTCGCCTCCCACGTAAAGATTTGCAGCCTCTGAAATCTTGTACAGTGTCAGCGGTTCAAACCCCCCAGCCCCTCCTCAAAAGCCTTGTATGGGATTGTTATGAGTCAGAATCCACTCTGTGGCAGTGGGTGGGTCCCCTGAGAAGAAATAGAAGAAAAGTGGGAAGGAAAGAACTAGTGTTTTTTCATATATTTTCTGAGACTGACTCTTTACTCTCTTGTTTGATGTGATCCTTATAACAATTTTAAAAGGCATTCATATAGGTATTCTTTTGTAACCTTATTTACCATATACTATGTGTGACTCTGTAGAATAAGCACTGCACTACTAACTGTAAGGTAGGTGCTTCAAACCCACTAGCCATTCCTTGGAAACTCTATACGAATGGCACTATGAGTCAGAACTGACTCCACAGCACTTAACATCAACAATAAATTTTATTTAGAAGCTCTGGTAGAACAGTGGGTTAAACATTGGACTGCTAACCGAAAGATAGGCTCAAACACACCAGCTGCTCCTCAGGAGAGAGGTGAGACAGTCTGCTCCCATAAAGAGTTACACGGTCTAAGAAAATAGATGGAGCAGTTCTACTGTGCCCTGTAGGGTTGTGATGAGCTGGGATGACCGGATGACAGTGAGTTATTGTATTTACGTTATTTATAAGTGCTGCTCCTCATAGCTGCTGCCACCCTGTTTGTGGGGCAGCTTCCTGATCATTTTTTTTCCCTTAAAATAAGCAACAACAACAAACAAACAAAAAAACATCTTATGGGATAATGGACCTTTAAGTGACTGGACATTGCTGGTATACTTTAAGCAGGGATTATCTGTATGTGATTTCTTATTTAATAAATGTGTTAGTAAGGAATGCTGTTATTGTTAAGTGCCGGCTCATAGTGACCCTCTATAGCTTGGGCAGGGAACGGGTCGGCCCTCAGGGTATATGTTGTTGTTGTTAAGTGCCTTCCTGTGGGTTCCCATTCATCACAACCCTGAATAGGGTTTCTGAGGAGTGGCTGGTGAGTTTAAACTGCCAACCTTGAGCTTCTGATTTGTGGTCTTATGCTTATCCTGCAGCGCCACACCAGGACTCCATGGGCAGTATTATTGTCTTTGTTAAGTGCCATCGAGTTGATGTAGGGTTTCTGAGGAGCAGCTGGTGAGCTTGAACCACTGACTTTGCAGTTCAAAAGGTTATGTGGTGATGGTGGTAGTTTTGACTCATAGCAACCCTGTCTGTATAGAGTTTCCAAGGCTGTAAATCTTTACATGAGCACAAAGCCTCATCTGTCTGCTGTGGAATGGCTCGTAATTTCGAACTGCTGACCTTGAGGTTAGCAGCCCAACTCGTAACCACTATGCTACAAGAGCTTCTTTGAAGGTTTTGTAAAGTCCTTGAAATCATTTGGTCTGTCCCTGCCAAGGTAACCACAGTTCCAGCCATCAACTTAGGGATCAGTTAATTAAATGTTTGACCAAATATAGCAGGTTAGTTTTTTTTTTTTATGTTTTATTGTGAATTATAAAATAATTTACATGTTTACATGAGAGAACTTTAGTTTTACGTTCATTCCATCGTATATAATTTCATTACCATGCATCATCAACCAACCAAAAGGTATATCCTAGAAACCCGCCCCCTACCCTCCCCCCGTCCCCCCAGTCTTCGGCCACAGGCCCTCTCCCTCTCTGGATCCAAAGTCCCCAGCTGCTTCATCACTCCACGTCATCGTCTCTGTCTCCATCTCAGGGATCTCTGGTTCTCTGGGTAGGGTCCCACTCTCGGCTCTTCTCAGTTGATGGTCCTAGAGACCTCCACTCCTAGACTGGAGAAATAATCGCTCCCTTCTTGCTATAAAACATCTACCTTTGCACTTCCAACCCCCATAATCAGTCCTGATAACCATTATTCACTACAGTATCACGAGTTATTCATCTGTATTTCATTTCATCAGCTCCGCCGAGACAGATTGGATAGTACTCACTGGAGATTCTGCCTTCCTCCATGCCCCCTAGCTCTAGGTTCCCTTTTGAAAGCTTGTAAGCCAGTCACTTCTTGCCTTTGTAGTCCCCCCCTCCCCATTTGGTTATCCAATGTCCAAGTTGCCCATCTTTGCCCACTCTGTGTGGAGGGGGTGGGAATGTTCCTTGCTGTAAGGATTTGTTCCTTCTTTTGAGTCACTGCATCCATAGGTATAGGTCAAGTTCATCAGATTGTATCAGCTCACTCTTTTTTTTTCCCCCTCTTCTTTCTTCTCTCGGTTGAGCTCTGATCTTCTAGTCATCTGGTCCAGGTCACGTGGGTACTTTCTGCAAGTGTGGGTGTTCTTGTGCCCATGCCCTCTCTTCCCATAAGCCGGTAGCTCCACTCTCCACTCGAGTCCTCTGTGGCCATGCCACTAACTCTGGGCCCAAGAGTCCCCAGGTCTCCTCTCACTGCTTGCCAAGCAGGGTCCCAACTGAGTCCACAGAAGCCCACTGAACTTTGTAAGGCTTAGCTTGCCGCTTCATTGCTGCTTTTACCCCTCTTCCCCCTATCGGTGATGCGTGTGGTCACCAATCATAGTGTGTATTTCCTTTGAGTCTTAGTCTTGGAAGGGGGTTTGCGTTGAGAGGACCCAACCACTTGCCTTGATGTTTCCTAGGGAAGCGATTTGTTTGTTCTTATAGTAACAATTCCTCTGCCTCTATTGTTTTGTGTTTTTCCTGTAGGTCTTTCTTTCAAGAAGTATCTTTTGTTTTTCTAGCTGCTCCAGGCTGGTTTGTTTGTCCTTTCAAGTGGA
>NW_006408521.1:8990056-9011020 GCF_000296735.1 Chrysochloris asiatica | reverse complement strand
AAGACCAGAAGAGTTGTGGGATGACATCAAGAACATCATACACAAAGAAAGCAAAAAGTCATTTAGAAGACAAGAAAGATGGAAAAGGTTAAAATGGATGTCAGAAGAGATATTCAAACTTGTGCTCCAGCTTAGAGATGCTAAACAAATGGAAGAAATGAGGAGGTCCAAGAGCTGAACAGAAAATTTCGAAGGTCACGTTGAGAAGACAAAGTCAAATATTACAACAAAATTTGCAAAGATCTGGAGTCAGAAAACCAAAAAGGAAGAACTTGTTCAGCATTTCTCAAGCTGGGGGAAGTGAAGAAAAGATTCAAGCCTCAACATTCATTATTGAAGGATTCTCTGGGCAAATTCCTGAATGATGCAGAAAGCATCAAAAGAAGATGGAACCATGGCAATGAAACGATATGCAATAGGATGAATGTAAAGCTAATGTTCCCCCATGTAAACTACCACACAATTCACTATAAAACATAAAAAAAAAGAAGTTTAAAAAAGAAAAAAAATGACTTTGCAGTCTGATGCATTAGCCCACAGCGCCACACCAGGACTCCAGAACTACTCCTTAGGGTCATGTAAAAAGTCTGTAAATCTTTGTGTATAGTATCAGACAGTCTCATTCATCTCCTGTGAAGTGGCTGGTGAATTTGAACTAACAACCTTATGGTTAGCAGCCCAACACTCAACTCACAGTGCCCACTCCTTTAGACTGCCACTACTCACACATCCAATGAAAAGTCATGACATTTTTATCATTTCATTATGTAAGTTTTCTCTCTTAAGAGAGTTCCACTTGCTGGGGACTATTAGCCTTTTCTTCTTTAGGGAGTCCTGGTGGGGCACTATGGGATAATGCTGGACTTCAAGGTTGGTTTGAACAGAAAGGTCGGTGGTTCAAACTCACCAACTGCTCCTCATCACTATGAATGGCATACATACAGGATCACTATGAGTTGGATCTGACTTGGCAGTGCTAAACAATTTTAACTTTTTCTTCTTCACCAGTAAATTGTTGTTGTTGTTGTTAAGTACTGTGGAGTCGGTTCCGACTCATAGCGACCCTGCACAGGGCTTCTAAGGCTGCAAATCTTTACGGGAACAGAAAGCCTCATCTTTCTCCCACGGAGCAGCTGGTAGTTTTGAACCGTGGGCCTTAAGGTGATTTGTAACCACTAAGCTACCAGAGCTCCTTACCAGTACAACTAGCTGCTGTCAAATCACTTCTGACTCAGGGTGACCCAATGTGTCTCTGAGTAGAACTGTGCTCCACAGGGGTGTCAATGGCTGCATTTCGTGATGTAAATTGCCATGCCTTTTTCTTAGTTGCCTCTAGGTGTACTCTTTTCAAGCTGATTTGCCCAGTGCAATGTGTCATTTGATTTCCAAACTGCTATTTCCATGAGCATTGATTGTGGATCCAAATAAAATGAAATCTCTGATAAAAGAAAAAAATAAATAAATAAGAAGATGGAAGGAATACACAGAATCACTTTACCAAAAGGAAATGGTTGATGTTCAACCATTTCAAGAGGTAGCATTTGATCAAGAGCCAATGATACTGAAGGAAGAAGTCTAAGTTGCATTGAAGGAATTGGCAAAGACCATGGCACCAGGAAGTGATGGAATAAAAATTGAAATCTTTCAAGAAAGTGAGGTGGCACAGGAGGCACTTACTCATCTATGCCAAGAAATTTGGAAGAGATCCATATTTGTCCCCATTGCTAACAGAGGTGACTCAAGGGAATTCGGAAATCATTGGACAATCTCTTTGATATCCCATGCGAGTAAAGTTTTACTAAAACTAGTACAGAAATGGCTACAAGCATACATTGAGAGAGAATTTCCAGAGGTTCAAGCTGGATTCAGAAGAGGCCGTGGAATGAGGGATATCATTGCTGATGTCTGATGGATCTTGGTTGAAAGCACAGAATATCAGAAACATGTTTACCTATGCTTTATTAACTATGCAAAGGATTTTGATTGTGTGGATCATGGCAAACTATGGACAACATTGCGAAGTATGAGTATTCCATAACACTGCATTGTGCTTATGGGGAATCTGTACCTGGACCAAGAGGCAGTTGTTTGAACAGAGCATGGGAACACTGAATGGATTAAAATCAAGAAAAGTGTGTTACAAAGTTGTATTCTTTCACCATAGTTATTCAACCTGTATGCTGAGAAAATAATCTGAGAAGCTGGGTACTACAAAGAAAAACATGACATCAGGATTGGAGGAAAACTCATGAACAACCTGCGATATGAAGATGATGCAACCTTTCTTGCTGAAAGTGAAGAAGACTTAAAATATTTACTGATGAAGATCAAAGAGCACTGCCTTCACTATGGATTGCATCTCAATGTAAATAAAACAAAAATCCTCACCACTGTACCAATAAACAACATTCTTATCAGTGGAGAAAAGATTGAAGTGGTCAGGGACTTCATTCTTCTTGGATCAACTATCAACACTCAAGAAGCAACAGTCAAGAAATCAAACGACATATCGCATTAGGCAAATCTGCTGCACAAGACCTTTTTAAAGTGTTGAAGAGTAAAGATGTCAGCTTGAGGACTAAGGTGCACCTGACCCAAGCCATGGTATTTTCAATTACGTCATATGCATGCAAAAGCTGGACGGTGAATAAGGAAGACCATAGAAGAATTGATGCTTTTCAGTTATGGTGTTGGAGGAGAATATTGTAAGTGCCATGGGCAGCCAAAAGAACCAACAGATCTGTGTTGGAAGAAGTGCAGCCAGAGTGCTCATTGGAGGCCAGGATGGCCAAATTTTTTCTGTCATATTTTGGACATGTTGTCAGGAGGGCCCAGTTGCTAGAGAGGTGTATCATGTTGGTAAAGTAGAGGGTCAGAGAAAAGAGGAAGACTCCTAGTGAGATGAATTGGCAAAGTGGCAGCATCAATGGGGTCAAGCATGGCAATGATAGTGAGGTTGGCCCAGGATTGGGCAGTGTTTCGTTCTTCTGTACATAAGGTCGCTATGATTTGGTACCGATACGATGGCACCTAAGAACAACAACAAACTCCTGCATAGTGATTTCCAAGGCTTTACATCTTCAAGGGAGCACAAAGTCTCATCTTTCTCCTTCGGAGTGGCTGGCAGGCTCAAACTATAGATGTTGAGATTTGCAGCCCAGTACTTATCATATGGAGCCAGAAGAGCTCCTAAGAAGGAGGCCTTCCCTCAGAATCTCTGCATAGTGAAAATGGTTATTCACTAGAATTAATTTCTTAAAAATCAGCCCCTGAAAATTTGATAGAATACTGGTTAGAACTGATAAATGGCAATTGGTCTGGGACCTAACTGAGGAGGAATTGGAATGAAGGTCAAGGAAACTTCCTAAAGTTGTTTAATGACTGTGTATAGGTTAGAATGCATGATCAATCAAGCTTTATCTTAAAGGATGAGAAGAAAAAAGTTGATGTGAAGGAAGTATGCATTTCAGAAGGCTATGAGTGGAGTGAATGGTGAAGCTGATATGGGAAACTGACAAGAGAAAGTTTTTTCCCATTTATAGTTGCGGCACTTTCAGCCATGAAGGCAAAACTGGAAGTCTTACCCGTTTCCTAGTTCCTTCTAGTATGATGTTTTCTCTGTTAGATGTCAGACAATGCTAAAATAATTTCATTGATCTGCATAGATTTTTTTTGTCATGAAACTTTAAAAATGTTCATTTATATATATTATTGTCTTATTTGGGAAAGTAAGTTGCTTTCTTGCCCTCAGCATCATTCTCTTTTGTTTTTCAGCGTTCCAACGTTTCAGAGCCTTCCTGAAGAGATCCTCAGTAAGCTTGCTGATGTCCTTGAAGAGGTAATGGTTTTTAGCTCCCTTGAACTTTTGGAGACAGGAGAAACCTGCTCTATGGGCTTCTTCCACAATTGTGTGATGAAGAGTCAGACACTACCGAAACACTATTTAGATTTTTTTTTTTTAATTAATGTTTGGGTTAACTACACATTGAACTTCACATGAAAAACACCTCAGCACATTCTACGTTTACACTCAGTTAGAAATATGAAAATCGATTAACTGTAAAGGGAGGACAACATTTCCTAGTGACAAATACAATGTTCCTTTTGTTTTCAAGCATGAGAGATAGTGTATTTCCCTCTTATTTCAGTCAGGTTAAAGTACAATTCCAGTGATTACCATGCTGAAACTTCAGATTATGGAATTACAACAGAAACTAGTCATTGGGTACATTTTTTATTAGCATTTGGGTATATTTCCCACTCATACTTTCATGTCTGAGTGTGGGAGTGTTACAGTTACTTCTTTTTCTCTGACCCCATCCAGCCATGGTTTGCAGATGTAGAGAAATACTGTGCACTATGTTCTTCCATCAGGGGCTGCCTCTTTGAGATTTATGACTGAGATTTTGAACAGAGCATGGGAACACTGTACAGAATAAAGTACTTCCACTTAAACTGATGAGATGAAAACCAAATTTGGTACCCAAACATTTTGAAGTCTAAAGCTGTTCTCCTGAAGGTATTGGGAATATGAGATCTATTTCAGTTTGAAAAGAGCAAAACCAGTATCTGTTATCTCCTTTTGAGGAAGTATAGATGGATTGATGAAACCTAAGTACAGGAAGTCTGGTTGATGTAGGAGAGAAGTCTGCATACAGAGCACTCTTAAGAAACACAGGAGGAAAGCTCTGGACTGCCTACAGAGACAGGGAAGGCAGAGTATCTGGGCATGCATGCAGGTAGGTGGGTTGATGGATGGTCAGAACTGTGGACATTTCATTCTGGTTTCTTCTACATTTTCAGTGTGATAGGAAGCAAGGCCAGTATTGAAAGTGAGGATGGAGATAGAAGAAAATGTATGAGGTACTTGTTTAGAAAAGGCAAGGGACTACACCTATAGAGAATCATTAATACCCCACGTGTGTATGCCTTTTAAGCTCCATTTATTTGCCTAGCTATAGCCTCCAAATAGGAGCTCTGGTAGTGTAGTGGTTCCGAATCGGGCTGTGAACCTCAAGGTCAGCTGTTTGAAACTACCAGCTGTTCCGTGGGAAAAAGATGAGGCTTTCTGCTCCCATAAAGATTTACAGCCTCAGAAACTCTGTACAGGGTCGCTATGAGTCGGAACCAACTCCACGGCACATAACAACAGCAACAAGTCTCCAAATAGGCAATGATTTAAATGTAACCAGGATTTGTGTTTTCCCCAAAAGGGATGAAGGGAGAGACTAATGGGTTGAAGGTGCCTGGCCTCAGGCATGATAATTGGATTTTTACTATGTTAGATAGATGAATTTTTAGAGGTGGGCTAAAAGACCTGGTGAACTAGAATAATACTGAACATGGTTCGTCTCAAAGTATAAGCTTTACCAATGAATCTAAGATCCACAGAAATTCAAAAGTTCATATTCACAAATTCTTAGTTGGAGGCTTATTGAAGTGAGCTTTACTATATATTGCTGGTTTCCTTAATCTCTCGTGAAGCAGACCAGTGTCACATCTGACTCCTATGTTCAAGTCTAAAAACATTCATGAGAAAAAGTACTGGCTGTATTTCTCTTTAACCACAGTGACCCTTCCCTGTAGGTATATACACTGTAAATGAGAAAGTGCTTTTCTCAGCTGCTCTTTGGTTCTTTGTTTTTCTTGCTAAATAGAATGAAAGCATTTCTAGTGATTTTATAACTCTATGGAGGGTCAGAGAAAAAGAGGAAGACCTCCAGCAAGATGGATTGGCAAAGTGGCAGCATCATTGGGCTCAAGTATGGCAACAATTGTGAGGTTGGCCCAGGACCAGGCAGTGTTTTGTTCTGTTGTGCATAGGGTCGCTATGAGTTGGTACCGACTCGATGGCATCTAACAACAACAACAACAATGTATGTTATTGTCGTTAAGTGCTGCCATGTTGGTTCTGACTCATGTTGTTGTTGTTGTTGTTAAGTGCCGTCGAGTCGGTTCCGACCCATAGCGACTCATAGTGACCCTTTTTAGGGTTTTTGAGGAACAGCTGGTCCTACAGCACCACACCAGGGCTCCTTTGGAATTAAAAGTAACCAGGATTTGTGGTTTGCCCAAAAGGAACTTGGTGCTGTAGGATCAGCACTGGACTGGGAGCCACAAATTCGGCAGTTCAAATCCACCAGTTGCTCCTTGGAACCTTATAGAATAGGGTTGCAATGAGTCAGAACCAACTTGACAGCATTTAACATACAAATATATATATATATATATGTCATCAGAAAGTATATATGTTTCATTTTGTGTTGTTAAATGCTGTGAAGTTGCTTCTCATTCATTTTTTATTGAGGTTAAGTGCCATTGAATTGGTTCCAACTCACAGCTACCCTATGTAGAGTTTCCAAAGAGTAGATGGATGGTGGGTTTGTTTGAACAGGCAACCTTGTGATGAGCAGTCCAATGCTTATCCTACAGTGCCCCACCAGCACACAAGCACACACATATATAAAACAAAAGCACAAATCAAATGTCTAGCCACATTCAATCCTTAGGGGAAAACAGAAAAGGCCCATGAACAGTCTGCATTTTTTTTTTTTTTTTTTTAGCTTTTTCACAGATGTGAAAACATTTGGTATGCTTTACACAACAATAGCCTAATGCTATAAATAATTTTGACCAAAGAAATATTTTTCTATTTTGTGTTAGATTTTCTAATCAGAAGATGCCTTAATATATGTTTCTGTTGTGTGAAACACTGTACCGATGCTGAATGAAAATGGAAACAGATGATTAAATACTCACACAGTTGTCTTCAGGACATAAAAGTGAAGTAAACAGACAAAATACAAAGTAGAAATAAAAATATACTGTGCTGTGCATGAAAGTATTCAACTCATGTTGAATAAGCAAGCACAATGAGAAATTAGATTAAATTACATATCCAACAAAATGAAGCAAATTTGGAAAAACAAAAGCAATACCAATGTCGTATAGCATTAAAGGAAGCTGCATATTAATTGAGCTATCTGTCATTCTACAAAACATCCACATGAAAATGGAAAAAATTGTTTTGGAAGTAAAGCAGTATGATTATAGTCCTAAACAAAGAATTTTGTAGCCTTTGTTTGTTTATTTGATAAGTATTTATGGATCATCTACCATGTGCCAGAAGTTATTCCAGGCCTGGGGATTCCAGCAGGGTCCTGTTTTCCCTGACCTTCTGCTTCAGGGGGAAATACAGATAACAAGAAAGACAAACAGCATCTATTGGTTTACTAAGAGATGGCCTCTCTGAGCAGGTGTTATTTAAATTGAGATCTAAATGATTTTAAAAAATGCAAATATGGGTGTCTTGTGTATCAGGCGGAGGAAAGAGTACATGCAAAGTCTTAATATAGAAATTAATTTGTTGTAGTTAAGGAACAGAAAGATTTGTAGGAGGTAGTAGTGGAATGGAATGAGGTTAGAGAGAATTATTCAAGACCAGAACTCAGAAGGCTTTGCTGTTCTTGATAATCAACTGTCATGGAGTCTGGTGTGACTCATGGTAATCCCATGTATGTTAGAGTTGAACTGTGCCCCATAGGGCTTTCAGAGACTGATTTTTCAGAAGTAGAACCTGAAGCTTTTCTTTTAAGTTACTTGTAACCTCTAAGCTTTCAGTTAGAATTAGAGTGCATTAACCATTTCACCACCCAGGGACTTTACAATAAGCTATTTCAATTTTATTCTAAGTTCAATGGAAAGATTCGATTGGTTGCAGATAGTTTTGTTTTGTTTTTTTAAAAGTTGTATGGCCTAAGTTATATTTTAGTAAGGTATTTCTGTGAACTGTGAGAAGAATGAATGAGAGAGGAACAGACCAGGAAAAAGGTTACTGCAAAACAACCTGAAAAGGTGGATGGTTTGTATGTGGAATTAGTTTCTTGGCTGATTATTTTGCGTCTTATTTTAATTGTGTAGCAATACTTCTAGAATAAGGGTAAACAATTAAAGAATAGGGACAGATGAGACAGAGAATAAGAGAAATAGCCAAAGAAAAAGAGGAATGAAGATAATGGAATTGACAAAGTAACCTACAGGTTGCACGCGACTTGAGAATAAATGCCTATTACTTGGAACACATTCGAAACTACAAAAGACGCTATTATGTGAGTGGTTTCTGCTATTGATCAGCCCTACCCCTTCTATGAATCCGCTTGTATGTTCCTATGAAGTTATACAATGGAAACTCACCTCTTTTTGCTTGATTTAACTTACCTTTCCTTCGAATAATTTACTTGACTCTTTAATTATTTGCCTTCATTGTCATTACAATATGTTCTCAGTATACTATGTTTGACTTTAAGTTTTAATAAATGTGAGAGACTATTTTAGGAACCCTAGATAATTTGGTTTGCTAGAACAACTATTTTGTAGTTTGTGATTTAAAAAACAAGCAAACAAAAAAACCCAGAAGGAAGTTATAGAATCACATGTTGTTATTTATGTGCCGTTGAGTCAATTTCGACTCATAGTGACCTTATGCAAAACAACATGAAACATTGCCTGATCCTAAGCCAACCTTACAGTCATTGCTACGTTTGCGTTTATTGCTGTTCCCATTTGTTCCAATTCATATAGTAGGGAGCCTCCCTTTTTTTTCGCTGACCATCCAATTAACCAATCATGATGTCCTTCTCCAGGAACTATATGCACAAAGTATGAGAGACATCCTGGCTACTAAAGAGCTATCCTGGTTGTACTTCTTCCAACACAGATTTATTTGCTCTCCTGGCAGCCAATGGTACTTTCAGTACTCTCCTCCAACATCCTAACTCAAAATATCCATTGTTGTTGTTGTAAATTGCTGTCGAGTCAATTCCAACTCATAGCGACCCTGTACAGGGTTTCTGAGGCTGTAAATCTTTATGGGAGCAGAAAGCCTCATCTTTCTCCAGTGGTACAGCTGGTAGTTTCAAACTGCTGACCTTAAGGTTCACAGCCCAATTTGTAACCACTAAACTACCAGAGTCTTCCTTATTCATTGTGAAAGTTGTTCACATGCATATGAGGCTATTGAAAATACCATGTCTTGGGTCAGGCACACCTTGGTCCTCAAACTGACATCTTTGCTATTGAACACTTTAAAAAGGACTTGTATAGCAGATTTGCCTGATGTAATGTGTCATTTGATTTCTTGACTACTTATTCCATAAGTGTTGATAGTAAATCCAAGCAAAATAAAGCCTTTGACAACTTCAATTTTTTCTCCATTTTATCATTATTTACTGGCCCAATGGTGAGGATTTTTTTTTTTTTTTTTGATTGAGGCATAACCCATTCCAAAGGCTGTGGTCTTTGATCATTATCAGTAAGTATTTTGAATCCTGTTTGCTTTCATCAAGCAAGGTTGTATCTTCTGTCTTCCTCTAATCCTGATGCCACATTCATCTAAATATAATCCAGATTCTCATAGTGTTTTCAAAGAAAACAGATTGAACTAGTGTGGAAGAATACAACCCTGGCATACACATTTCCTGATTTTAAACCATTCAGTGTCCCCTTGTTCTGTTCAAATGACGGACTCTTTCTCTATGTACATTACAGGTTCCTCAGAAACACAATTAAGTGTTCCTGAATACTCACTTTCTGCACTGTTGTCCACAGCTTGTCTTGGTCCACACAGTCGAAAACTTTTGTTGAGTCAGTAACACAGAGATAAACATCTTTCTGGTATTCTCTGCTTTCAGCTAAAATTCATCTGACCTCAGCAATGATATCCCTCATTCCACATCCTCCTCTGAATCCAACTTGAACCTTTGGTAGTGTCCTGTGAATGTATTCTTGCAGCCATTTTTGAATTATCTTTAGAAACATTTTATTTGCATGTGATATTAATGGTATTGTCCAATGATTTCCACTTTCCATTTGGTCACCTCTCTTTGGAATGGGCGCACATATAAATCTTTTCTAATCAGTTTGCCGAGTAGCTCTCTTCCAAACTTCTTGGCATAAATGCGTAAATGCCTCCAGTGCTGCATTATATGTTTAAAGATTTCAATATTTATTCCATCAATCATTTCCTGGAGTCATGTTCTTTGCTAATGCCTTTAGTGAAACTTGGACTTCTTTCAGTATCATTGATTTTTTGTTTTTTGAGAGAGAGAGAGAGAGAGAGAGAGAAATTTATTATCAAGGAAATGGTTTACAATTGTAGAGTCGGAGGTCCTCAGCAGAAGAGAGAGAGAAAGAGTCTTTCCTACATGTCCATTATATTGGAAGCAGGCACACCTCCAAGGAAGCATCCCTTTAGTTGATTGGTGCTCAAAGCTACTCATCATAGACTTAACTATGCCTGTATTAGGTTTCATCATCAAGGAAATAAGCACATCTCAACTGCTAAACCTCTGACACAGAACCCTAACTATTACAGGATATCACAGTATTTATCTCTATCCCCTTGAGCCTTTGCATTACTCCCTGTCTTCATCATTCTCGAGAAGATGTTTATAGTCTCATGTTTTTTTAAGTTTTTATTGTGAATTATGTGGGTTTACATGGGAGAACATCAGTTTTTATCATTGAGTCTTGATCATATATTACCTCTTTAAATGGTTAACCATCAGCCATTTCTTTTTGGTACAATGACTCTATGTATTCCTTTTATTTTCTTTTGCTGCATCATTCTATAATTTGTCCATAGAATCCTTCAGTATTTCAAGTTGAGGCTTGAAGTATTTCTGTCAGTTCTTCTAGTTTGAGAAATGCTGAGTCTGTTCTTACCTTTTGGTTAGGACCCTATAGGGAATGGTATAAATAAATTTGCATTAATTGATGAAATGTGTGAATCTATTCTGAGATGCTAGCAAGTATTTGTGCATGAATGAAAAAAACTCTGAAATTATAAAATAGGTTCTAATCTCCATTTATTACTATAACAGACAATGTGGTTTCCTTCTTCCCTTATGAACAATGAGATTATCAGTCTCTGCAGATGACTTACATTTTTCAAATGGGTTGAGAAACACCCAACTGAACTCGATCTGAGAAGTATCTCCCTTCAATTATCACCTACCTAAAGGAGCTCTGGTAGCGTAGTGTTTATGAATCAGGCTGCGAACCTTAAGGTCAGCAGTTCGAAACTACCAGCTGTTCCGTGGGAGAAAGATGAGGCTTTCTGGTCCCGTAAAGATTTACAGCCTCGGAAACCCTGTACAGGGTCGCTATGAGTCGGAACCAACTCCACAGCACATAACAACAACAACAAAACACAATGGAGAAATATCACTATGAATAAACCCACTAGTTAATATGTGTCCAAGTGCAGAAACTTTGATGGCAAAGAAAAAATATGATGGCAAAGGAAAATAATTTCTCATAGAGAAGATACGCAGAGATGAACCTAATCTCATGTCCTAAAGAGTGTTTGAATTTAACACAGTGGTTATGCTTCTACCAACAGGGGTATAGAAGTCTCTGTAATTTGAGGGAAGCAGCTCTTTTCTGGAAATGCCACATTGAAGATCCAAATGAAGTCAACAAATTCACTTCTCACCAAACTTCTCACCACCTGTGTTGCATTTTTTCCCTTTTCACCTACATGGATAGAAGTGGTGCATAGGTGCTGTTTAGAAATTATTTTTAGATGGAAGACCAGACACAACAGAATGACTTGCTTGCTTATATTAAAATCTACGTCATGTCCAGTCACCTCTTCAAAACATTGGATTTGATTTTCTTAGAATACAAACCTCTTTGTTTCAACAACTTTTTAAGAACGCTTTTCGTTTGGGTTTGCATCTTTACTTGTTGGCTATTTGAGCCTGAATAACGATTTATTCTGATACGTGTCCCTGGAAGATACAATTATTTATGGTTTTGTTCATTGGATACGTATACCATTATGGTCCTGACATTCCTTAGTCTTCTTGAATTATTAAGAGGGACATGACAAGAAAGTAAAAATAGGGAGTCCGAGGAAAAATAAAGCAAGAAGGAAAGTAAATCTATTGTTTTATGTTATGGTACGAAGCAAATAACAAATTATCCAGTCCAGGGACCATTCTGGAAGAGACAGTTAATATAAAAAATGTCTTACCCTTTGCTGCAAGACCCAGTGTGGCTGATTAAATTTTTGTTGTTTTAACTCTTCAGTTCTTCCTCAGTGTTATCACTGAGTATTGACATCTTCTCAGACTCCTTTGTACTCTCTGAAATCCTGAATAGCATAGAGACAGAGTATTACTTGTGGTTGAGTTATTGGAATAATGTGAGCTCTTTCTTTTGTCTTGCTAAAAGGTATAAATTCTTCAGGAAATAAACTGGTGAGCTAAATGGAAACATTATTAGTTCTCTTTGAAATCTATGTTTATAACTAAACTTTGTGTTTCAATCCTTCAGGTTTGGCTCTCACTATTCAAAGTCAAGCTGGAGGGAATTAAAATAGCCTGTTCTTTCTCAATTGCTGTAGCCTAAAGGATTTTGAATTTGAAAGGAATCTCACTTTTGTTTTCAGTGGAAAAAAATGACTGTTTTGAGGGAGAAAAATGGTGAAAGGTGTGTCTGTATACTTTGGCAGGCTAGTGGTTGAAGAGGATATAGGGAGAAGATATTAAAAAGTAAAGACATTCCTATGGGAAGCTTCCTCCGATAGCCTCCATATCAATGTAGCTATCATTACCTGGAAGAAATAAATGCTTTCTCATTGCTTCACGTTGTTCTCTAATTTCCTGCATTTTTATTCATTTTGACTAAGTTCTTTAAAGACAAATACTAAAATACTATTACTTTTTGTTGGTTGACTACAAGCAGTTGGAAAAAAGAACAGTAATACCTTCCACTGATCAATACTGTCTTCATAGATTAAAGATTTTGTATAAAGTTGTCTTATTTAATGTGTCTGAGGTGACAACTGTTGCTATCATTTCCACTATTACTTGTACCACTAGTATTGCTATTACTATTGCTACAACGTCCACTGCTACTATTACCACCCCCATCCTTACTCCTGTTTTCTCTTCCCAGTTTACAGATATGAAAAGTAATGCTCAAATCACACAACTGAGAAGTATTTTAACCCATGCAGTCTGACACTCGAATCGACACCTGCATTATTCTACTGCTTTATACCTTTAAAACCTAAAGAATAAGTGAAAAGAATTTCTCCCATTTTCTATTCTTTCTTATAAATAGAAGATTCTATCTTTTAAAAAATGTCTACTTGTGTTTTGGAGGTGGAATGATATATATATATATTTTTTTTCTTGGTTTTTATTGCAATTTTGCAATTAGCTTGGTATATTTTTTCCCATCTTTTAACTTTTATTCTGTTTTTGTCTTTGTGTGTAAGGTGTTGTCTCTTGCAGGCAGCATATCGAAGGGTCTTGTTTTCTAATCCATTCTACCACTCTCTGTCACTTTACTGTTGCATTTAATCCATTGACATTCAGTGTAATTATAAATAGATATGAACTAATTGCTGTCATTATGTTAATTTTTTGTAGTGCTGTTCATTCCTTTGTTCTGTATGCCTTCTTGTGCTGAGTTCATGTCTTTTGTGCTATTTCTTGTCAGTTTCTTCTTAGTTTTAATGTTCCTTTGTTCTACTTGGATCTTCATTTCTTGGTAAGTTGTAAATTATTAACTTTCATTGAGTTTACTCTATAGTATACTAACTTTTACCTCCATTTAAGACTGTATATTGTATCCTGCCATCTACCTGACCTCCTTACCACCTGGATCTCTGTTCCTATGTTTTTCCCTTCTTTGACATTGTTATTATTTTGATCTTTGATTTACCTCACAGGTCCTTTGAATTCGTTGTTTTAATTTTGTTCTGTTCTGAACCCTGCTATCTGTCAACTTGAGTTCTGAGTGGTGTTACCACGTCTTTCAATCTCTGGTTGTTGTCTGTTGTTGTTAGTTTTCATTCCAAAATACTCCCTTTAGGATGTTTTGAAGCACTGGATTGGCTTTGACAAAGTTTCTTAGCTTCTGTTTATCCTGGAATGCTTTGATTGCACCATTGTATTTGACTGACAGTTTTGCTGGGTAGACGATTCTTGGTTGGCAGTTTTGTTTTGTTTTGTTTTAGGGTTTTATATGTGTCTCCCCATTGCCTTCTTGCTTGCATGGTTTCTGCTGAGAGGTCAGAGCTTAATCAGATTTGCTTGCCTTTGTAAATAACACTTCTCTTTTCCCTGGCTGCTTTTAGGATTCTCTCCTTGTCTTTGATTTTGGAGAGCTTGATTATGATATATCTTGATAATTTTCTTTCTAGTCTGCCCTTCCTGGGAGTTGTTCAGCATCTTGAACACGTATCTTCTTATTCTTCAAGAAGTTAGGGAAATTTTCTTCCAGCAGCGTCTCAATTATCTTCTTTGTGGTCTTCTATGATTCTTCCTATTCCAGAATGCCAGTAATTCTTAAGTTATTCCTCTTCATGTTATCCAACATGAATCTTAGACTCATATCAGATTTTTTTTGTATCCTTTTTTCTGCTTGCTCGTCTATCTTAGCAATGTTGAGAGATTTGTCTTCCAGCTCTCTGGTTCTGGCTTCTATCTCTTCCATGCTACTCCTTTGCCCTTTCAGGGTATTGTCCCTTTCTGATATTTTATAATTAATTGTCTGGACCTCTTTTTGCAGGCTTTGAATTGTTTCCAATGCTATATCTATCTTGTTTGATTACTCCTGTAACACTTTCCTGACTCCTTCCTTATTTTGCTCCACCCCTCTGTAGAGAATTTGGATTTGTGTCTATATCATTCTTCTGAATTCTTTTTCAGGCAGATCCAAAGCCTGCTCTTCTTCTGATGGGAACTCTATATCTGCCACCAGCTCTTTTGTCTCAGTTATTCTATTCTGGTTTTGGACATGTGCTAAGATCTTTTGTTGTTTTTTTCTTGGACATTTTCAATAGTTAGATGCATTTTCAATGATTAAATGAATGTATGTTGCTGTGTTGTTAAGCTTACTGAGTGCTCCTAGTGGATGTGATCTGGAGATAGGCTTCACTTTTCATGTGTAGTGCTTAGCAGCTGGTATTGGCTTATGTCCAGATGGTGGAATATTGTGGGGTATGCTTGTAACTTGGCTGTATGGCCACGATTGCTATCTCTTCTTGGGTAACACACGGAGAGAAACACCCACCCTCAGGAAAACGTTGAGACTCAAAGGACCAAAACCAGAAATAATATAAAAGCAGAGACAGAAACTGCCATACAAAAACAAAAATTAAACCGTAGCTGACTGTCCAGTAGCCTTTGCTGCTCAGGTCATTGTGCATGCACAGTAGAAACCTCCAGCAGTGGGTGGGGGTGTCCACACACTCAGGCCCCTCCTCTAGTCACCACTGTGGAGGTGCACAGGTAGATATTGAGAAATGAATGAAAGAAAGATTTTCCATTATTTTTATCTCTGGAGGTCAGTTAGGTATCTGCCTATATACAGCGTAATTCTCAAAATAGTTGTGTCCTTGTAGTAGTAGTTAGTGTTGGCTCTTGCCTTTTATGTTAGGGTTTTACCAGGTGCATATATGGTTTGGCTGTATGGCCAGACCTTCTGTTTCTTGTTAGGTAAGGCAGGAATAAAGGGTCCTGCCCAGGTCAACTTTAGGGCTAACTCTGAGTCATATGTCATTAGGATCAGCAAAAGGACTAGCTTGGGACTTTCAGGGATTTTCTCTTTGTGCTGTGGGAAAATTATACCCTGTGGGTGCAAATCTGGACCCTTTTGGGGGTGCCCTCCCACCCGCCTGAAGGTGTCCGGGCTGGGCAGAGAGGGTGCGACAGGAGAGAGGAGGAAAGAAAAGTGGAAAACAAAAGCTATCATACCTCTTTTTCCAGATGCCACTCCGTGGCCTTAGTGTTGTATCAGCCTTGCCGTGGTCCCGCCATCTGATCTTATCCCAGGCTGAGGGGCCCGCAGGCAGCATCCTAGTCGATTCCAAAGCTGCCGTGTATTTCCTGCCACCATTAGATTTCTCCACTGGTGGGTGCAGAAAACGGATGCCCCGCACTTTATATTTTTATATTAGATCTAATCTCTGTAACTGTTCCGGGAATGCGCCTTCTCTGTTTTTTTTGTGCCTCCTACATGGAACCTTCCCTACTTGTCTCTGATTCTCCTGTCCCCAAACTGGAAGTCCCTCCATCTTTTAAAAGCAATGAGACTTTTGACAAATTTTGTAACCCATCTGTATCTCATTTGTAAAATAGGGATAATAACCATTTCTGCTTGCTGTAGTGTTGCTTGGAGGATGAAATTGTATAATTAATGTAAAACTTATTAAGCATGTAAACACATGATTTTAGATGCTAGTCATGCTTTTCAACCCATTTAACATTTTGGTACATATAAAGAATAATGTTTATTCTACATATGTATTGACATTAGTATATAAGATTTGTAATGGCTAAAGGTAATTGCTCCAGGTTCTGGCTGTCCCTGGTCCTACTTGGCTCTCTGCCAGAGGGCTATGAAGCAATTTGCAACTATCTAAAGACATTTGTGGTTGTCACATGGTGGCAGACAAGGTCTGCTTCTGTCATCCAGTGCATATAGGGTGTGCTGGACTCTTTTAGTGTGTGAGAGCTCCCACAACAATAGATTATCATGCCCAAAATGTCAGTAATGACGAACTTGAGAAACCCTACTATAACTCTGATGTGTAGTACCACTTAGTGAACTCTACTAAAAGTATAACGTAGAAAATAAAGTAAGTGAATGTGATAGAGAATACCAGGGCATAAAAAATGGCAGCAGTTTTGGAGGCAGCCCAGTGCTGACCCCTGTGACGTGTAGGTCAAGCAAACCTCCACTCTCTAGCCATTTTGCCATTTCTGACACCAGCTGTTTCTCCAAAAGCATTCTCTATTTCTCTGCAAAGTTTTGTTTATTTTTTGCAATGGCCACACAAAACACAGACAATACTCATGACTGCTGGGTTTATGATGGAAGTAACAGGACAGGATCAACAGCAGCACCTTAGGACCAGAACAAGGAAACATGTAGAAAAAGTCTCCCTCCTTCAGTGCAGGACAGTATTTTAGCTCCCTTAAGTCCTGCAGGCTTCCTGTTGGTCTCCTGAGGACAGGCTCTTCTTGACTTCTTCAGGAAGGCTCTTTCCAGCTCCCTTAGAATGGGGTCCCTCTTTCAGTTCTTGGCCCTTGGGCTTGCTCAAGCCTAGTCTGTGCTCTGCTCCAGCAAGTGCTGTAACACTTTTTAGCTGCACCGGAAGTTCCTGGAGGCACCTCACTCTGCCAAAAATCCTCCTGTTCCAAGGCCCTCAGCTCCATGGATCAGCATGCCCTCTGAGTAGTCCTGCTCACTGATCTCCTGGTACCATTTTTTTCTGTCGTTGGATTCTGCATTCCTCCACTTCTCATCTCCAGTACTACATTTCTGTCTGTCTCCTTGGTATAGGATGTTCTCCTCACAGAGACTCCATTTCTAAAGGATTTGTACCTTTTCTGGCTCTTTTAAGCTGAATGCTAGTAATATCCTCTCAGAGTTCTGGGACTGGCTTTCTTTTTGTGCCTAGCAGGATGGCAAAACCGACTAATCATCTAAAAGGTTCCATATATTTATATTATTTACATGGTTCCACCCCTTTTCTTGTTAACTACCTTTGCGTCAGTTCTGACTTATAGCAATCCTATAAATTGTTTCTGAGGAGCAGCTGGTGGGCGTGAACCACTTATCTTACAGTTAGTAGTAGCCCATTGCTTCTCCTACAGCACCACATCGAACTATGATTTATTTCTGTCTTTAGTAGGCTTTCCAATCCTCTTGGTGAGTCACAAGCACCTTGTTTGCATAGGCCCACCCAATCATTTTTGGGAGTTACAAATACTATGGCTAGGAGAGCCATATGAAGTAATTCATTGTACCTCACAGGGTGAAAGGGTCTTCTTTAGCTAGGGTGATTCGGGAAGTTATCTCTGAGGTGACATTTGAATTGAGATTTGAATGATAAGAAAAATGCATCTTTTAAAATATCATGGGTAGCAAAGTATAGAACAAAATTTTAGGTATGAACAGAAAGAATACATATTTGAAAAGCTGTCATGTTAAAGATATTTGATTGGAATGTGTGGGTACTTAAGCATTGATTTGGTGATGTGCAATTTTGGTCTTTAAGCTTCTAACTCGGAGACTTTGCATAATTCCATCCTCATTCAAGATCTTACTAGGGCTGAAACTTGATTATTTTCATTTCTCTCCCTATGGGAAGCTTTCTCCCATATCCTCTGTATCAGTGTAGCTATCATTACCTGGGAGAAATAAATGCTTACTCATTGCTCCACATTGTTCTTTAGTTACCTGCATTTTTATTCATTTTGACTGTAAGTTCTTTAAAGACAAATACTAAAATACTATTACTTTTTGTTGGTTGACTACAAGCAGTTGGAAAAAAAAAATAATACCTTCCATTGATCAATACTGTCTTCATAGACTAAAGATTTTGTATAAAGTTGTCTTATTTAATGTGTCTGAGGTGACAACTGTCCCTATCACTTCCACTATTACTTGTACCACTAGTATTGCTATTACTATTACTACGACTACCAATAGTACTATTACCACCCCCACCCTTACTACTGTTTTCTCTTCCCAGTTTACAGATCTGAAAAGTAATGCTCAAATCACACAACTGGGAAGTATTTTTACCCATGCAGTCTGACACTCAAATCGACACCTGCATTCTTCTACTGCTTTATACCTTTAAAATCTGAGGAATAAGTGAAACAAATTTCTCCCATTTTCTATTCTTTCTTATAAATAGAAGGTTCTGTCTTTTTAAAAATGTCAACTTGTATTTTGGAGGTAGAATTATATATATATATATATATATTCTGTCGGCATCTCAAATATGTTCGGACAGGAATCCATTTTATACACAAGCTTACAAGCAAGGCATTTCTGGTCGCTTTATTGTCACAAAATACATCTGCTTTGTCTCATGCGACTTTAATTCATTAAAATGCATGTGCTCTGCAAATAGAAATACAATCTGTAATAAATCAGCCTTCTAGAAAACATTCATAGAAAGCACTTGAAATGGCTGCATCCTAAGACTGCAAACCTGTTTGGTACTTGTTATGATTTGCTACCATTTTCGGGGTTTATAAACAGTGAAGTTGTGTGAAACTGTAAATTAGTGGCCTGCCTTCAGCACAGATGCACAATCTCATTCACAAAACACCTTCTGATAGCATTAGAGCAGAGCTGTCCTTTGACCAAGAAGAATGATAAGCACCTGGTCTGAATTAAATAAATCTTCCTGTCTAAAAGAAAGCAGAACCCGAGATCTTCAACTCATTTTTCCCCTTCTTGTATTTTTTTCTTTAAACCCAAAGCATATTTGTAGCTGCCAAAGAACTTAGCTCAGGGATTTTGTAACATAGTAGACCCCAAAAAAATAAATCAATGAAGAATAACAGTCTGCTGTGCTTATAGCATACCAGTAAGATACTAAAGATAAAATAAAAAAAACTGGTTTGGCTTTGGTTTTGGACAAAAAATACAAAGCTTGTCTATGCTGGAGATGGAGAGAGTTATAAAAGACCTTGGAGAAGGGGATTATGCATATATTCAGTTGCAAGCTTTTGATTTAAGGTCTTCTTCGGCATCTTTCTGAATCTACAGCAAGCCCAACCCACCACCCCCTGAAAAGGAGGAATCATTAGTTTCATCGGACACTGACTATTAGGCTGTTTCTTGGTAGATAAGGCTTCCAATCAGTGCAGACAGTATTTCAGGATGAACGTTCATCAAATGCCAGTCAATATTAATGAGGAATGAATTGTGACCAGCCATGGCATTCTGGAGGTTCCAGTAGAAGGAGAGAGGATCCCTCTGTGCATTTCCTGTCCTCTGTGTTCCCTTGATTATTATGTGATGCTATCAGTGATTTTCTCTTAGCTCTCTGGGAAGGGCAACCATTCAATTTTATTACTTACACCTAAAATTATTATTTTAATAAAGGCAATAGATTGTCTTATAAATAGACCTGCAATACAACATTGTTCTGCTATGGTATGGTATGGTGCTGTGGATTAATGCACTGGACTGTATGGTCGGTTTGAACTGCAAGTTCGGTAGGTCAAGCTCACCACTTGCTCCTCGGATACCCTATTCAGGGTTACTATGAGTCAGAACTGACTCAATGGCACTTAACAACAACAATGTAGCTTGTACTACAAAGCTATACCTTTGTTCTTATATCTTCTTATTGCCTGTAACTTGTCTGTCTCCTATTGTCTGTAAGTTCCTTCATAGTAAGGTATCTTTGATTTAATATTTTTTACTTCCAGAAGATTAAAATTTGTCAAGAGAATTATTCCTGGCACTTAGTAGATAATCAATAAATATTTATTCAGTGAATAGTTTGAAAAGTGGAGTCCTGGTGTGGTTCTTTAGGAAAAGTACTAGACTGCTAGCCATAGGTTGGTGGTTCAAACCCACCAGCTGCTCCTAGGAAACCCTCTGCAGGGTCTCTATGAGTCAGAACTGACACAACGGTACTTCACGACAACAACAGTTTTAATAATTATCCCATAAAAATGTGCTTATGAATGACCCACACTGAAGAAAAACTGTTTTACGTGTGGATGCTTTATCACAACAACTAGAACACAATGGTGTTAAGGAAGGGCCATGGATTCTGAAGTATAAGACCACAACATTCTTATCAACGGAGAAAAGATTGAAGTTGTCAAAGACTTCATTCTTTTTGGATCAACTATCAACGCTCATGGAAGCAGCAGTCAAGAAATTAAACGACTTATTGCATTAGGCAAATCTTCTGCACAAGACCTTTTCAAAGTGTTGAAGAGCAGAGATGTCAGCTTGAGGACTAAGGTGTGCCTGACCCAAGCCATGGTATTTTCAATAACCTCATATGCATGCAAAAGCTGGATAGTGAATAAGGAAGAACATAGAAGAATTGATGCTTTTGAATTATGGTATTGGAGGAGAATATTGAAAGTACCATGGGCTGCCAAAAGAACTAATAGATCT
>NW_006408521.1:8973432-8989726 GCF_000296735.1 Chrysochloris asiatica | reverse complement strand
GACCCCCAACGAGATGGATTGGCCAAGTGGCAGCATTGATGGACTCAAGTGTGGCAGCAGTAGTGAGGTTGGCCCAGGATTGGGCAGTGTTCCGTTCTCATGTGCATAAAGTCGCTATGGGTTGGTACCAACTCTATGACACCTAACAACAACAACAGTAGTCTTCTCTGATGGTAAGTATGGAGGTTACTAGGAGAGTGTCCTAAGGACCTGGTTAGAAAAGTTAAAGTAGAAAATGGAGAAGGTATGAGGAGTCAAGAGCTATATGATCATAGCAAAGGAATACGACTCATATTCTTTTATCACTCTCTCTCTCGCTTCTCCCTTATCTGTTTCCAGGAGCTATTGAGAATTCTAAACCTTTGGAAAGATACTATAAAAAAGAAAAATACTCTTATACACGATGCAAACATTTCAGTGTAATGCCCTTAAGGAAAGAACTAAACTACTGTTCACCGCTACTGATTTAACAAGGGGCTGAAGGACTCTGATAATCATTTTCCTAGTTTCCTCTCATTGCAGTTTATTATTTTAGTGAAGGACAGTCCTCCAGTCAACAGCTTTACAGTGTTATATTTATATGATTTCTCTTTTTACAGAGTTCCTCATCCGTAGACTGGAAGTTTTGACACTAGATATGTGTGTATATGCATGTGTGAGCCCTAGTGTGGTGCTGTAGGTTGAGTAGTGGACTTGTAACCACAAGATCTACAGTTCAAGCCCACCAGCTGCTCTTGGAAACCCTAGACAGGGTTGCCATGAATCAGAACTGACTTGATAACACACAACAGCAGAAATATGTATGTTTTCCGTTTGTATATGGTTGTATTTTTATACACCTGTAGCCATGTAATTATATAAAATATGAGTTTCTATAATTTTAGATATATAAAAACACAAACAGTAACTATATATATTACTGTTGTTGGGTGCTGTCAGTTCTGACTCATATATCTATATTTAATTAAACTGGAGTTCTGGTAGCATTAGTACTGGACTGCTAATCACAAGGTTGATGGGTTCAAACCAACCAGCTACTCCTTGGAAGCCCTATAAAAGGTCTCTGTGAGTTGGACTTGATTCGACAGCAGTTACCAACAACAATATAATTATAGCTGTGTTTCATAGAGTTTTTAACACATATGACTCACTAAAAGTTGGAATTTACTCAATAGCAACTTTTCTTGCTTTGGGTTTCTGTAATCCTACAGTGTCAGGGCCGCAAGCTCGCAGTGCCCTTGCATCCTGGTTCTACAATCCACTGGCTTTGTAATCTGAACAAGTTACTGAGCATCCATAAGTTCTGATTCGCTCTTCTGGAAAATAAGGATAATAATAGTACCTATTCATTGTTGTTGTTGTTAAGTGTGGTCGAGTCGATTCCTACCCATAGTGACCCTGTGTTCTTTAATATCGACTATGATCTCCATGTAAAGTACTTATCACAGTACCTGAAACATAGTGAGAACGTATTACTGGCTCTTACTATTATTCTTCATTGAGTGCATTGAAATACTCATTATTTAATCATAATGACATAACAACATAATTGAGTAAGTATGATAAAAGTCTGCACATCTCTCTGAGTATATGTATATATATAACTTCTCTCTGTTGAGCATTAAAAGGTATGGGGAAGACTTTAGTATAGTCAGAGGTCTTCTGCAGTCAGAACTATAGAATGCCACTGGCGTGAAGAACAAACATGAGCTGAAAGCTGACCAGAGAACCTGTGACAGGAGGGAGCAGGGAAGAACATGAAGCCGAAGCATAGAAATTAGGCTTGAGGGAGTGTAAATCTGGGACTCGAAAAGGTGATGACGGGGTAATAGTCTCTTACAGTGTTTGACCCATAACAGAATTGATACAGCCAGCTTTAGCTTTTGTATTCAAAGATGGTGCTACAGATGAGGATTACGATTTGTGCCAAGTGATGCTGTGAACAGTTTATTCCAAGAAAGGCTGCCCTTTGGACTGAAACTGTCACTGTTGTTTAGAGCAAAGCTATCATATGCATGTGGCCTCCCTAGCCCCTTTGCTCAGACAGTCTCCCCATCCCTGACTGCTGCAGGCTTACTTGCTCTGTGTGCCAGGGCATTTCTCTGTGGTTCAGACTTGTCATAGTGTTTGAAAAGTATCCACATGGCGTCCCGTTGACTGTGTCTGCCTGTGGTTTTATCAGTGTGCCATAAAATAGTTACTTACGTTCTTTCCCTACCATTTCTTGCCTAGCACCATTTTGTTGTTATTGTTTTAATTGTTCTCATTGGGTTTTTTTTTTTTGTTTTTGTTTTTACTTGATATCACTTCTGATCTGTTTGCTTGCCTCGCCATTTTGTATTAGGATCAGCCTGCAGTTCTTCCTGATGATACATCATTTCAGAAGTCAATTTTATATTTATAAAAGAGAAAGGATAGTCATGGAGTTCTAAAGAAGATTCGATCCTAACTGCGCTATGAACTTCCAATTGGTTCTAGGCCTAGATTCTAGTGTTGTTTTCCCAAATAGGTCAGATCATATAAGTCATGATTCTGAGTACTACCTCAGAATGACTGAAACATACCTGTAGGAGAGGTGCCTGGTTAGTGGTGGTCGTGTGTCTCCAAGTCATTTGTGACTCTAAGTGACCCTGAATTAGGTTTCTGAGGCAATACATCTCTATGAGAGCACAAAACGTCATCTTTCTCCCACAGAAAAAACAGCAGATTCGAACTTCTGCCCTTGTGGTTAGCAGACCAGTTCATGAGTCACCAAGTTTACAGGGATCCTTAGAGGGGAGGAGCCTAGATGCCTGTATTGTAACTAGCAATTGGAACATCACAGACAGGTTGTAAAACACAGCAGAGACTATACATGTGTGTACGTGCATACACACATACACACAACTCACACACAGCTGCTATAGTTTCCCAATTTACTTATTTAAGGAAACAGAATCTAATGGAAGTGTAGTGTCTAAATACAGCAGAACTTGGCAAAGCCTGGAGTCCTGGTGTGGTGTTGTAGGATGAACACTGGATTGTTAACCACAAGGTTGGTGCTTCAAACCCACCATCTGCTTCTCTGAAACACTACACGGAAACCATACACAAGTTAGAACCAATTGAACGGCACTTATCAACAACAACAAATGCCGGGGTCTGCCCTCGACATAGTTGTGTTGTTCACGAGTGTTTGGTTCACGAGGAGGGGAGATCCAGCGGCGATAGGGATAGCAAAAGAATACACAGACAAACAGAAGAAGGGAAAAAATGAGACACCCCGAAGCCAGGGTGGATACATCACTGGTGGGCAGGCTTGGGATTACAGGCATCGTGGCCTCTGCAGGCAGCAACTCACTGCCCTGCAATCTTTACTGCATGCCTTCCAACCCGTAATGCACACCTGGGGAGGCCCGGGGCTCTGCTTTATTTAGGGGAGGAGTTTCACACCAAGCTGGGAGGGACTTAGGCAAGGTACAGCTAACATCAGTACTTTTCCAGACATTCAGGTAACTTTACATCATACTTTGCTGGTTCGAATCCCAGGCCAGCAACTTGGATTCTCAGGCCCAATTAACATATCTATAGCCCCTGAACTCAGTTGGGGGAAGGTGAGAGTTCTGCAGGAGATGCCCAGGTGAATGGGCTGCACCTGGAAAAGGGATTAGGGAGGATGGGTTCTTTGTCTATAGAACAAAGAACCGAGAAGTAGCTAAGATATTTTTAGTTAATCCTTTGGAGAAAGGTTTAACCTTGCAACCTTTAGTCTCGGCTTTAGGAAAATATCACATTTATCTGTGGATTTTCAAAGGCTCCGTGTATTAATTTAATATATATAACTGAATACTAAGATGAAAGCACTTTGCCATTAACTGCCAGTGGCCTCATTTTTTACACTCGGGCCTATAGGGCCTCGAACCTCTGACCAGTCTTACACGGTCCGCAATTAACCAAAGTCCAGCCTATTTCTGTAGCTCCTTTTCTATGCCTCCTTCTCTTGGTTATAGAAGTTCTAGAGACATCCTGGATGGTGAAATACATCTGTGTTTGGAAAACTAATGCATCCTTTAGGACATGAAAGCTCCATATTGGAAACCAATCCAGACTTCACCCTATAGTTCTCTTCATTTGCATCCTTTTTTTTTTTTTTTTCTGTATTAAAACTGTAATCCTAAAAAATAAAGTGACATTTGGCTCTGTCCCTGCCTATACATTATGAGGCTTCTGTTATCATTTTACCTGAAACCCTTGGCATTTTTACTTAAGGCAGAGTCAACAACGTTTTCCCATCACCTGTGGGTGTTTTTTTTGTCTTGTGGCTCATAAACTTCTGGTGTGGTGCTGTAGGCTAAGCACTGGCTTAAGAACCACAATGTTAGTGGTTCAAGTCACCAGCAGCTCCTTGAAAACCCTATATAGGGTCATTATGAGCCAGAACCGACTTGACAGCATGCAACAACATAAGCAAAGATTTTTTTTTTTGCATTTTTCAGTGGTTGATCAGGACTGAAAAGATGAAGAATATTTCATGTCATATGATTGTAACATTCAGATGTAAATCAACTGGAACACAGCGCACTCAGTCCTTTATTTACTTTCTGTGACTGCTTCTAGGAAGCCCTGGTAGTGTGGTGGATTACAAACTGGGCTTCTAACTGCAAGGTCAGGAGTTTGAATCTATCAACCACTCTGCATGAGAAAGGTGAGGCCTTGGAAACCCTATACAGTGTTGCTGTGAAACCCTATACAGCACACAACCACCACCACCACCATGACTGTTTACAAAACTGAGTAGTTAAAACAGAAGCAATATGATCCAAAACTTGAAATACTTATCATCTGCCCTTTTACAGAAAAATATTGGAAATTTGTGATCTAAGGAAATGTTCGTATGTTTGATTTTTGAACAAAATTCAACATCAGCAAGGTCCTGCCCTTATCTAGAGTTAAACAGAGTCAGTGCTCAGTGTACCTGAATACTACCCTTGTTTCTACTCTCCAGCATCCACATGTTACCCTGACCCTGATGGTATACCCTCTGACCTGAAGGTTTTGATGCTGAGTTTGAGTGGAAGAACACAGTCACAAACCCATTGTCCCTGCAACATCTAAGTTGATTCATATGGTCTGGATACACCAGTCCTCTCTTTTTCATTTCATAGGTGAAATACTGGACTTGTTTGCCAAGAAGTTTAGTGATTTTCTGAAGGCCTTGTAGCTGATTTTGGAAGCAGTGGACCAGACTCTGTGGATATCTTTATGGTTATTATATCCTGTTTCCAAAGACAGTTATTAGCAGAGAGTGACTTTCTAGGCATATGAGTTTGTGACAACTTTCAAGAAACAGGCACTGTCTCCAAATACAAATAGATGACAGATTCCCCTTGTTGAACCGGGAAGGATTGTTTTAAGTGGAAACTAGGCGACGTCCTGGGGCTCCTGTCATTACTTTTAGTGTCATCTTTTAAAAATACTCAAGGGCCAGATGCCTCAAGGTAGGGAGAAAAAAAAAGCTGATAAAGAAGGATCCTGGTGCTCTCTGACTGACATTTGAATTTGTAATTTTCCTTTCTAATTAGTATTAAAGCTTTCCCTATTTGGAGAAAAAGATGTGTGACTGAACTTTAACTTCAAAAGAGATGTTTTAACAGCTGCTCGCTGTCCTAAGATGAATATCAGTAATTAGAACTATTATCATTTTCTGTTATCATTACAGCTACTGCTATTAATCCTCAACATGGAAAGCCATAACAGTGCTGGCTGTAACAGACTATGAAATCCTAATTACCATTCCCTGCTCCAGAAAAGATGCTATTTGTAAGAACAAAGCAACTAATAAGAAAAGGATATGGTGGCTGCTTAATGTGTTATTAATGTTCTATTACCAGCTAAAAGAATTTTGGGGAGTGACCCTTTTTTTTTTTTTTTCAAATTCTGCTTCTTAACTAATTATAAAGATCATTGGATTCATTTGTAAGCTATAGGGTTACACAGTGGACATGAAACACTCAAGTATGGCTCCCCAACTAAATTTCAGCAAGTTAGTATCCCTGTTTAACAATAATAAAAAATACCTCAGAAATCATTCTTACTGGCCCACAAAGAGAGATGAACAATAGACACAATGGCTCTTAGATTTTAAATATAAAGTAACTCTGTTGCTTGAAATGGAGCTCTGGTAGCGTAGTGGTTACTAGTGAGGCTGCAAACCTCAAGGTCAGCAGTTTGAAACTATCAGCTGTTCTGTGTGAGAAAGAGGAGGCTTTCTGCTCCCGTAAAGATTTACAGCCTCGGAAACCCTGTGTAGGGTCGCTATGGGTCGGAACCGACTCCACGGCACATAACAACAACAACAACTGTGGCTTGAAAGCAGTCACCACTATTCACTTGTTGCATTTGTGATTTTGAAACTGAAGGGAGGGAGAGTGTTGCCTTGTGTCATTCACTCTTGCCTGGCTCTTAGATTTTTGCTGTTATTAAGTACCATTGAGTTGTTCCTACTCATAGCAACCTTGTATAGGGTTTCCAAGGCATGACTGGTGATTTTGAACTGCCAAACTTGTATTTCAAACCAACTTACAGTGCAGTGCTTATCCTGCAGCATCACACCAGGACTTCTAATTTTATATTAGAGGAAAAGAATTCAACTTCTCATGCCAAATCCAAACCTAAACCATCAAGTCGGTACCAACTCATAGCCACCCTATGCACAGCAGAACGAAACACTGCCCAATCCTGGGCCAACCTCACTACTGTTGCCACGCTTGAGTCCATCGATGGTGCCATTTGGCCATTCCATCTCGTTGGGGGTCTTCCTCTTTTTCTCTGACCCTCCACCTTACCACACATGATATCCTTCTCCAGCAACTGATCCCTCCTGACAATATGTCCGAAGCATGAGAGACAAAGTGTGGCCATCTTGGACTGCAAGGAGTACTCTGGCTGCACTTCTTCCAAATGGATCTATTGGTTCTTTTGGCAGCCCATAGCACTTTCAATATTCTCCTCCCACATCATAACTCAAAAGCATCAATTCTTCTATGGTCTTCCTTATTCACTGTCCAGCTTTTGCACGCATATGAGGTTATTGGAAATACTAGCACATTAAAATTGACAAGACAGTTTAGCTTTCGTTTCAGTTTCTTAAACTCTAATTTAGAGTTTTTTTATACATATATACATATACGCTCTGGTAGCGTAGTGGTTACGAATTGGTCTGTGAACCTCAAGGTCAGCAGTTTGAAACTACCAGCTATTCCACAGGAAAAAGATGAGGCTTTCTGCTCCTGTGAAGATTTACAGCCTCGGAAACTCTGTACAGGGTCACTATGAGTCAGAACCGACTCCACAGCACATAACCACCACCACGCCCACTATTATTCCTCATTGAGTCCATTGAAATAATTGTTTCTTAATCATAACGACATAACAACATAATTGAATACATACACACACACACACACACATATATATATATAGAGAGAGAGAGAGAAGAGAGAGACATATACATATATAGAGAGAGAGAAAGAGAGAGAGAGACAGTGTGTGTCCTGGTGTGGCGATAATGCACTGGACTGCAAGGTCAGTTTGAACTGCAAGGTTGGTGGTTCACATTTACCAGCTGCTCCTACAGGGTTGCTATGAGTCAGAACTGACTCGATGACACCTGTTGTTATTGTTAGGTCTCATCGAGTCAGTTCCGAATCAGAGCAACGTTATATACAACAGAAGGGAACACTGCTTGGTCCTGAGCCATCCTCACAATCATTGTTCCTCACAGCACGTTGCTGCTGTCACTGTGCCAACTCATCTCATTGGGAGTTTGCCTGTTTTTCACTGACACTCAGCTTTACCAAGCATGATGTCCTTCTCCAGTGTCTGGTCTCCCCTGATAATGTATTTGAAAGATGGGAGATGAAGTCTGGTCATCGTGGCTTCTATTCTGCTTGTATTTTTTCCAGCACAGATTTGTTTGTTCTTCTGGCAGTCCATGGTACTTTCAATATTCTCTTCCATCACCATAACTCAAATTCGTTAACTCTTATATAGTCTTCCTTATTCACTGTCCATCTTTCACATGCATATGAGGCTATTGAAAATACCCTGGCTTGGGTCAGGTGCACCTTAGTCCTCAAATTGCCGTCTTTGCTCTTGAACACTTTAAAAAGGTCTTGTGCAGCAGATTTGTCTAGTGCAATACATCATTTGATTTCTTGACTGCTGCTTCCATGATTGTTGTTAGTGGATCCAAGCAAAATGAAGTTTTTGACAACTTCAATCTTTGCTCCATTTATCATGATGTTATTTATTGGCCCAGTGGTGAGGATTTTACTATTTTCTTTAAATTGAGGTGCAACTCATTCCAAAGGCTGTGGTCTTTGATCTTCATTAGTAAGTGTTTTATGTCCTCTTGGCTTTCACAAAGCAAGGTTATATCATCTACATATTCTAAGTTGTTAATGAGCCTTCCTCCAATGCTGGTGTCATATTTTTCTTCATATAATCGAACTACTCGGATTATTTGCTCAGCGTACAAATTGAATAGGTATGATGAAAGAATACAACCCTGGCACATACCTTTCCTAATTTTAAACCATTCAGTGTTCCTTGTTCTGTTCAAACAACTGTCTCTTGGTCTACAAACAACTTCCTCAAGAACAAATTAAGTTCTAGAATACTCATTGTCTTCAGTGTTGTCCATAGCTTGTCATGATCCACACAACTGAAAGCTTTTGCATAGTCAATAAAACACAGGTAAACATCTTTCTAGTACTCTTCACTTTTGGCCAAATCTACCTGATGTCAACAATGATGTCACTTGTTCCACATCCTCATCTGAAACCACCTTGATACTCTTGCTGTTTCCTGCCAATATACTGTTGCAGTCATTCTTGAATTAGCTTTAACAAAATGTAACTTGTGTGTGGTATTAATGATATTGTCTGATGATTTCTGCATTCTTTAGGGTTACCTGTCTTTGGAATGGGCACAAATATGTTTGTCTTCCAGTCAATTAGCCAGATATCTGTGTCCCAAATTTCTTGGCATAGATGAATGTCTCTAAAATCAGTTTGTTTAAAGGTTTCAATTCGTATTTCATCATTTCCCGGAGCTTTATTTTTGCCATTTCCTTCATTGCACGTTGGACTTCTTTCTTCAGTACCGTTGACTCTTTTTTTTTTTTTTTTAAGTTTTTTTATTGTGAACTGAGTGACAGTGTACATGGGATAACATCAGTTTTACACCATTGTTTCATTTCAATAATTACAATCTCCTCTATGCATCATCATTCAACAGTATTTGCTTCTATTCCCTCTGTTTATTTGTTGTTTTTTTGGGGGTAGGGGAGGGAGGGAGGGGATGTACACAAAAACACTCAGGAATATATAATCATTTAAACAAAGGACACATCCTGCAAGTCTGCCTCCTGGCCACCAGCACTCAGTGTTTCTCTTTCCATGAGTCGAGAGTCCTCAACTGCTCTGTTTCTCCGTGACCTCATCTCTGCCTCCATCTCTGGTATCTCTGGGTAAGGTCCCACATTCCAGTCCTGCTATTCTCCCTTGATGGTCCTAAGGTCCTTTGTTTCTGAACTATAATATAAACAAATTCCCCATTTTTGTTACAAAACTTATACCTTTACAGTTGTGACAGTCACATTTAGTCATGATAAAAGTTGCTCACTCTTGAATCATAAGAATCTTATCCCCATCTCTTTTCATCAGACCCATCTAGACAAAATGAAAACTATTCAGTGGGGATTCTACCTTGCCCTGCACACTCTTAAATTAAACTCTCTTTTGAAAATGTGTAAGCCAGTCACTTTGTGCCTTTATCACCCCCTCATTTTAGGTAGCCATTGTCTACATTGCCAGTCCTTGTCTACCCTGTATACAGAGGGGATAGGATTGATATTTGATGTGAAGACTCCTTCCCTCTCAGTTGGTATTTTGAACTACTACATCCCTAACTATAGGTCAAGTTCGTCAAATTGTAGCAATTTACACTTGTTTCCTTTATCAAAAATTGCTTTTTAAAATCTTTCCCTGGTCAAGTTCTAATCATCAAGCCATTGAGGCTTGGTCAAATGGGTACTGTCTGCAAGTTTCGGCATTCTTGTGCATCTCCCCTCACTTCATACCAGCGGAATGCTTCACTATAAGTTCTAACCCTCCATGGCTATGTCCTTGTCCATGGGCTCAGGTGTCCCCAGGTCTCATCATACTTCGGACCAACCAGCACTTCCTCTTCTCTCTCATCTCCAGGTCAACAGAAGTCTATGGAACGTGGTCAAACTCAACCTGTTATCTTCATTCCTGCTTCCCTCCCCCACACCCCCACTTACCAGTACACCAACATGGGTGCCAGCAAGCTTACATGCCTGCTCATGTGTTCCCTTTGAGTTTTAGTGTTGGAAGGGGGTTAGTACCATTGACTCTTGATCATATGCTATCTCTTGAAGTAACTGAAGAGTGACCATTTCTTTTTGACACAGTAACTCTGTATTCCTTCCATTTTTTTAATTCTAAGTTGAATAATTTATTGCTGATCAGAGGCTTGCCTTGTTTTACACTTTAGTATTTTAGTAGGATTTACACTTTTCCACACAAATGGCCAATATTAATATTTAAGGAATCTAATATCATTGAGGCTTTCTGCTCCCGTAAAGATTTACAGCCTCGGAAACCCTGTACAGGGTTGCTATGAGTCGGAACCGACCCCATGGCACATAAGAACAACAACAATATCGACCTATTCAATAAAGCAATCCTTTTGGTAGCAAACTTTCATTTAAATCATACATAATTCAAGCTTTATAAAAAATCAGCATAATTGAAAATTGAATTATCTCCTCTAAAGCCCTAAGTATTCAAAGTTTGAAACAGTTAATTTAGAAATAAGCAAATGAGTAAAACAAAACACCTCTGCAGCAGATCCTGCTGAAATACATATTTTTTAAAAAATCTAAATTGAGCTTAATTTTTACAAAAGTTATTTTATCTCAAAAGCTATAAAATCATAATAATCTCAATTCTATAAAGAAGGGAGTGAGTTTTTTACTTAATGCCACCATTTCTTTAGAATCTCCTTTCTCCTCAAATTTGGCCACAAATTAAATGTTTGTGTGCCCTTAGTTTTCAGGTAATCCCTCTTGCAGAAGAGGCCAACTATAAACGTGAAAGAAAAACTGCCTTGGCAAGTAAGTAGTAAAGTGTTCACTAATCGTGTACAAAGAAGAGTTCTGGATCAATTTCCGGAACTGATCTGGATCTTGACATTAAGTGAAATCTAGAATGGGATCTTGATGAAGCACTTTTTGGTGGAGAGGACACAGAATGAACCTCTGAGAGCGGAACAAGTAGGGGAAAATTGGAATGAGATTGGATCCTTGATCTTGACTTGGGCTTTATATCACTTTTTCCACTTTCCTATGGAGATTTCTCATACTTATCCTTAAATCGACTTCTAGAACCACGATAAGATTTAGGCTTAGATTTGCTCTTGGATCTGGATTTCCTGCTCTTTGATTGAGGACATTGCTCTGTGATCTGCCATGAGAGGAGCAACTTTTTGAGACACTTTGAGATCTACTGTTGTTGCTGGCTCCTGGGACTACTACTTGGAGACCATTTATTTATTTATTTTTGTAGTAAGTTTTTATTGTGAATTGAGTGATAGTTTACATGGGAGAGCAGTAGCTTTGCATTGGTCCTATAGTATTTCGTTTTATTGCAATTTCAATCCCCTTCATGCATCATCATTCAACATCATTTGCGTCCAATACCTCTGGGTTTTTGTTTAATTTGGTTTTGTTTTGGATGTACACTGAAGCACTCAGGAATATATAACCATTCAAAGAACCAAAGGGCACAACCTGCAAGCCTGCCCCAGGGTCATCAGCACACAGACCCTCTCACTCCGAGTCCAGGGTCCCCAGCAGCTCCATCTCTCCACATCATCGTCTCTGCCTTCATCTCTGACGTCACTGCTTCTCTGGATAGGGTCCCACACTCTGCTCTTCACCCTTGATGGTCCCAGGGACCTCGGCTCCAGGACTGCAAAGTCAACCACTCCTCTCCTTTTGTTACAAAACGTTGGAGACCTTCTTTTAGATGGCGACCTGAATCTGCTTCCAGAGTAAGACAGCTGATGGTTTGTTTGTGGCTTAATCTTCACGAGCCTAATATCTCTGCCATTTATTTCTGTACCAGTTTATCCAAAACACGTTTCATGTCAGAGTAAGAGCTACACTCAGTCACGCCTTCATTTGTTCTTTCTTTGAGAGTATCCGTGTAGGTCCCTTGACCCGATTGTCTCATGAAATCCTTTAAATCTTGTCAACTGCAATGACTAGAGAGAGTTTCGACAATAAGCGCGTACTCTGTACCAACAGGTGGTCCATATCTGTCTCTGCCAGAGGTTCTCCTACTGCTGTATCGCTCTCCACCACTGCGGCTTCTGTAGGTTCCGGGCCAGGAGTGTGTCTACGATCACGATTACGTGATCACGCGCTCACCGCAGAGCTGTTTGCGGGTTCTAAAGGTTGTCTTCCTCAGCGTTGTGGGAGTCCTTAAGGAGTCCTCGAATGCTCTGAAGCCGTGCCCATTTTTGAGGTCTACTTTGAGGAGGTGGCCATAACTGCTAAAAGAGCACTGGATATCCCTTTCCTTGACGGTGTAGCTAAGATGTCCTGGCAGACACGTGGCTTGGCCAAGGCAGGCAGTGGCCCGAAGGCTGGCTATGGAACCGCAGATCCGAAGGTAAGACGGGAGTCCCAGAGCAGGTGGGGACAGTGCCCGAACACACACCTCACACCACAGCAGCCACCGAGTACAGCCACACAATCCCATCTTCTTCTATTTTTTATTTTTTAGTGTTTTATTGTGAATTATATGATAGTTTACATGGGAGAACATTAGTTTTACATTCATTCTATCGTATATGGTTTCTTTGCCATGGTTACAATCCCCTCCATGCATCATCAACCAACCAAAGGGTATATATACCCTGCAAGCCTGCCCCTAAACTACCTCCTCCCCCAGTCTTCAGCACACAGTGGCTTTCCCTCTCTGGATCTAAAGTCCCCAGCTGCTCCATTGCTCCACATCATCGTCTCTGCCTCCATCTCAGACATCACTGCTTCTCTGGGTGGGGTCCCGCTCTCAGCTCTTCTCCGTTGATGGTCCTAGGGACCTACACTCCTAGATTCCTTCCCTCTTTTGAGCTACTGCATCCATAGGTGTAGGTCAAGTTCATCAAATTGTATCAGATTACTCTTTTTTTTTTCTCTTCTTTCTTCTTCTGGTTGAGCTCTGATCATCCAGTCATTGAAGCCAGTTCAAGTGGGTGTTATCTGCAAGTGTGGGTGTTCTTGTGCATATGCCCTCTCTTTTCATCAGCTGAATGTTCGCTCTCCACATTGTAGGGCTTAGCTCGCCACTTCATTGCTGTTTTTCCCTCACTTCCCCTTATCGGTGACTAGCGTGGTCACCAATCAGAGCGTATATTCCCTTGCATCTTATTCTTGGAAGGGGGTTTGCATTGAGGGGACCCAACCACTTGCCTTGATGTTTCCTGGGCAAGCAACTTGTTTGTTCTTGTAGTAACAGGCCATCTGCCTCTGTTGTTTTGTATTTTTCCTGTAGGTCTTTCTTTCAAGAAGTACCTTCTGTTCTTCTAGCTGCTCCAGGCTGGTCTTTTCTTCCTTTTAAGTGGAAATTTCCCATCTCTGGAGATCTGCATGTGGTTCAGGCTTCTACCTGTAGTCTTATGTATTGCAGAGGCTCCGCAGGAAGCCTCCTTCACTGAATCCCATCTTCTTTTGATGTTTTCTGCATCACTCAATATTTTGCCCATGGAAATCTTTCGATATTGCAAATTGAGGCTTGAATGTTTTCTTCAGCTCTTCAGCTTGAGAAATGCTGATCATGCTCTTCCCTTTTGGTTTTCTGACTGCAGGTGTCTTCACATATCACTATAATACTTGACTTGGTATTCTATAGCTGTGCTTTGATTTTGTCTCTTCAGCTCTCTTACCTCCTCATGTCTTCCATTTGCTTTTTAGTATCTCTATGCTGGAGAGCAAGTTTTAGAGTCTCTTCTGACATTAATTTTGGGTTTTACCTCTTTCTTATCTTTTAAATGACCTTTTGTTTTCTTCCCATATGATATTCTTGATATCATCCACAAGTTTTCTGTTCCCTGGTTACTAGTGTCTAATGAATCATATCTGCTTTTGAGATGATCTCTAAATTTAGATGTGATATGTTTGAGATCACATGTACTTGTTTTAATTTTCCTCAGTGTCCACCTGAACTTGCTTATAAGCAGCTGATGGTCTGTTTCACCTAGTCTGCCCCTCACCTCATTTTCAGCTGATGGTTTGGAGCTTTCCCACTGTCTTTTCCAACAGTCTATTTGTTTTCTCTGTATTCTGTCTGCTTAAACTTTATGTGTATAGTCAGTCACCTTATATTGTTTTAAAAAGGTATTTGCAATATATAAGTCATGTTTATTGTTGCTCAGTGTTGTTGCGTTGGTTCTGACTCATAGCGACCCTCTACAGGGTTTTCAAGGAGCAGCTAGTGGATTTAAACTGCCAATTTTGTGGTTCACTAGGAGTTAAATATAAGTAGTAGTTGTTGTTGTTGTGCCCTTGAATCGATTCCCACCCATAACGACCCTCTGTAGGGTTTCTGAGGAACGCCTGGTGAGCTTGAACCATTGACCTTGCAGTTCAAACCAACTTTGTGGTTAAGTGTATTAACCCACAGCGCCACACCAGAACTCAATATAAGTCATGGTGGTGGTGGTAGTGGTGTGCTATGGAGTCAGTTCTGACTCATAGCGATCCTGTATAGGATTTCTGTGACTGTAAATTTTCACGAAGCAAAATGCCTCATCTTTCTCCCACAGAAAGGGATGGTAGTTTTGGAGTGCTGCCCTTGAGGTTAGCATCCAACTTGTAACCACTACCTACCAGTGCTCCTTACATATAAGTCATTGTTGTTGTTAAATGCCGTCAAGTCAGTTCTGACCCACATTGACTCTCTATAGGGTTTCTGAGGAGCAGCTAGTGAGCTTGAACCACCGACCTTGCAGTTCAAATGAGTTATGAAATCTCCAGCATTTTTCCATCACCAAGGCCATATTTCCCAACTACTGATGCTTACTCTGTTTCTGAATTTTGCGTTCTAGTTACCATTAGTTAGCAAAGCTTCTTGAGTGCAGGTTTGATCAGTTTCAGACTGATGTTGGGTGTGGTAGTAGGCATGCTGGTGGTGTACTATGGAGTTATTCCAACTGGTAGTGACCCTGCATAACATTTCTGAGGCTGTAAGTCTTTATGGGAGCAGGAAGCCTCAACTTTCTCCCTAAGAATGGTTCATGGTTTCAAACGGCTGACTTTGAAGTTAGCGGCCTGACCCCTAGCCACTACTGTGCTACCAGCTGCTCCTCAAATAAGTATATAGAATCCTTCAATTTTTTTCATCACTGGCTTTAGTGGTTGGTGCAGGAATTTGAATAATAGTGGTATTAACTAGTCTACCTTCTAGACTTATGGATATTATCCTTTCACATATATCTTTTTGATGTTGAACGTGAAGGCTTTCCTCTTCAATTTTGTCATTCCTGGCATAATAAACCATGCGATTGGCAGATTTAAATGATCAATACCAGTCCATTTCAGCTCACTAATGCCTAGGTTATTGATCTTTATGCATTTCATTTCATGTTGATTAACTTGCAATTTCCTAGATTCATGCATCATGTGTTCCATTCTGATTATTAATGGATGCTTGAAGCTGTTTCTCCTCATTCAAAATTGTGCCCAATTAGCAAATGAAGGTCCTGAAAGCTTTATTCCTTTTGTGCCATCAGTTAATTCTACTTGGCCGAGGCATCTCTTCCCCAATAGTATTTTTAGTGCCTTCCAACCTGAGCAGCTCATCTTCTGGCACTATGTCTGACAATAATGTGGTATTATTCATGGTTCACTATTCGATACTCTGGTGCTATCTGACAGTAGAAGGTTTTCAGTGGCTTAATCTCCTTCATCCTACTTGTTTTAGTCTGGAAGCTCAGCTAAAACCTATCCACCATGGGTGACCCTGCTGGAATTTAAAATACCAGTGGCATAGCTTCTAGCATCATAGCAACCTGGAAGCCACTACAAAGTGACAGATGAATGGTAGATAAATATGTGCATGTATATAGAACCAATAGATCTGTTTTGGAAGAAGTGCAGCCAGAGTGCTCCTTGGAGGCCAAGATGGCTAAACTTCGTCTCTCATACTTTGGGCATATTGTC
>NW_006408521.1:8951700-8973237 GCF_000296735.1 Chrysochloris asiatica | reverse complement strand
ATAGATATAGATATAGATATAGATATAGATATTTTTACCGAGCTGTTAATGCTGATAGGAGAAAAAGTAATTTGAGTGAGTTACTTTAAAGCAAAATAAATTTAATTTAAAGGAATGCTTTCCCTTCTAAGGCTGAGGGTTTTTTTTTGTTTGTTTGTTTGTTTTTTTTTACCGTTGAAGAGCTTTCTTTTCTTAAAAAAAAAAAAAAAAAAGGACATTTCTTTTTAATTAACTTTGCCTTGCCAATATCCTTACTTGGTAAAATGTACCTTATATTGTCCCTAAATTGCTGATATATTTAAAAAATATATAGTGAGTCCCCAAGGTCAGCAGTTCAAACCCACCAACTTCTCCTAGGAAATGCTATACAGGGTGGTTATGAGTTGAAACTGATTAGACGGCACTTAACAACAACAACATATTGATGAATCTAGGTTAACTACATCATTTTTTAAAATGAGGAAGTCAGATATGATGTAGTATGTATGTAACACTTTCTTAGAATCAGGTAATAGAATTCCAATCAGTTAAATGTTTCTAATATGTGAATGATACAGAATTCTGGTAGGAATGAAACAATTTTCAGTTGTATTAGGGTAAATATAATCCAATAAAAATTAATCATCTCTGCAAATATTTGGAAGGACACTTAGAATATATTTTATATATTCTATCCTATAATTTGATCAAGTATATTAAGTACATCTTATAAGAAGAATAGTAGTAAAAATAAAGAAATATTAATGAAATATATTGTGTTTATGGGATTATTCCACGTACATTTATAACCCAAATAAGACATTACCCAAATAAGACTTCTGTCATCAAATTTTGTATTAAAAAAAAAAAACATGAAATGGGAAAAATATTGCTGCTGGTCATATTAAATATGTTTTTAGATTCTAGTGTCATTTAAAATTTTTCTGTGTAGAATGCAGTTTTCTCTGCTGAGTAATGTAGAACGTTAGTTTCAGCACTGCTCATTAGAAAGGATAATTTTTTGCAATGTGGCATTATAAGTCACTTATCCTTATAAATATTCTGCTTTATTTATTCACATTGGAAAATGTTCTGTTTAATATATTCGATTTAATTTTCTTTCCAGAATCAGTTACCTTTTGATTTTCTTAACTGAGTAAAATGTTTCTTAAGCCATTTTAATAAAGTCAAGTTTCTAAGATTTAATTCGAAAAATGCCTAGAAAATAGCTATACTGTATAAAAAAGGAATAAAGAACAATATTTGAGAAATAGCTTCCTGTTGACCCCCAAATGACCTTTAATAATGAAATAGTTATGACTTATTAAATTATTATTATATGCTAGACCTGAAGTTTGCTTATTGAATTCTAAAATAGGTCTATGAAATAAGCATTATTAGGATCATTTACACATAATGAAATTTGGCCAAGAATGTCCCATTTATGAAGAAAACACAGGGAGTTTTAAGATCCAGGTGTGTCCCACATCTTAACTTTTCTACTGTACTCACCTGGCCTCTTAGGGAACAGGCATGGTTAAGACGTTACTGGGACCACTGACATAACTTGGTTGTGCCGCTTTAACGGGGCATAACCTAATTTGGAGTCCTAGTGTGGTGCTGTGGGTTAATTCCCTGAACTGCAAGCTCAATTTGAACTGCACTTTTTGGCAGTTCAAGCTCACCAGCCACTCCTTGGAAACCTTTTATGGAGTCACTATGAGTCAGAACGGACTCCATGGCACTTTAACACAACAATAACAACCTAAATGAGGATCCTGGCAGGGCATGGCCAGAGCACTTTTGAAAGATTGGAGCTTGTGGACATTTTTATCATTTACCAATTCCTTTTTCAGTGAGGAGCTCTCAAGATCCTCTGTTGACTGTTGCTAGGGACTGAGAAATGATGCTACCTTGTATTGGAAAACGAGGTAAGGTGAGAGCTGTCTCAGAAGCAAAGAAAAAAAAAAAAAAATCTTTTTATAATCGGCCCCGAAAATATTTTCTAGGACAGCTGATATTCTTGTCAAAACATTGTGTCTGGGGAACATGCCTATTTTTAAAATTTCTATTTTAAACCAACAGATACTGTCTAATGACTTTGGGGCGGGGTTCAGACTGAAAATGTTTGTGCTTTCAATACATAGATGTAAGGCATGGATAGACTAGAATGGTGCCTCTTAATCTCATGGAGTCCTGGTGTGCCACTGTAGGATAAGCACAGGACTGCTAGCCACAAGGTCGGCAGTTCAGACCTACCAGTTGTTCCTCAGAAACCCTATCTATAGAGTTGCTGTGAGTCTGAACTGACTCGCTGGCACTTAACAACAATCACACTCCTATCTTAAGTTGGTCCCCTGGTTTACACTTTACCAAAATAAACAAACACAATTTGTATACAGGACAGTGTAGAACTGTGGTTAGGTTTCCAAGGCTGTAAACCTTTATGGAGGCAGACGGTCCTATCTTTCTCTGCTGACTTAGCTGGTGCATTCTCGTGCCAACCTTTTGGTTACCACCTGAGTGCTTTAACAGTTGCACCTCCAGAGCCTCTTACATCTTAGTGAACGCGTTGACATTGAGTCAGTGCCAACTCTTACAGGGTTTCAGAGACTCTAAATCTCTACAGCAGCAGACAACCTCACCTTTCTCCTGTGGAGCAGCTGGAGTTGAACTGCTGACCTTGTTCTTAGCATTCCAGTACCTCTCCTAAAGGACTACCAGGGTGCCTCAAATTTTACTAAACCCACTACCATTGGGTCACTTCCACCTCATAATGACCCTGTGTTATTATTGTTGTTGTTGTTCCTGAGTGCCATTGAGTGGCCTCCAACTCATAGCGGCCTGTAGAGAGTTTCTGAGTAACGACTAGTGGGTTTGAACCACTGACCTTGCTGTGAGCAGCCCAGTGCTGATCCTACAGTGCCACACAAAGACCCCATGACTCTGTATAGTTGTTAAGTGCCATTGAGTCAGTTCCACTTTTGTCGACCCTGTGTAGGGTTTCAGAGGAGCAGCTGGTGGGTTTGAACCTCTGACCTTTTGGCTAGTTGTTGTTGTGGTGAAGTGCTGTTGAGTTGGTTCTGACCCATAGCGACTCTGTATAGGGTTTCCAAGGAGCAGCTGGTGACCTTGAACCCCGCCAACCTTGTAGTTCAGATGGCTTTCCAGTCTGGCGCATTAGCCCCCAGCACCACACCAGGACTCCTTGTAGTTAGTAGTCTAGTGCTTATCCTGCAGCTCCAGGGAGAAGAAATAACTAAAGGTACAAGACCTGTGGTGGAATGAAAACACATGCCCATTGTCAGATGGAATAGTGCTCCTTTAAGCTGACCAGTTTTTGCTGTGTCAAAATGAATGCCCAGCTATGCTTGTATTCTGATTTTTTAAGAGAACCTGCAAAATCCAAATTTTTATGGGAAACCTGTTAATTCTGTTTCTTAAATTTTATCAAACATTTAAGATTTCCAGGGAATTTCGCTGTGTTTATTCACTACTTTGGTAATTACTTAGATATCTACTCTGTTTTTGAGCCCATCTAGAAAAGTTGGTACAGGTAGGGCATATATTATTCCTGTTTTTCAGATGAGGAAATTGAGGTGCATACATTATAATCTGTAACTAAGTTGAAACTAAAACTCTCCAGAGCCAGTCTGCGTCGGTTCAAATCCTATCTCCCCCAGTTACAACCACTGTGACTTTGGGCAAGTTATACAACCTTTATGTGCCTTAGCCTTTTTCAATTGATGATAATAATCCTGATACCATAATGTCGCTATGTGTTGGAATCAACTCAATGGTAGTGATTGGGTTTTGGGTTTGTATTATAAATCCTTAATTTTAGTTTTCTCCCAGCTGATAATGATATCCTTGAGGGCAGGAACAGCTGGTAAATAAACGATACTTACATCGTTTCCTAATATATTGTTGTTGTTGTTATGTGCCGTGGAATCAGTTCCAACTCATAGCGACCCTTTACAGGGTTTCTGGGCTGTGAATCTTTAAAAGAACAGAAAGCCTCAGCTTTCTCCCGCAGAACAGCTGGTAGTTTCGAACTGCTCACCCTGAGGTTTGCAGCCTGATTCATAACCAGAGCTCTTTTCATAATATATTATTGCACCATAAACAAATGAAGTTAGAAGTATAGAACTGGTGCTATACCTAATAATGTTTCCTGCAAACAAGTGAGAATGTCATTAAAGTTTTCATCAGGGATAACTAGACTTGCAACTGGCAGTGGCGGTGCCGAGGAGTAGATTTGTGACTCATAGAGACCACATGTGATAGTCTTACTGCCTCATAGTGTTTTCTAAGCTCGAATGTTCTGGATCACCAGGCTTTTGTCTCCTGGAGTTGGTGGGTGGGTTTGGACCACGGTTTTTGGTTTAGCAGTCAAGTTCTTAACCATTATGTCAACAGGACTCCTTAGATTTATAGCTGGAGTGAACTGATCCGGGCGAGCAGAACACCTGATTTTCAGGAATGGAGCTTTGGTGCTTGTGGAAAAGCTACTGTTTCTTACATCTTACATCTAATTAACAAGTCTTCCATGAACCATGGAAGAAAATAATGAATAAAACTAGAATTACATATATATTTGAAGCAAATAAAATTGTTATAATGTAGGCTCAAATAGTAGACTTCTGCCTAGGTGAATATAGAGTTGTTGTAAAGTGCCATAAAGTCGGTTCCGACCCATAGAGACCTTGTGTAGGGTTTCTGAGGAGTTGCTGGTGAGCTTGACCCACTGACCTGGTGGTTCAAAGAGACTTTGCAGTCCAGAACATTAACCCACAGTGCCACAGTAAGGCAAACTCAAAAGCAATGATGAAAGAAATTCATAATTCTTAAGAAATCTTTTAGATGTGTATAATGTTCTCTTTCCTAGTATAGAAGCTTATGACATTCGTATTAGAAACAACCCATTTTCCCTGAACCCTTAGAAACAATTTAGATGAGAGCTCTCATTTTGTTTTTGAGCTTTCTGTAGGGAATTGATAAGAGTTAGAAGAGGAAGTGATAGAGGTTTGTGGAAAGATTTTCATAATGATTCACAGAAATTTAGAAGGAAGTAATTATTTTGATGTTTCGTTAGCAAACAGCCTTCTGTTAAAATGTTAATGTCTTTAACGAAAGTTGAGTAACACTTTAATTTTTAGAAAATGATGGAAACAAAATGAGGTATTCTCAGCACTGACTGAGTGTTGAATACAATGTTCATAGTATCATTTATAAGTATAAAGTATTGCTTCAGTTGCTAGCAAGGAGCCCTGTATAGTTTGCATGATTGTATTGTAGCCATATGCTAAGCCATAGAGAGCTCTTAGGTGGAGCAACATTAAGTAAACCTATGAAATAAAGAATGAATTAGTATGCATTTGACTCACTCTCCTCCATTGTTGGCCTGTTTTGAATGGTTAACTTGATTTAATGTTTCCAGAAGCTTTTAGCTATTATGTGCATTCAGAGAGAGTATGTTGAAACAGGCCATGGTTTGTAAATCTTGGCAGAAATATAAGAACTAAGTCCTTGGTTAGCCTGAATTTCTTTTGTTCTAGCCTGACTTTAGAAATCTAATCCAAGACTTGTACATGCCATTTGCATCAAAGAGTCTGTGAACTGTCTCTTTATTTACTGTTTAATTTCATTTTAGTTTATTTAATTTCTTTTAAAAAAATGAGTTTTTCCTTTTTTAATTAAGTAAAAATAAAGACTATGGTCAACATGCTAAGGATAGCCTCTCCTCAGGAATGTTACACCCATTGCTTTTGCCAAAGCCCAAAGATTTATTCAAATAAGATTTTCATAAATCTGAACTTAAATGTGGTTGAAAGCAAGGTAGAAAGCCATTTGCATTCTTCTTGATGGAGAGCATTAGTATCATAACCTTCGTTAAAGTTCCTGGAAGTTGGATTCTCAGATAGTCTTTTCTGCTGAAGTGGTTTATGTTTCTAAGACACAATGCCAAATCCACCTGTTTTCTTTCTTTTTTTTACTCATTATCTTCTCCCATTGTGAAGTCATCTCAGCATATAAAGCCCCCTAAGCATTGCATGGGCTTTTGGAGATACTTACTTTTCTCAAAACAGTGAAGCAGAGTGCTTCTTTGGAGTCAGAGGATCAAACCTGACCAAACCCACAGCCAGGGAGTCCATTCTGATTCTCAGTGACCCCATACAGGACTTCCGAGACTGTGAGTCTTTATGGGAGCAGACAGCCTCATGTTTCTCCTATGGAGCAGTTGGTGCGTTGGAACCACTGACCTTACAGCAAACAGTACAGTGCTTATCCTACAGTGCAATGTATTCTGGAGCCAGTGATCACCTCTGTAAATAGAGGGTCTTCTACTTCTCTTCCCAAGTATATATTGGCTGTGGATTTTATTACAAAATGAGTTCTCTACTGACAATGAAGACAGTTTCTCAGAGTGTGTATGTATGGAGTCCTGGTGTGACTCCATAGGAAAAATTGTTGTTGTTGTTAGGTGCCATCGAGTACGAAATGTATGGGTGTGCTAACCACAAGGTCTATGGTTCAAACCCAACATCCACTCCTTGGAACGCCTATACAGACTTGCTGACTCAGAACTGACTTGATGGTGCATGAGCTAACTAACTCAACACACACACACACACACACACACACACACACACATATGCATGCGTGGTGGAGTCAAAAATTGTCCGCACACTAGCTGTAGAATTTATTTGAATCAACTTTTAGGAAAGATGAATATATCATTTCCCTACATAATCTCCCTGCTTTTCAATACACTTTGTTCATCTTTCAACAAGCTTTTGTAGTCACTTATTAAAAAATATTTTCGGCTGAGCTGCAAGCAATGAATGTACCACAGTCTTCATTTCTTCATCAGAGGTGAATCTTTGTCCTTGAAGGACTGATTTCAGAGGCCCAAACATGCAAAAGCCCGCATAGCAAGATCAGGACTATAGGGAGGATGCTGTAACACCTCAAAACGAAGGTTTTGCAGAATGTCAGCAGTGTGGGCAGAGGTGTGTGGACGTGCATTTTCATACAAGATCACAATGCTTTCTGTGTTTAATCTGAAGTTTAGACTTCACCTTGTCAGTGAGCATCTCACTGTAATGAGCACTGATGATTGTTGAACCTTTTTCCAGATAATGTTCTAGTAATGGCCCTTGAGAATCCTAGAAAAGCATCCATTTTCTAGCTGATGGAGGCTTTTTGTGACTTTTTTCTTTCTTTGCAATTAAGAATGTTTTCATTCCACACTATGCCATTTATTCTCAGGCTTATAGTGATGAATTCATGTCTCATCACCAGTAACAATTGTTTTTTTCAAGAAACTTTTACCTACCTTCCTTTGAGTATCTGTCCAAATTTTGTTTGCAGATGTCCAAACGCTTTTGTTTATGCTCTTCTGTGAGTTGTTTTGGTACCCATCTTGCACAAACTTGATGAAACCGGAGCCTGTAGTGGGTTTTTTCAGAGGCAGAGCCATGACTGACATGCAAATGATTTGCCACACAATCCACTGTCACTTGTCTGTTCAATAAAATAATTTCGCGTGCACACTTAATGTTGTCATGAGGCATGGACGTGCATGAGTGTTTTAATATAACCGGAGGACAGATCATTTTTGCTCACCCTTGTGTGTGTGTGTGTGTATTTGTGTGTTATCTGACACTGCTATAGTGCCGTTCCTCAAGTTTTCAGTCACTAAATATTTGGAAGTAGCTCATCTCTTCTTCTTCCGATTGTGAATTAGTCTGGAAACTTAGCTGAAACGCTGAGAAAATATGGATTTGAACCACTGACCTTGAGGTTAGCTGCTCAATGCTTATCCCACAGCACCACCAGATATGTGACTTTGGTCAATTTGTGGATTTTTCTCTGCCTTAGTTTCTTCATCAAGTAAAATGGAAGTGATATAATGTTGTCTACTTTAGAGGTTGGGTGTTTTTTTATGTGTGTTAAGTTTTAGGAGTATTAAGTAAAATACATTATTAATATTCTTTTATTGTTCTTGTCTTTGTAGTGAGAGATTGAGAGGCACAGGGTATATGGGTACATCCATCAGGGAGGAAGGATTTTATAGTACGTGAGCCTTGTATAACTTTCAGGAAAATGTCTAATACTTTTATTTCTGCATGTATATTAGTGCTTGACTTACTTTTCTTTATTTTACTTTATGAATCAGATAACTCTTGTCATTGTTTAAAACCACTCCAACTATTATGTTTTTATGTACCTGCTTTTTAAAATTATCACTAAATATTAATTGCCAGAATTAAAAGTGATTTTGTGTTCTATCCTTGTAGAATCTAAACCTACTTAATGTCATTTTGCTATACTTGTGCTGTGACAGAAGTCTCCCTACCCATATCACATACAGCCAAATGAAGAATTCTTCTCTTCAGTTGTAATTGGTATTGATTCTTGTATGGCTTTGTTTATTTTTAGAGTTTCAGTAATAAAATATCCACATCCTATTACAGATAAATGCAAATACAGGCATATACACACACATCCCAAAACACCACACATAGTACACAAACTTCAAACGACTTAAGAAAGGTATGGCCAGGCTGAACAAATTGACAAAATCAAGAGGAAATGGATCCCATTCTCACTTCTCTACTTTATGGGACTGTTAATGCTCTGGTAGCGTAGTGGTTACGAATTGGGCTGCGAACCTTAGGGTCAGCGGTTCGAAACTACCAGCCGCTCCGCGGGAGAAAGATGAGGCTTTCTACTCCCGTAAAGATTTACACCCTCGGAAACCCTGTACAGGGTCGCTATGGGTTGGAACCGACTCGACGGCACTTAACAACAACAACAAATGCTTAGTTAAAAACGAACGATGCTGTGCTTGGTTTTGAGAAACACTGCTACCTTAGCTATCCTTTGCTACGGTTTAACTAGTCTTCCAGGCCTTTGGTAAATTTTAGAAGCAGATCTTTAAAAAAGTTTTGTGTCTGTGAAAGATATTTTAATTTACCAGTAGGAGTAATGCATGCATCAATACAGAAGTACTACACAGCTTAAAGAGAAAAATATTTCTTTTTTTTTTAGAGATACTAATTATGGTTCGCCTTTAGAATTTAAGTTGATGAATGAACTAGTTTATTTATATTATCTCAGTTATTTCTAAAAGATGATTACTTATGTATGGAGAAAATTTGAGACCTTCTAGAAAACCTATCCAGTGAATGAGAGTCATTTAATACATTCATTTGCTCTGTACGACCTTAGAATTAATATGAAAAATAATGAAGAATTTCTAAAAATCTGTTTCCCAAAATTAGTCTTTTTTTTGTGTGTGTGTGTTTAGTTCAACTCTGTTCCCCTAAATTATCTTTGTTTCTTGTAAGTTAAATCTAACTAGTTGTCTCCAAGTTCTTTGTCAGGCAAATGGCAAACATAGCATTTCCTCATTCAAACTTGAGGCTTGGATTTGAGTAGTCCCAAACAATTTTGTAAAGAAAGTAGAGTCCTATTATTAATATGGTCAGTGTTACACAGATTCATTCATACCTCAAGTTAGATCATATCTTCTTTCAATTTAGCAATGAGGTGCATGAAAAAAGCCAGATGTAGCCCTATCAGGGTGTGAGAGTTTCTGTCTTCAATGCCACTGGGTTTGTATTCTTTTGCATACTGTTTTTATTGTTGGACTGAGCTTCATTTGGAAGTCCCTGGCAAGGATCATGTTGTTTGTTGTTTGGTTCTGACTCACAGTGATCCTGTGTAGGATTTCTGAGGAGCAGCTGGTGGGTTTGAACCAGCAACCTTGTTGTTAACAGTCCAGTGCTTATCCTAGAGCACCATATCAGGACTCCAGGATCATGTTGTTGTTAAGTGCCGTCGAGTAGGTTCCGACCCATAGCGACCCTGTACAGGGTTTCCGAGGGTGTAAATCTTTACGGGAGTAGAAAGCCTGATCTTTCTCCCGTGGAGCAGCTGGTAGTTTCGAACCGCTGACCTTAAGGTTCGCAGCCCGATTCAGGATCATGTTAGGATACATTATTAATTCTCTCTGTTTAATTTCCTAAGCTAAAAATGAATGTGCAAATGCTTATGCAAATTACTGAAGAAATAGTCCTGGAGATTCATTAATTGACAGAGATTGTTTTGCAGGATCATAACAGCATGTCAGTTTCTAGACTTTCTCACTGCTGTTTATTGTCCTGTTTGCAAAATTTAATGTGAAGCTTTTAATTTAGATAGTTATGTAGACATTATAGCAGGCTACTTGTATAATTCAGTGTGTTATATTTTAGCGATCAATTCCATAGTTTACTACATTTATTATGAAGTCTCAAACTACTATCATGCTGACATATAAATATGTATAGAACAATTAAACTATTTAAAGAGCAAGCAAAGCACCAAAGGTACTATGACTTGTTCGGTCCATTCTTTTCACAAAAATTATGGAAAACCTGCTGTGTTCTAGGCTCTCTGCAGGTTACTAAAGATCTGATCATTAAATCATTACTACACACACACAGTCCCTGGATTTGAACAGCTTACATTTTGCAAAACAAAACAAAACAGAAAAATCTACACTCATCTTGCACTTTGGTAGATATTAGGATAAAGCTCTGTTTTGTTGTTTATTGTATTATCTGTTTACTCACTTTGTGCCCAATACTGTTCTGTGCAGTTTGCATGTATTAACTCGATTAACATTCATAGCTATATAATATAGAGCCATTGCCATTGAATTTTCCATGTGAGGAAACTGAGGCACAGAAAATAACTTCAGAGTACATAGTTTATTTTTTGTTGGCTGAGTTGTTAGCATGAAACATTATAGGGTTCTGTATCTGCATGCACATTTTCTAGATGATATTTTACTAGGTAAGGAGCTCTGGTAACGTAGTGGTTACGAATCGGGCTGCGAACCTTAAGGTAAGCAGTTCGAAACTACCAGCCGCTCCGTGAGAGAAAGAGGAGGCTTTCTGCTCCCGTAAAGACTTACAGCCTCGGAAACCCTGTATAGGGTCGCTATGGGTCGGAACCGACTCGACGGCACATAACAACAACAACAACAACAATTTTACTAGGTGGTGTCCCAATTGCTAATGGAAGTGAGCAGGAATGAGGACAGGAATCAGGGCAAAAGGAACTAGGATCATAATAGAGTGTCCTGAGGTGTTTGTGCTGTTTGGTCAGCTCAACCTAGATTATTAATGTTTTTGTTGTTATATGCCATCAAGTCACTTTCAACTTACAGCAGACCCATGTGACTTAGTAATACTCCTCCATAGGGTTCCCTAGGCTGTAGTCTTCATAGAAACCCTATTCAGAGTGGCCATGAGTCAGAACCAACTCGAAGGCACTTAACAACAACAACATAGAGGGTAGCTTGAGTCAGACTGAAAGCAGCAATGGGCTCAAGTGCAACAACAATTGTGAGGATGGCCCAGGACAGGCAGTGTATCATTCTGTTGTGTAAAGTGTTGCTATGAGTTGGAACTGACTCAATGGCACCTAATGACAGTAACATGAGTTGAGGACACTTAACCACAACAGCAGTCTTTACAGGGTCACCACGTCTTTTTTTCCAGTGAAGCCAGAAGTCTGGGTTCTGTATGCTGACTGTTTTGCTGGCAACTGAGGACTTAGCCATTGTGTCACCCCGGGTTTTCAACTTAGATTTGTAGTCATGGTTGTTGTAAGTGCTATCATGTCAATTCCGACTCATAGCAACACTGTATAACGTTTTTTTTATGAGCGGCTGGTAGTCTTGAACCACTGACCTTGGGATTCAAGCCGAATTTGCAGTCCAGCGCATTAATGTGCAGTGCCACAGCAGGACTTGGAATACTAGGAGGTTTTTCAAGGAGATGTATCATCTCTTATGCACTGTGGAGTAAAGGTGAATTCAGCTCACTATTCTTGTCTGTCCTGCTTCCAACCTTTGCAAGAGATTTCAAGTTTTCCCTGTAAACCACTCCTTTGAATGTGGTGGTTAGGAAAATTCCACATGTCTGGGGTGAGATGTCAGACACTAGAATTTTAAACCCAACAGAAAGATGGTAGTGTCTTAATCAGGTAACTTTTTTCCCTAGCTAAATTTTATTCAAACCAAACATATCTTTGCTTCTCTTAGTTGACAACTTGGTCTTTTGGAAGTTCTGAAATCAAAGCAGTCACCTGGGTCAGTACTGGGTAGATCCATTGGCTTTTCTTCCTTTTTTTGAGCAAAATACTTAGGTATATTGTAAATTACACAGTTATACTCATGTAGATGGAAAGCACTGTGGCTCCATATGGTAAGCACTGGACGGCGAACCACAAGGTCTGAAGCATGAGTCTGCCAACTGGGCTGCAAGAGAAAGATGAGGCTTTCTGCTCCTGTGTGGATTTAAAGCCTTGGAACCCTTAGACAGGGTTGTTATGAGTCAGAGCTGACTCGATGGTGGTAAACAACTATCCATGTAAATATACAATACGCATTTTTGAATATATTATTTTGTGATGTCATTAGTTCAAATTCGACATATTGTTTTCAAAGAGAAGTTGGGTGAAAGTTACAATAACTTCTAAGCGCCCTTTGCTAGAAACTTCTGCCAGAGAAAAGGAGGCCAGAAGAAGAGTTTGCAAATGTCAGTCCATGGGCCGAATTCAGCCCACCTGTTTCACCTTATAAAGTCTATGACTTTTTTAAAAGGTTGAAGGGGGAAAAAACTCATCTCAAAAAGAATGATAATATTTTATATCATGGGATATTATCTGAAATAATAATTCCGCTTTCCATAAATACATTTTATGTAACTAGAGCCATTTGTTCATTGCCATATCATGTTATTAAGGGCTGTCAAATCAGTTCAGACTCATAGCGACACCAAATAGGGTTTCCAAGGAGTGGCTGGTGAGTTGGAACTGCCGGCCTTGTGCTTCACACCGAGCTTGTGGCTTAGTGCTTTAATTCTAGAACACCTCACCAGGACTGCATATCATCAGCCATGAGAATTCCTGAGCCCTGGTGTAGGGCTGTGGGTTAATGCACTAGACTGCAAAGCTATTTGAACTGCAAGGTCAGTGGTTCAAGCTCACCAGCTGCTCCTTGGAAACCCTATACAGGGTTGCTATGGATCGGAATCGACTCAACGGCACTTGACAACAACAACATGGCTGCAATACCTGCAATGCCCTTCAAAGAAATAGTTTCCCATCCCCTGGGCTAGAGGATAAGTTGTTGTTTTTTTATTTCTGACTCCTAACCAGCTCATGTGACAGAATAGAACTGTCCCATAGGGATTTCTTGGCTGTAGAATAAGTACTAGAGTGCTAACTGCAAGGTTGGTGGTTCAAAGCCACCGGCCACTCCTCAGAAACCCTATGCATTGTTGCTTTGAGTTGAAATCGAGTTGTTGGCAGTAAATAACAATAGTCTTTATAGGCGCAGATCATCAGGACTTTCTCCCACAGAGCACATGGATGAATTTGAACTGCTACCTTTATGGTTAGCAAACCAGCACTTAAACATTGTGCTCATCAAGACTCCTGGAAGGATAAGTTAGAGAAACTGAAATCATGTCAGTTTCAAGTGATCATTTCTTCCACTTGTCTGATGGAATTTGGCATTTGGCACTGTAGGATAAGCACTGAACTGCCAAACATAAGATGGGTAGTTCAAACCCACCAACAACTCCCTGGAAATCCTATACAAGATCACTATGAGTCGGAATTGACTTGACGGCACTCAACAACAACAAGTTAAGCATTTATATTCTTGGACTCCATGTTTGATCTACCAAACCTGAATCATGAAGCAAGGGCCCAACATTTGTGTTTTTCAAAATAACTCAAATCGTTATTCTAATTAGGCAGGTTTGGGGATCACTGGTTCTGGTCAGGAAGACTGCTGTAGAATCAGACAGTAGGGGTCAGAGTATGAGCTCTGCTACTTTATGACTGAGGAATTTGAGCTGTTTGTGCAATATCTTATTCTTGGTTTGTTACCCCTGTTAATTTGCATAAATGATGAGAAGAATGCTACCTAACTCATCAGGTCTTTGTGATCATTTGGCTAGATAATGTTTTAGGATTTGATATAGTATTTAACACATTGCCTAACCCCAAACTTGCTGCCGTTGAGTTATTATAACTCATAGTGATACTACAGAACAGAGGAGAACCGCCCCATAGGGTTTCCAGGGTTGTAAATCTTTACAGAAGCAGACTGCCACACCTTTCTGGGTGGGTTGAACTGCCAACTTTGTGGTTCACAACTGAGTGTTTTAACCACTGCAACACCATGGATCCCAGCACAGTTCCTTGTTGTTGCTGTTCTTAAATGTTCTTTAGTCAGTTTAGACTCACAGACACCCTGAATAGGGTTTCCAAGGAGCATTTGGTAGGTTTGAACCTCGGACCTTGTGGTTAGCAGCCCAGTCTATATAAGCATTTGAACACAATGCCTAGAACATAGTAAATGCTTAATAAAATTAGTTGTCATTGGTATTATTATAAATATTACTGTTGTTGTAAAGTGCCATTGAGCCTGTTCTGACTCATAGTGATCCTGTGTAGAATTAACAAAGATAGGCTGGTGAGTTTGAACCACGGATCTTGTAGTTCAAATGACCCTTGTGGTTCAGTGTTTAGTATACTACAGCACCACAAGTATCATTCATATTAATAATATTGGAAGCTGAGATAAAATGAGGCATAATGGTATCTATCTATCTATCTATCTTATCTATCTATCTATCTATCTATCTATCTATCTATCTATCTATCTATCTATAGAGAGAGTGTGTCCTGATGTGGCACTGTAGGGTAAGCACTGAACTTCTAACCACAAAATTGGCAGTTCAAACCCACCATAAACTTTACATATATTTATTTTGTTGTTGTTAAGTGCCTTCAAGTGGTTTCAACTCATAGTTACCCTGGATAGGATTTCAAGGAGCAGCTGGTGGGTTTGAACTGCCAATCTTGTGGTTAGCAGTCCGGTGCTTATCCTACAGCACCACACCAGGAGTCCATACATGCTATAAACATGTGTGTATGTAGTATGTATATATATAATACATTTCATATTTTGGAATTGCACTTGGAAAAGTTGCCAGTATTAAAAAAAAAAAAAATTGTTCAGCTTCAGAATATGGTCTGATTCTGAGGTAAATATTTATTTTATACCCTCTTAGCCTTGGAAATAGTTACTGGTCCTTTGTAGTTTTTAAACAGTAACTACTGGTAGTATATGCAGCCATTTAGTTCCAATATTGGGAGCAAGGTAGCATAAATACGGGACTGGGAACCACACAGTCGGCACCTTGAGTCCACCATCCATTCTGTGGGAGAAAGATGAGGCAGTCTGCTTTAGAAAAGATATACAGCCTCAGAAACTCTATATAGGGTTGCTATGAGTTGGAACAGACTTGATGGCACTTAACAACAGCAACAATACTTTAGCTACTGTCCACACTCTATATTCTATGTAAATATATGCCTATTTTAGTTGCTCCTTGCCAGTGCTTAGCACAGAAACTGACAGTGTTTGTAACTAGTAATGTTACTGTTACCAAGTGAGTCAGACTCATACCTGCTGCAACCTTGACTATATCCTAAGTCCTTATTGTTTTTTTCGCTCTTTAAAATTCCCTTTGCTCAATTGCATGCATTTTGCAGGTTTCTGTAGTGTTTTCAGTCAGTATTTAAACGAAAATTGGCTTTCAATGAAGAGTTTACTTTCTCCTGTTGATCTTTTCTCTACTGTAGTCAAAATTCTGTTAGTGAGACCAGAGATGATTGTAGCTGGACAGATAGGGAGGGATGTTACAAACAGGACTTTCCACCAGTTCTTTACAGTTCGACCCCCTTCTGTGATAATTTGCATTTTTCACCCCAGATACACTCAATCAGAAGCTACATTTTTCACAAGATCCCTGACTCCAGTAGATACCATTTGTTAGAACGGAGATTCTGACTCATTATATCTTGGATGGAAATGCAAGTTTTCAGCAGGGAATCCAACTGAAATGAACCCGTTTGAAGCCTTGGTTGCAAATGGAAGTAATTCCTTCTGGGGTCCCCCTAGGCAACCTACACACACTCCAACTGTTTCCCTATGCAGCAACTCAAGTATAGGGAATAGAAGTAATGTGTATAGACTTTTAGAATGTGAGAAACAAAGTCTGTTTCTTCCAGTTTGCTCTATGTCAGTAACTACCAGTTTATACTAGTGCATCAGGATTAACAAAGGGTCCTTTCCCACAAATTCCTTTGCTCTATTTTGTCCTATTTGCTATCCCCACCATGCCGTAACTGTGAAATGGGTGGTGACTACTAGAGTTTTTCATGACATCAGTTTGATAGTGGTAGCAGAGCACTGTCAAATTCTTCTGGTCTCAGGATCACGGAGACTGATATATCCATGTGGTCCATGCATCTTCTGGACAGATTGTTTCCATTTGGCTTCAGTTTTCATCACCCTTTCTTCTTCTGGACAGGGAGAGACCAACCGTTGAACCTTAGTTGAACTCACAAGCTTTTATAACCCCAGTCACTATTCATCAAATAGGATCTCAAACATTGTCTTTGTGGACTCTGTTATACCTGTTGACCATGGTGTCACTGAGACTATGATGGTCTTGAGTCTCCAGACTCAGAGACCCATGCCCTCAAGGTGTTTGGTTAGATCTAAGAAATTTGCATAATTTTGCCTCCTATGTGCTCTACCACATTCATGTATATATTTGCAGTTATGTTTCTGGGTATCTCCCACTGTCCTTCTCACACCCGTTCAGCCTTCATGTCTATCCATGTATGGATGATGCTGATGTTAGTGCTTTCAAGTTGGCTGGTGTGTTTGAAATGCCGACCTTTCTGTTAGCAGTCCGATGTATAAATAGACAACAGTGCCACACCAGGACTCCAATGTATAAACAGACAACAGATTGTGGTTCTTCCACTCGGCTTTAGCTCCATTGACCCGCATAATACCTGGTATAGAGTGAGTGTTCAAAAACACTTAATAATTTTATGCTAGGTGAACATTCTCTGCAGAAATGTCATACTTTTCTTTTCAGCTGAAATCCACAAAAAAATTTAGGTAGTGTGCACTAGTTGACTAGTGTTGACTAGTGCTTCTTAGTCAACCGTAACTACACTCTGCTTCAAATTCTGTATTCTCTACCCCTTTCATATTATGCATAATTAGCAGTTAGTATAAGCATTCTTTATTGGTTGTGACAGTCAATAAATCTTTGATTTTGTGGTATGGAAAGTGTCCCTGCGTTTATTTCTGATAAGGATCGTAACAAAGCAAAAGCAAGGCATCTGTCTTTATAATTCTATTGCTTAAGATTGGGATAAAGGAATTTTTGTTTTTACATATTATTAATTAACTGAAGAATTTTTATTACCACTAGCCCACATATTTCCCAAGAAGTGTATGCATTTTATTTCAACGAGAATCATAAATGCATGTCAGAAGATGTCAGGTTTACCTGAAAAGTTGTTAAAATTAGAGCTATCTCCAAGCTTTTAAGAGAAAACATTTTCTTTAATGAAAATTCTATGGTAATTCATTGAAAATTATAGTCTCAGTTTACTGGATTTTTTTATACAGCATAACTAGGTGTTTAGCCTACACATGAAATGACTAGTTAGAAGTAGGGATGAGTATAATCTTTGCTTTTCTGAATTTCCGTAGTAACTAACAGTTAAAATAATGATACTCATTTCTAGACCAATATTGTTAGAGTATAGCTCTACTGGATTTACTGAAATAAAACATTTTTTAAAAAAACAAAAAACCCTCCAAGTGCTTGAAAGATGAATGTTTATAATAAAGAGTTGCAGATTTTCTTATGATAACTACATTTTATCCACTTTGCTATTAGATCCATTTTGTCAACCACACTTAAAATGCTGTGTATTTGTATGCCTTTGAGAAAATTCTTAGATAATATATGACACTTTTTTAAAAAAGTTTTTATTGTGAATTATGTGGGTTTACATGGGAGAATATCGGTTTTACATTCATCCTATCGTATTTCATTTCATTGCAATGATCACAGTCCCCTCCGTGCTTCATCATATAACCAAAGGATACACTCCACAGGCCCACAGGCCCACCCCTACCCCAGCCATCAGTGCACAGTCCCTCTCCCTCCCTGAGCCCAGTGTCCCCAGCCGCTCCATCTGTCCACGTCATAATCTCTGTCTCCATCCCTGGTATCACTGCCTCTTTGGGTATGGTCACGCTCTCCATTCTTCTCACTTGATGGTCCCAGGGACCTCTGCTCCTGGACTGCAAAATCAATCTCTCCCCTCCTTTTGTCAAAAAACATCAAAAAACATCTACCTCTACATTTCTGACGCTCACAGTCAGTTCTGATGCCAATTACTCACTATTGTACCACAAGAGTCTTATCCCCATTTCCTTTTGCCAGCCCGGCCCCAACAGATTGGAAATCATTCATTGGAGGTTCTACCTACCCCTGCCCAGTCTGGAACTAGGCTCCCGCTTGTAAGCCAATCACTTCTTGCCTTTATAGCTCCCCACCCCCACCCCCACACACACCATGCAGTTCGAAACTACCAGCTGCTCTGTGGGAGAAAGAGGAGGCTTTCTGCTCTCATAAAGATTTATAGCCTTGGAAACCTTGTTCAGAGTCGCTATGGGTCAGAACCAACTCAACAGCACTTAGCAACAACAACAACTCCATTATGGGTAAGCAATGTCTAAGTAGCCCATCCCTGTCAACCCTATGTACCGAGGGGTTGGAAGTGATCCTTGCTTTAAAGATTTGTACCTTTTTTAAGCTACTAAATCCATACGTATAGGTAAAATTCATCAAATTGTAGTGGGTTACTCTTTGTTTTTTCTTCCCTCTTCTTTCTTCTTGTAGTCTAGTTCTGATCATCCAGCCATCGAAGCCAGGTCAAGTGCGTACTATCTGCAAGTATGAGGGTTCTTGTGTATCTCCCCTCATTTCATATCAGCTGGATGCTTCATTCTCCACTCTAGTCCTCTGTGGCCATGTCACTGCCTCTGGGCCCAGAAGTCTCCGGGTCTTGCTGTAACTGCTGGCCATCCAGGTCTCCTTCCGGGTTCACAGGAGTCTGTTGAATGTGGTCAGACTTAGATCCCAACTTCATTGCTGTTTTTTCCCCCTTATTGGTGACCAATGTGGTCACCAGCCAGACCACATGCCGGCTAGTGTATTCCCCTTGAGTCTCAGTCTTGGAAGGAAGTTTGCTCTGAGGGGATCCTACCCCTTCCCTTCCCGGACGAACAGCTTACTTGTTCTTGTAGCAGTCAATCATACTGCCATTATTGTTTCTGATTTTTCCTGTTAGTCTTTCTTCATGAAGTATCTTCAGTTCTTCTAGCCACTACAGGCTGGTCTGCTCATCCTTTCCAGTGGAAATTTCCCATCTCAGATGATTCTGGATGGGATTCTGGTTTCCACTTATGGTCTTATGCAATGCAAAACTCCACGGGAGGTCTCTTTCACTGGGCAATTTCTAGCCCCCTTTAAGGTATTCCAATCAGTTATAGGCTAAAGACAGGTGTACAAGCTTTCTATTGTAACGTTTCTGGCTATTCCTAACCACCACCACCCCCCCTCCCCCAAGTGTCTTTTTCACAATGGCAGGCAAGGGAAACCACGATTCCAAAGACAGCCAAGCATCTTAACATTATTCCCTTCTTTTACCCTTTTACACCGTGCCTCAATCCCTATATCCCAAAGCCCTGTTACTCCAAGGTTGTGCATACATCATCATTTAGCTCTGTCCCACTTAGCCTATGGGAACCTGCCTAACTGTTCTCCCATCTGCCTTGTTCTTCTATTCCCCTCCCCCTTCTTGTGTATTGCCCGCCCTCCCCACCCCCCAGCACCCAAGATTTCCTGTATCTATTCCCTACTCTGTGCTCTATATTCCCCTCCTCTCATTCCATACATCCCGGTGATCACCAAAGAGAATCCCCTTTTTGGTGGATTCTTTTTCTTAGTCTTTTCAAATAATGCAGTATTTCTCCTTTTGTGACTGACTAATTTCACTCAGAATAATGTGTGTATGTACCACAGTTTATCCATTCTTTAACTGATGGGCATTTAGGCTGTCTCCATCTTTTTGCTATTGTAAATAGTGCTGCTATGAACATTGGTGTGCATATATCTACTCTTATTATGGCTTGTACTTCTTGTGGGTAAATACCAAGTAGAGGAATTGCTGGATCATAAGGTATTTCTATTTCCAACCTTCTATGGAAGCACCAAGGAGCTCTGGTAGCGTAGTGGTTACGAATCGGGCTGCGAACCTTAAGGTCAGCGGTTCGAAACTACCAGCTGCTCCGCGGGAGAAAGATGAGGCTTTCTACTCCCGTAAAGATTTACACCCTCGGAAACCCTATATAGGGTTGCTATGGGTCGGAACCGACTCGACGGCACTTAACAACAACAACAACATGGAAGCACCATATTGCTTTCCAGAGTGGTTGGACCATTTTGCAATCCCACCAACAATGTAGGAGGGTCCCAGTCTCTCCGCATCCTCACCATCATTTATTGCCCTCTACGTTTTTGATCTTTGCTGTTATTGCTGGTGTGAGATGATATCTCATTGTTGTTTTGATTTGCATTTCTCTGATGCTTACTGATTGTGAACATTTCTTCATATGTTTGTTGGGTCCCCGTATCTCCTCCTTGGTGATGTGTCTATTCATGTCCTGTGTCCATTTTTTAATTGGGTTATTTGACTTTTTTCTTGTAGAGGTATTACAGTTTCTTGTATATTTTAGAAATGTGTCCCTTGTCTGATGTGTTGTTGCGAAAGGTTTTTTCCCATTGTGTGGGTTCCCTTTTTACTCATTTGGTGAAGTCTTTTGATGCACATAAGTTTTAATTTTTAGTATGTCCCAGTCATCTATTTTGTCTGCTTTCGTTTGTGTAATTTTCAAGATGTTTGGTAATCTGTGTATGCCCTGAATTAGAGCCCTCACATTTATCCCAATGCTTTCATTGATGACCTTCATAATTTTGGGCTTCACATTTAGGTCTTTAATCCATGCTGAGTTCATTTTTGTATAGGGCATGAGGTAAAGGTCTTGTTTCAGTCTTTTACATATCGCTTTCCAGTTCCGCCAGCACCATCTGTTAATGAGAGCATCTCCTCTCAATGCAATATTCCTAGACACTTTGTCGAAAATCATTTGGCTGTATGTAGATGGGTTGATTTCTGGATTCTCGATTCTGTTCCATTCATCAATGTATCTTCCATTATACCACTACCAGGCTGTTTTGACCACTGTAGCCATGTAGTAAAATTTGAAATCTGGGAGTGAGAGGCCTCCAACCTTGTTGTTCTTCTTAAGCAGTGCTTTGCTTATCCTGGGTCTCTTTCCTTTCCATATAAAGTTTGTCATTGTCTTTTCCATCTATTTGAAGAATGTTGTTGGAATTGCAGTATATGTGTAAATTGCTTTGGGCAGTATTGACATTTTCACAATGTTGAGTCTTCCTAAACAGGAACATGGTATGTTCTTCCACTTCTGTAAGTCTCTTTTGGTTTCTTGTAGTTGTTATTGTTGTCAGGTGCCAT
>NW_006408521.1:8940310-8950048 GCF_000296735.1 Chrysochloris asiatica | reverse complement strand
CCCAGAGAATCTTTCAATAACGAAAGTCGAAGCTTGAATTTTTTCTTCAGTTCTCCCAGCATGAGAAATGTTGACCGTGTTCTTCCCTTTTGTTTCTCTCGTTCCAAATCTTTGCATATTTTGTTATAGTATTTGGTTTTATCTTCTCAAGCTGATCTTTGAAATTTTCTGTTCAGCTCTTGGACCTCTTTAATTCTTTTATCTGCTTTAGCTTTTCTATGCTGGAGAGCAAGTTGCAGAATCCTTCCACATCTCCTTTTGCAAATGTCACTCAGCCACTTTTATTGCTGGTTCCCTGTGCCCGTCTGGCTGTAGCCCTGCCCTCTGACTTCTGCCCGGGCGGGATGGCCACAGAGGGAGTCCTGGGCCTTGACCACTTTGTAAAACGCAATGTTTTCCTTTATACTATGACTTTTCCACTGGCGGTTGCAGAAAACTGATGCCCTGACCGTTATGCTAGATCCAGAGCTCTAGTGCAGTTTTGTGAGAGCAGCATCTCTGGATTTTCAGCCCCTCCCCCATAAAGCCTATCCTACCTGACTCTGCTCTGCCACTGCCAAATTTTCCAGAACATACGACACTTTTGCCTAATGAAAATTTCCAAATGTTGTTTGTTGTTAGGTGCCAATGAGTTGGTGCTGACTGATAACCACTCTATGTACAACAGAACAAAACACTGCCCTGTCCTGCACCATTCCCCAGTCGACTCTCCAAGCATAGACACATGTTTTCTCTAAAATTCCTCTCTTGATTTTAGGATGAGTTGTGTGTGTATATGCTTCCTGGTAACAAATTTGTAAATCATGGGAATTCAGTAAATTCACCAAATTAAAAAATAATTCATTTGTTTGTTTATTTATATTTCTCTAACTGTAATGTTCACTCTGCTGCACAGAATTGGTATTCCTTCTGGTTCCTTGAAAAAACATAACCACACCTCTGGATATGGAAATTTCAAACACACAAAAGTATGAAGACTAGTATAACAAAATCCCCATGACCTATCACTTAGCCTTAGGGAGTATCAATGTTTTTCCAGACTTTTGTAAGCTTCTGCATATTGTATAGACTTCAAGTGTGGATCTCCTGAAGTACAAGATACCGTTGGATTTTGTTATTGTGGTGAATAGTCTTTTAAGTTGTCCATCTGTTTTATTTTGAATTATGTATTTTAAAACAAAGTCCAGATAATGTGTCATTTCAATAGTCCAATGCTTCATTCTTCATCTTTAACTTATAAGACCTTTATTTTGGCTTATTCTTTAAATATGACAGAATCTATTGGAGAGTCTTTTAAAAGTGGTATACAGGTCTCTGCTAGAAAACCCAATCAGCGATTGTTGTCCAGCCATCAGCTCACTAGAGTGAAGTTGCTTCTGTTGGGTGCCCCTCTTTAGGGGAAGCCAGTCAGCAAACCTATTCTAACTACCAATGTGTAGCAACCCTTTCATTAAAAGTATGGTAGCCACAGGTGTTTACGATCACAGTTCCCTTTGACAGAAATAGTCCTATAATTTCATAGGCTAGTATGGTTGTTGTTAAGTGCCATTTCGTTTGTTCCAACTTCTGTTGACCCTGTATAGGGTTTCTAAGGAGCGGCTGATACATTTGAACCACTGACTTGGAGGTTCAAACAGACCTTGTGGTTGAGTGCTTATCCTACAGTGATAGAAATAGAACCAAACGCCATGCTAGTATAGCATATTGAAATCCCCAAATAGATTTAAGCATTTTTCACGTGCACAATACTATTAATAGTACACTTACTTTTTTTAGTTACTTGAAGGATAAATTATTCTAAAAATTTATTTTTACCATGTGCGTCAATTAAATATTTTGTAAGCTTCAGATATTTAATTGCCTTCATGTAAGGATCTCATATAGTGAAACATGCCATTTGACTTTGTTATTAAGATGATGTTTTTAAGTTGTCCATCTGTTGTAGGTTTAAAAACTTTTTCTATCTGAAAAACATTTGTCCAATTACACTCTGTTCTGCTCTTGTGCGTGTTCTCTGATTGCTAACTAGCTTGCACAATGGTTGATAAATTAGGGAATGTTCAACACAGCATTGAGTTTATATATCATTTCCCCAGAATTTTGATGTTTTAAAGTGATAGGAGGCAAACTTTTTTAGAATTAAAAAGGCAAAGTTAAACAGTACCTTCCTTTAGTGCAAGAAGAGAACTGGTCAAGTGGTGTTCAGAGCTACAACTCTGTATTTTCTAGGATGTTAAGCTTCTGGGAAAGTTGCAGGTAAGATAAGACAAAAAGACATTTGCTCTGTTATCAAGCAGATTATTCTTTTTTTTTTTTAAGGTTTTATTGTGAATTATGTGATAGTTTATATGGGAGAACATTAGTTTTACATTCATTCTATCGTATATTGTTTCATTGCCATGGTTACAATCCCCTCCATGCATCATCAACCAGCCAAAGGGTATACACTATAAGCCTGCACCCCGGTCATCAGCACACAGTCCCTCTCCCTCTCTGTATCTAACGTCTCCAGCTGCTCCATGTCTCCACGTCATCGTCTCTGTCTCCATCTCTGGCATCACTGCTTCTCTGGGTAGGGTTCCGCTCTCCGCTCTTCTCCATTGATATTCCCAGGGATCTCCGCTCCTAGACTGAAATGTTAATCACTCCCCTCCTTGCTATAAAATGTCTACCTTTACATTTCCAACCCTCACAATCAGTCCTGATAACAATTATTCACTATTGTATCACAAGAGACCCATCCACATTTCATTTCATCAGCCCCGCCCAGACAGATTGGATACTCCCACTGGGGATTCTACCTTCCTCCATGCCCTCTGGATCTAGGTTCCCTCTTGAGAGCTTGTAAGCCAGTCACTTCTTGCCTTTGTAACCCCCCCCCCCCCGTTTTGGGTAGCCAATGTCCAAGTTGCCCATCCCTGTCTACTCTGTGTGTGGAGGGGGTGGGAATGATCCTTGCTGTAAGGATTTGTTTCCTCTTTTGAACTACTCAAGCAGGTTATTCTTGAATCATATATTTAATTTTGATAGAAGAAACAAATACATGGTAACCTTGTGTGTTGCAGAGTAGGCATTCTAACTCTGTAACTTTTCAAAAGCAAAAACTGCAATCTAAGTAGGAACCAGTTTCTTCAAAGAACTGCGTACATCTTGAATGAAGAAACAGGAGCTCCAAACGAAACATACTGCCATCAAGTAGATTCTTGGTTTCTGAGGCTGTCAGTTTTTGCAGGAGTAGACAGCCTTATCTCTGTCCCATAGGGTGACTGATGGGTTAGAACAGTGCCTGACCCACAGAATCACCAGAGCTCCATGATACAGGGCTGCAAAGGACGACCTGACAGTGGTGTAAACATCAGTGGAGTTAGCAGTGCCAGGTTTCTATTAGGATTTGTGTTCATTTTTTTCTCTATTCTGGTCAATATGTTCTGTAAGTTTTAAATGATCTACATGTCCTATGTAGGGACATGTAGGAGTTCTGGTGTGGTGCTATAGGTTAATTCATTGGGCAGTAAAGTTGGTTTGAACCACAGGGTTAGTGGTTCAAGCTCACTAGGTCACTTTGGAACCTGGTCAATATGGGTTGGAACCGACTCAATGGCACTTAACAATAATATGTCTCATAAGCTCTGCTATTCTTAGTATACATTTTTTAGTCATAGTTTTACAGGAACACATATGACATTTTAACAGAAATTCCATTGTGTATTACTATCAAATGGCAACATAAATCAGCAATTTTGAAATAGGAACCAAATGAGATTCTGCCCCACTGATATTTATTTAAACTTTATAGAATTTTAAATAGTTTCCAACATTTCATCATTAATCTTTTGGTCATTGTAACTTTCTGCCTAACTTTGAACGGAAATTCAGTGATATACTGAAGACATTTTAATTATACATCATGGCTTTAAAGAGTTTGACCTCAAAGTAAGCCAGATTTATGAACTGGCATTTTTTTGTTCTTTGTAACTATACTCTTATACAATCAATATATAAATCAATGAACTTCCTCATGTTTTAAGAAGAAAACTATCCAATGTTTTCATACATTCACAATAACATTGCAAAAACATTTCCACTCATAGCCACTGTGTATCACCTCATCTCTTGTCTACATAGAATAGCATCCATATGCTCCAGGGCTGGGTGTTACTAGGTACAAAGTTTGAGGATTTAGAAACAGTTTGAAACTCAAGGATAAACTGGGAAGAAGAGTATTTTCTAATCATACATTATCATTAGTCTACGTAGGTCTGAATGTCTTTACTTTGTATTATATATATACATTTTTTAAAAATAATACAAAACATGGTTTCTATCATCTATCTTCATAATTTGCCAAATACTTGGTAAAGCAAAGAACTCTTCTTTGCTTAGAGCTGTATGAATGTGTTTCAGAATCCTTCTCTTGATCCAATGAGATAACAATTTGGAATATCACTAGTAATATTATGGGGTATATAATTGTTTACACATTTATATTGCCAGTTACCTCTCCAAAGAAAGTGCTAGACATTTAGATGCTCGGATTATTGCACTGAAAGAGTAAAAATGTAAATAAAATCGTAACATTCTCAGTGTAAAAACTTATTTGTGAGTTTTACCTTAGGGCTTTTTTTTTTTTTTTTTTTTCTTTCTTTTTTTGTCATATAGTTGTTGTTAAGTGCCACCGAGTTGATTCCGACCCATGGCAACCCTCTATAGGGTTTCCAAGGAGCAGATGGCGAGCTTGAACCACCGACCTTGCAGTTCAAATGACTTTGCAGTTCAACGCATTAGCCTAAGCACTCCTTAATTGGAATAGAATGGAAGTGTATCACCAGCTTTATTCCTGGCAAAAAAGAGGTTTAACCAGAGCACTTGTTTCCTTGAATGGAAATAGTCACATGTCGTGAGCACAGGAATGATTGTTTTTACCAAAATGTGCATTTGTTTGTTTATAGGTGTATAATCTCTCTGATTAATTTCTACTAGTCGCTCAAGCCTCCTGGGCTAATTAGGGGGTTCTTACGAAAACAAAAAGAACTTAGAACCTCTTGAAATTTGTAGTTTAAATTTGGGGAGGAAAAAAAAGATAAAAATACACATTATCTGAAGGAAGCAGATAGAGGGCGTGTGTGTACTGGCACAGGATTTGTGGAGGTTTTGGGCAACTTTCAGTGATTTGACAGTGATTTGGGGATAACTCGGTTATGTGAGCCCTGTGTTAACCTTCAAATATTTGAATTGATGATTAAGTATTTCTTTATGTTTGACAATTGGTTGTCTCCAAAATAAGTGTTTCTGGAATTAAATAAGTGTACATATGAGTATCAGAAGTAAGTGGAAGGAAGAAAGCATATCTAAGAAGGGAGACATAAATTATTAAAGCATTTATATATATTATTGTTTTAACAAATTAAAAATATATTTCCTAGCAGAGTTCAATAGTAACGCAATCTCATTTAAAATAAGGGACTACAGTTTATTGTGATTGGCACCTACACAGAGCTCTTTGTTTAATACTGATCGATTGTTGTTGTTGTTGTTGTTGTTATGTGCCACCGAGTTGGTTCTGTGTCATAGCGACCTAGTATAGGGTTTCCAAGGAGCAGTCGGTAGGTTTGAGCTGCCTACCTTGTGGTTCAAACTGACATGGCGATCCAGTGCATTATCCTGCAACACCACACCACTCTGCTCAGATTGTGGAGTTGTGATGTGGCGCTATAGGATAAGCACTGGACTGCTAAGCACAGTGTTTGTGGTTCAAACCCACCAGCTGCTCCTCAGATACTCTATGCAGGGCTGCTGTGAGTCAGAACAACTTGACAGCAGTTAGTAAAATCATTCAGAATATAGAGACAAGAAATGTTACAGTAGGGAGGGATTCTATGGCTCTTAATCGTCCAAGGCCAATAGTTTACAGGTATTAAAACCTACACGGTGAAGTTGGTTTCCTGTGCTAAACACTGTGCTAAGTACATTTTCTCATTTGGTCCTTAAAGTAGCTTCAGGACATCTGTCAATTATATATAGGACTTAGAAAGGTACCTTTCTTACAATCTCAACGTGACTTGTGATACAGTTAAAATTCAAACTCAGGCAGACTGGTTTTGTGGATAACTATTTCAAGTCCAATTAGAATTGATTGAAAGATGATGAGTGGTAAGTTTTCTTCTCTCAACCACCATATAATCAACTGTAGGTGTTGATTGTTAGGTGGAAAAAAAATGTGATTATGTATTAGAATTATGCATAGTGATGTATGTACATGAAATAGAAGTACACATGTGGCTTTCTATAGATGTAGCCCTGAATAGTATGTAGGATCTATTACTGTATTATAGCAGGAGGGGCTGGCTTCTAGATATCATCTAGTCCAGAAGATAAAAATGTATTCCTTAAGATTTTTAAAATTTGGTTTACTATGTTAAGCAAAAAAAAAAAAAGACAAGCAAAAGTACTTGCTTTTTTTTTTTTTTTAATTTTTTTTCTATGTGTTTTGATTGACCTCCTCTTGCACCAGAAACCTCTAAATTCATTTAAATAAGAAAGTGCCTCAGACAGGCACTTGTATTTTCTACCCTTGAACTCATCCAACTTGCTGGCTTAATATTTGTGAAACTGACTTAAAATGATTTTGGGAGAAGAAAAGTAGGAAAGGAGCCCTGGTGTGGCACTGTAGGATAATCATTGAGCTGTTAACCACAAGGTCTGCAGTTCAAAGCCACCAACCACTCCTCAGTGTCTATAAGTTGGAACTGATTCAATGGCACTTAACAACAACAGTGGTAGGAAGGAGGAACAATTAGTAATTAAAATAGAAACATCAATAAAACTATTAATAGCCCCTCCTCAAAATATATATTTCTAAATTAATGTAATGATTCTCTTTAATTCTATAATATTGCCCACAGTGCCACCTATTGGTACAAGGAAACAAAAACGATGTAGCCAGTTTTTCTGTTATCTGTTATTTATACTGTGGTTTCTTGAGAAATCTAACCAGATTCTCAGGCAGCTGTTAGAAAGCAGATTCTGCCTGTGATTTCACTAAAATGGGAAACAAATCATGTGTTCCATGCTGGGCTGCTCAACCTTGTCATTTGCTAGAGATTCCAACAGGAGCACAAAAGCAGGATATCCAACTTCCCCAGAACATGGCTTTGCCAAAAAAGAGAATTCTTTTAAACTGCTCAGGGATTCTAAGAAGTCATCTGTTCCTGCAGATTGAAATGCAAATTGCTTATGTGTCTTGCTGCTCTTTCGTGATTTTTTTTTTCCCCTTTAGAAAACTAAGCTGGAGTAAGAAATACTCTGCCAAAGCCTTCATACTGTCACACAGGTTGCTAAGTGTCAAAAAAGCCATTAGTTTCACTGAAATATGTAATTTTTGTTTGTTAGTTTTATAAGACTCATAAATGTAATTTCTCTTTCTGTTATAATATCAGATTCTCCAGAGAAGGATGTTTTCTTTATAATGCTAGATACAAATAAATGTCTTCTATATATGTGGTGCTGTAGGATCAGCACTCAACCAGGAGGTCAGTTTGAACCACAAGGTTGGTGGTTCAAACTCACCAGCCATTCCTCCTATACAGGCTTGCTATGGGTTGGAACCGGCTCTACGGCACTTAACAATGAAAACAAAGTACTTAGTTGAACGGACTCCTGGTGTGGCACAGTAGGATTAGTTCACCCCTACCAGGTGCTCCTTGGAAACCCTAGACAGGGTCCCCATGAGTCAACCTACTTGACAACTCTTAACAACAGCAACAACATACGTGGTTGAAAACAGGAGTAATTGCATCTTTGGAACACCAGCAAATTTGACAAATATCAACACCTTTCCCATAGTTGGTGTACAAACACACACACACGAACACACATATTCACACACAGACTAGAGAGAAGTGTAGTGAATTGGAAAAAATTAAGGAGATCTATGTCCTTCAGCAGCATGTAAAACTATTTGAATAAAAATCCTAGATTATATATTCAGAGTGTTTATTATTTTTTCTAAGTCAAATATTTAGCCAAATATTCATGTCTCTGGAGGAATAAGGGTGGGAAATTCCCTTCTCCAAGCTGAGCTTAAACTTTTTGTATTACAGAACATGTTTCTGGTTATACTTGCTAACTTTTGAGGTATTATTTCTTGTGTATTCAATGTTTGGCATTTGGGGGACAAGTCTATACTAACACTGCTGCAGTTTTCAAATGATTTCAAAACTATGAGATAATCACGTATGCCATTGTATACAAGATCTGAATTGTCCGTTAGAACTAAATTGTTCCCAAATTTTTAATTGGGAAAATTTTAAATTAAAAATGTGTTTGGAAGAGTAGCATTATAAACATCTTACCCTTTAATGTAATTGAACGTATGTAATTCAAATTGAAGGACAGTGCAGAAAAAAAAATAATAATAATAATCTTAACCGAGCAGAGGCAAGTGAAAGAGTTGAAAGCAGAACAGACTTGTTGTTAAGAGCTTTTGAATCAGTTCTGACCCTTAGCGACCCAGTATAGCATTTCCGAGAAGCTACTGGTAGCTTTTGAACTGCCGACCTTGTGGTTCAAACCAGCCTTGAGGTTGTGTGCTTCTCCTACAATACAGCACCTGGACTCTGATTGTTGTTGTTAATTGCTGCGATTTGGTTCTGACTCATAGAGACTCTGCATAGGGTTTCCAAGGAGCAACCGGTGGGTTTGTACTATGACCTTGTGGTTCACAGTCCAGGGCTGATCCTACAGTGCCACACCAGGAGTCAAGGAAAAAGCTCATGAACAGGGATTCCTAAAACTTGAAGGCCAAGGAGCTATGAGAGGTAATAAAGCATCCAAAGAAGGGGGAAAGGGTACTAGCCCACCAGCTAAATGAGTTGGGTTCATGTCCTTCTTCTGCCTATTAGAGCTGTAGGCCCTTTGTTTCCTTACCCAAGAACAGGTAGGCCCAATTAGTACAGTTATTCTGTGAATTCAACAAAATAAATAAATACAGGTAAGTTCTAGTAGATTCCAGTTATCCACTTTTGTTCTAGATTATGGTTTAAATGAGGTATAATAATTCACAAAGGATTAGGTATACCTTCACACTGTTCTTGCAGCATCTGCATGGTCTCCTGAAGTTTGTGGTACAATCTGAAGGTGGCCGGAGTTAATCCAGCTTTCTTTTCCTGGACCTTTTCAGATATAACTTAATTAACATCTACTTTTATAGGACAAGAAACATTAGAGGCTTTTGCTACTAAAACAATGCATGAGGAATGAGGGTTAAGGATAGGTAGCCCCTTCTCATCCACAGTGACAGTGGGTAAAGTATTTAACAGTAAACTGATAATTCATTGGTTGCAAGACAGTTATACCTAGGCCTTCTTATGTTTGGAGCTTTGACATTCTTGAGGTCCCCAATGCGTGAGATCAGTAGAGATACATGGATTATTATGGAGTAGGTTCAGTTGATGTGTAGGATCAGCCCTGGACTGTAAACCACAAGGTCGGCTGGTCAAACCTACCAGCTGCTCCTTGGAAACCCTATAATACAGGATTGCTATAAATTAGCACTCACTCATCTCTGCCAAGAAATTTAGAAGACAACTATCTGGCCGACTGATTGGAAGACATCCATATTTGTGCCCATTCCAAAGAGAGGTGACCCAACAGAATGCGGAAATCATCGGACAATCTCTTTGATAGCTCAAGCGAGTAAAGTTTTGCTAAAGGTAATACTGTAAGGACCTAACTGATTTT
>NW_006408521.1:8935710-8938630 GCF_000296735.1 Chrysochloris asiatica | reverse complement strand
GGCCCAGGATCAGACATTATTTTGTTCTGCTGTGCATGGGGTCGCTATGAGTCTGTTCCGACTCAATGGCACCTGACGACAACAACATAAGTTGGAACTGATTTGATGGCAGTAAACAACAATGGGTTCATATGAAATATGTGTGGAAAATAAAGTCTGAGAGGTTTTGCTAGTGTAAATATATAAAGAGTGTGGTGGTGGTGGTTATGTGCTGTGGAGTCGATTCTGACCCATAGCAACTCTTCATAGGGTTTCCATAGCTGTGAATCTTTATGGGAGCAGAAAACCTTATCTTTCTCCCATGGAATGACTGATAGTTCTGAACTGCTCACCTTGAAGTTAGCAACCCAACTCATAACCACTACGCCACCAGAGCTCTTTATATAAAGAGATATAAGGGCTCTTTTTTTAAAAAAAAAACAAAAACATATTTTATTGTGTTTTTGGTGAAGATTTACACAGCAGTTCAGGTTTTCATTCCACATTTTTTGCACACGTTCTTCAGGGACATTCGTTCTATTCTTCACAATTTGTGAACATTCTCACAATGTCGGTTGTCATTTCATTTCTAGTAATCAAGTTTCCTGGCCCCATATATTCTTGTCTTTGTTTAAAAGTTCTTGTTGGTTATTTTCATAAAGGTGATTTTTTTTATAGTAGTTCTAAAGACTCTTTTTGAGTTAATTTTGCTATTGATTGTTGTGTAAAGCTGTTATTTATTTCTGAGTGTAAGACTTTTTTTTTTTTTTTTTTTTGGTGACAGTACACTCTTACACTCTTTCTGTAGTAATAGCTCCCAAAACATAAAGCCAAATGAACTTCTATTTCTCCAACATTTGATATTTGATAATGAACTTGTAACGTTCATAGAGTATTTATTAATATTTACTAGCCACCATGGAAACGCTGTAGGGGTCGCTGTGAGTCAGAACCGACTCAGTTGCATTTAACAACAACATTTGTTTTTGTTGTTGTTAAGTGCCGTGGAGTCGGTTCCAGCCCATAGCGGCCCGGTATAGGGTTTCTGAGGTGCAGCTGGTGAGCTTGAACCACCTACCTTGCAGTGCACATGTCTTTGCAATCTGGTGCATTAACCCACAGCACCACACCAGGACTCCAACAACAAAAATATAGTTGTATTTAAATCACTAAATTCTTGAATATCAGAAGACCCTCATCTGCTAAGAGGGAGCCGCATGTACTTCAAAAGTTGAAGACAATTCTTGAAGCTGATGATGGATGATGACCGAGTGTGCACAGCGCCATGCAATGTATTGCCTATCTCATGGCTTTTCACTTAGATCAAAGTCTATTGTCTGAATCTCATTTCACTTTTTTCCAATTCTAAGTTTTCTTGTGCACATAAAAAAAAAAAAAAAGTGACGTAAAAACTCTTAACGTATTGACTCTATAAGCTGATGATGAATTTTGCCAATAGTCAAATTGATCTAAATTTGGCTCCATATCAGTAGATGTTATATTAGTTTATTATTACTAAGGTACCAAGTTACCACACAGTGAGTGGTTTAAAACAGCACACATGTTTTATCTTACAGTTCTGAAAGTTAGAAACCCAAAATGAATCTTAAGAAACCAATAAATTGAAGTCAACTACATTGCCATTGTGTTGATTCCAGCTCACAGTGACCCCATATGTTACAGAGTAGAACTGTCCCATTGCATTTGATTGGCTGTAATCTGTATGGAAGGAGATTGCCGGGCCATTTTGATGTGTAAATGAAGAGTACAGAATTTTTCAGGGAAAGGTTAGAGAGATAAAAACACTGTCTTAAGAAATATATAGACCAAGATTGAAGATATGTCAAGAAACAATAGCTTCACATTTTTGTATTTTTGTTTAACAAATACTTCTATGATTTTGTAGTAATACTATTTGACTTAGCCTCATGCAAATACACACGCACACAAAGTGAGTAAATGACAACTCTTTTATGATGAAGCTGACTTTGAAGTAAAAAATAATTAAAAAGTCTTCCTTGTGCTTCGCAACTTCAATTGGATTTTTTAAATATTTGAGTCCCAAAGGACGAGCATGGGAATCAGTATGAGTTTAAATAATTTGTAAATGAATCATCTAAATTTTTGTTAGAAACTTTACTGGAAATCAGTTACAAACATTAAATATTTAGCAAAATGAAAACCATGAACACTTTGACTTGTGAAGGTTTTTTGAAGTTTTCAAAATTTTCATTTATTATAAGCAAAGCTTACAAGACTGCATTAAGATGCATTCTTGTAGAATCATGGAATAATTAAAATGTAAGGGTTCAAAGTATAGGATTCTCTTTGAAAAGCGATTATGATACTTGATTTGTAGGAAGAATTGTCATTTTAATTTGATAAATTTATGCTCTAATGAGAATATGGAGTCCATATGTGGCGTTGTAGGATAAGCATGGACTGCTAACACAATGTCGGTGATTCAAAGCCACTAGGTTTTCCTCAGAAACTCTATGCAGGATTGCTATAAGTCAGAAGTGACTTGATGGCACTTAACAACAGCAACATATTCAAGTAGAGTGAAACTGGGAAATTGAGGAGGATCTTTAGTTTCCAAAGGAATCATAGATCAAAACAACTTATTTGAGGATTTTTTTTCTTTCAAAACTATTGACAAAGCGAGTCACTAAGATCACATCTGTAAAAATAGCTGGATAAAAATATTTGCAAATTTCAATATAAAAAGAGTAGATTTGTTATCCCTTTTAATATCCTCCCTCTTAAGGAATGTCTACTGTGATTGATCCAGATACTTCTGTACCACTCTTTGGGAGAATACTTTACCCAACACACTGTGAACTATTAAGAATAGTTAAGTTTAAAATACTAACAACTTCAAAATTGTTGTTGTGTTGTTATGTGCCATCGAGTCGGTATCGACTCATAGTGATCCTATGCA
>NW_006408521.1:8905426-8935345 GCF_000296735.1 Chrysochloris asiatica | reverse complement strand
TCACTGTCCAGCTTTCACATGCATATGAAGTTATTGAAAATACCATGGCTTGGGTCAGGCGTACCTTAGTCCTCAAGCTGACATCTTTGCTCTTCAACACCTTAAAAAAGGTCTTGTGCAGCAGATTTGCCTAATGCAATACCTTGTTTGATTTCTTGACTGCTGCTTCCATGAGTGTTGATAGTTGATCCAAGAAGAATGAAGTTCTTGACAACTTTAATCTGTTTTTCCGTTAATAAGAATGTTGTTTATTGGTCTAGTGGCGAGGATTTTTGTTTTCATCACATTGAGATGTAATGCATACCGAAGGCTGTGCTCTTTGATCTTCATCAGTAAATTCTTAAAGTCCTCTTCACTTTCAGCAAGCAAGGTTGTATCATCTGCATATTGCAGGTTGTTAACGAGTCTTCTTTCAGTCCTGATGCCACGTTTTTCTTCATATAACCCAACTTCTCTGATTAATTGCTCAGCATACATGGTGAGTAAGTATGATGAAAGAATACCACCATGTCTCTCACCTTTCCTTATTTTATTGAGTGTTCCCATGTTCTGTTCGAACAACTACCTCTTAAAATTATAATTTTAAGTTCCTAACTTCAAAATTAAGAACTTAAAATTATAATTTTGAGCAAATATTTTCTGGGAAAAAATTAGAGACATATAAATATGAAAATGGCTAAGGCATATGGTTAAATACAAAGAAAGATATTTTGATTATGTAATATTTGTAGTGTTCAGCTTATCAAAATAAAGATGGTTTTCTTTAATTTTGTTTTAATATATAAGGATAATTTTTATGTTTATGGTAAGAGCAATAAAATAAGTTTTGAATGAAACTATTTTGGAGATCTAATATATAATTGGAGTCTTGGTGTGGTGCTGTAGGATAAGCACTGGACCACAAGTAAGTTTGAATCACAAGGTTGGTGGTTCAAACCCACCAGCCACTCTTTGGAAACCCTTTACAGGCTTGCTATGAATTGGAAGCAACTCTCCCGCACTTAACAACAATATATAATTAGTAAGTTGAATATTCAGTAAATACTGTATTAAAAATTTTTCATGATTAATGATTTTTAGCATTCTTTCACCCTACAAAGGTTCTGGGTTTGGCTGATTGATTACATAATGTAATCCTATGTCTAAAGCCCTCAGCTCATCGTATAAAGCCTGGTTCATCGTAATCTCTTATTATTACCATAAGCAGCTTAAGTGAAACCTCCCAAGACATCTAACCTTTAATAATCCTTGTCTCTGTGGCTTGTGGATCACTTTCATTCCATACAGGCTCCTCATTTGTTGTGTATCTTTTCGTTTGTCTACCTCTTTCATAAGTTAGTTTTCATTTTCTTCACCTGAACTGGTGTTTGCTGCCATCGCTTTTTCTTTGCCTATTCCCTTTCTTTAACAGGCTTTACTTTTCAGTCTCGTGTCTCTTGAAGTATTATCTAAGAGCTACTACACTTTCTCCCAAATCCTTTAAGCCCTATTGGAAAACGGGCTTACTTTCCTTAGTCATAGCTGTAGCTGTGCAGTGTGTGTGCAGCACAGTGATGTGGGGATGAGGGAGCAAATATAGATGGGAATAGAGCTCAGCTCTGCTCACTTAGGTGTACCAAGGTGCCATCCAGGTGCCAATAAGGCTAGCTTCACTCTCCTTTCAAACCTTCTTCTCTCTGTGTAGGCCTATATTTTCTCATCCAGATGAAGATTGCCAAACAGACTCCAGACTGTTTTCTTGGATTTTTTTTTTTTTTTTTCCTGGATCCTCAGTGGCCACAAAATCTGGCTCTTGTTTATCCTTCACATTATTCTCAAAATTGTTGACCTCAGAGCTTTTTTACTTCTTCCATTCCAGTATGTCATTATAGTTCCTAAACTGGAACTATATATATATATATATATATTTCTGCTGTTTCTACATTGCTTTTGTGAGCACATTTCCATCATATCTCCTTTTCCTTTACCCACAGAAAATCCCTTTTTACAGTGCCTCAGTGCTTGGGTATTTCTTGGTCTCATCACACCTGCTTTAGAGCATCTTTTGTCTTCCTTTGTAATGAAGACCCTATCCATTTCAGTGATGCTTTCAAATAACTCCTTAAAAATATTTTCTTTCCCACTGTGCAAAAATTATGAAGATTAGGATGATTTAACCATTTTGTTCTTGTAAGTTTCCTTTGGAAATTGTTCTTGTAAGTTTCCTTTTTAAATTGTTCCTGTAAGTTTCCTTGGTAAGTTGTTCTTGTAAGTTTCCTTTGTAAACAGTTCTTGTAAATTTCCAGGTGTGCAAAGTAGAACTGCTCCACAGGGTTTTCAAGTCTGAGACATTTCAGAAGCAGATCACCAGTTCTCTCTTCCAGGGTGCATGGGAGTTGGTTTGAACTACCAAGCTTTTGGCTAGTAGTCAAATGTGTAACCCTTTGCACTACCCAATCTGGAAATCTTTACTCTCTGTTGATTTTGTACTGTCATCTAGATTTATGTCACTCAAAGTGGAGTCTATAGCTCAGTAGTACTGGCAAGATCTGGAGCATGCTAGAGATGCAGAATCTCAGGCTGTACTCTAGGCCTACTGAATCTGAGTCTGCATTTGGACATTTTTGCACATTAAAATTAGAGAAGCTCTAAAGTGTTCTAAAGTGCCAGGAGTCCCAAGTCAGCTGTACAGAGTGCTCTGTGTTTCTTTTCTGACAAATCAAATCAGGTATAAGGTTGACTTGTTGGGTCCAGAATATTTGGACATTGAAGGAATGGCAAATCAAGGTAGTGCCATGCCTAGAAGGAATGGGGAAAGGAGATACAGACAAAAAGGCTGTAGAAATGACCATCCAGCACCCTAAATGACCTAGGCATGTACCCTTCAATTTTTGTATGAGTTGAGTGGTACAAAACCCAAACCAAACCCATTGGCGTTGAATCATTTCTGACTCAAAGTGATACTTGTTGTTATTGTTTGTTGTTAAGTGTTGTCGAGTCGGTTCTGACCCATAGCAACCCTGCCTAGAATTTCCAAGGAGCAGTTGGTGAGCTTGAACTGCTGATCTTGCAGTTCAAACAGACTTTGTAGTCCAGCACATTAACCCACAGCACCACACCAGGATTCCTTGTTAAGTGACCTTAATGTCCTCAATTTGGTTGTGACTCAAAGAAGCCCTATGCTGTTATGAATGAGAAACAGTGCCAGGCTCTGTGCCATCCCCACAATCATTGGCTATGTTTGAGTCCATTGTTGAAGTCATTGTATGAATCCAGCTCATTGAGTTTTTTTTTCCTGAACCTATCTTTACCGAGCATCATGCCCTTCTGTAGGGATTATTCCCTCCTGATAACATTCCAAAGTGTATGAGATGAAGCCTCCTCATTCTCACTTATATGATTTTTCTTTAATCCTGATGCTACTTTTTTCTTTAGCATAACGATGGAATAAATATGGTGAAAGGATACAACCTTAATGCACACCTTTACTGATTTACACTAGTCTGTCTTCCTTTATTATGCTCAAAAGACTGCTCTCTGACATATTTACATGTTCTGCATAAACACAACTAAGCATTTTGGAATACCTATTTTTCACAGTGTTAGCCATGATTTGTTATGATCCAGTCAATTGATTTGGATGCCTTTACATAGCCAGGAAAACATCTGATATCAGGAATGATAGACCTCATTCCATCTCTTCTTCTGAATCTGGTGTGAATTTGTGGAACTTTCCTTCATGATTGCTACAATAATTTTTGAATTTTTTTAAGCAACATTTTACTTGCATGTAATACTGTTCCATAATGTCTGCACTCTGTTGGATCCTTTTTCTTTGGAATGGGCATAAATGTGGATCTCTTCCAGTTGGTTGACCAGGTAGCTGTCTTCCAGATTTCTTGGCATAGATGAGTAAATCCCTCCAGTGCTACATCATTTGTTAAAACATTTCCAGTGGTATTCTGTCAAGTTCTGGAAATGTGTTTTTCACTAGTGTCTTCCGTACAACTTGTAATTCTCTCTTTAGTAAAATTGGTTCTGCCCCCTGAAATAGCTGCATGTTGACAAATTCTTTTTGGTACAGTGACTCTATATTCATTCCATCTTCTCTTGATGTTTCCTGTATCATTCAATATTTTTCCAATTGCTGCTGGGGGTTTTTGTTTGTTTGTTTTTAAGTTCTTTTAAGTCAGTTCCAACTCATAGCAACCTTATATAGGGTTTCTGAGGAGTGGCTGGTGAGCTTGAACCACCAACCTTGCAATTCAAACGACCTAGCAGTCCAGCGCATTAACCTACAGTGCCACACTAGGACTCCAATGGTAATGGTGGTGGCTATGTGCTTGTGGAATTGGTTCTGACTTATTGTGACCCTGTGTAGGGTTTATGAGGCTGTAAATCTTCATGATAGCAGAAAGGCTCATCTTTCTCCTGCAGAACAGCTGGTAGTTTCGAACTACTGACCTTGAAGTTAGCAGCCCAACTCATAACCACTAGAATCCTTCAATACTGGCCTTCGAAGGCTTGAAATTTTTCTTCTGTTCTTTTAACCAAGCATGTTCTTCCATTTTGGCTTTCTAATTTCAGGACTTGGTACATTTCATTGTTAATATTTTATTTTGCTTTATTTAACAGCCCTTTGTCATCTTCTGTTCTGTTCATTTATTTTATTTTATTGTTCCTTCCATTTACTTTAGGTACTCTTGTGTTCTAGAGCACGTTTCTGAGTCTCTTCTGACATCCATTCTGGTTTTTCTTCTTTTCTTGTCTTTTCATTAGACTTTTGCTTTCTTCATGTATGCTATTATTGATATCATCCCACAACTTGTCCAGTATTCAGTCATTAATGTTCAGTAACTAAAATCTAGTCTTAAAATGTTCTCTGAATTTAAGTGAGATTTACTCAAGGTTGTATTCTTGCTCTTGTGGACTTGCTTTAATTTTCTTCTGCTTCAACTTGAACTTGCATGTGAGCAATTGATGTCCGTTCTGCAGTCTTCACTTGTCCTTGTTCCAAGTAATACTACTTAGTTTCTTCGTCTCTTTCCACAGATGCAGTTGATTTTATTCCTGTGTATTCTATCACTGAGGTCCATGTGAACATGTACAGTCATAGTTTAAATTGTTGTAAACAGGTATTTGTAATGAATATGTTATTGGTCTTGCAAAATTCTGTCATGTGATCTTTGTCATCATTTTTATCAATAAAACCATATTTTCTACTTGATGATATGTCTTCATTTTCACATTTGCTTTCTAATCACTTGTATTGGATCATTTCAGATTGCAGAAATTGATACAGTTCTCTGATTTCCTCATCTTTGGCATTAGTGATTGGTGCATAAATTTGAATAGCAGTCATATCAGCTGGTCTTACTTTTAGGTTTATGGAAATTATCCCGTAATTGACAGCGTTGAACTTCAAGATAGATCCTGAATGTTCTTTTTGACAATGAATGTGATGATGTTTCTCTTCAAGTTTTCATTCCTAGAATAGTAGACCGTATGATTGTCCAGTTCACAATGGCCCAAACCAAGTCATTTCAACTCACTGATCTCTAGGACATCAGTCTCTGTGCATTACATTTCATTTTTGACTGCTTCCACTTTCCTGGATTCATGCTTCATACCAATTACTAGTGGATATTTGCAGCTGTTTCTTCTCCTTTTCAGTTGTGCCAAATCAGAAAATGAAGGTCCTGAATGTTTTACTCCATACAGGTAATTGAGGTGAACTTTCCTTTGAAGAGACAGCTTTTCTCCAGTCATGTTTTGAATGCCTTCCAACTGATTGGGGCTCGTCTTTTTGGCACTGCAGACGATGCCTACTTGCTATTCAGAAGGTTTTCAATAGCATTTTTATTGTTGTTCAAAAGTAAATCACCACATTCTTCTTCCTAGCCTGTCTTAGTCTGGAGGCTCTTCTGAAGCATGTCCACTCTGGATGACCCTGTTGTTGTTTGAAATACTGATGGTATAACTTGCAGCATCATGGCAGCACACGAGCCACCACAGTGTGGAAAAGTGACAACCAGTGTGACACTGATTGTTGTGTGTTTGTAGAATTAGTAAAAATAATGGTTTATATTACCCAATGATCTGATAGTGTAGTGGTTACGAATCAGGCTGTGAACCTTAAGGTCAGTGGTTTGAAACTGCCAGCCGCTTCGCGGGAGAAAGATGAGGCTTTCTACTCCCGTAAAGATTTACACCCTCGGAAACCCTGTACAGGGTCGCTATGGGTCGGAACCAACTCAACGGCACTTAACAACGACAACAACATTACCCAATGAAATGAGATTTTTCCATCTTAAAAAATATGAAATAATTCAGATACATAATGAAATTTGAGAAGCCTGGTTCTAAACCAGTGGTTTTCCAAACAGATGTTATGTGAAATAAGTTTAGTGGAGTACAACCATCATTAAGGAAACAAAACAAAAAAACAATGAAATAGAATAAAATTGATTATACAGAAAACATGAGGGTATGGGTAAATAATCATGTACTAAAGGTAAATATTCCACTCATCTGTCAGTTTGTCATACTGTGGTGACTTGTGAGTTGCGATTCTGGAAGATATGCCACGGATATTTTAAATACCAGCAGAGTCACCCATGGTGACAAGTTTCAGATGAGCTTCCAGACAAAGACAGACTAGGGAGAAGTGATGAACTACTTCCGAATATTTAGTCACTGAAAACCTTAGGAGTAGCAGAGAAACACGGACGTCACCAAATGGAATACATAGAAATCAAATTGACTACATCTGCGGAAAGAGATGATGGAAAAGCTCTATCGCATCAGTCAAAATAAGGCCAGGGGCAGACTGTGTAACAGACCATCAATTGCTCATATATAAATTCAAACTGAAGTTGAAGAAAATGAAACCAAGTCCACAAGAGACAAAATATGACCTTGAATATACCCACTTGAATTTAGAGTTCTTCTGAACAACAGATTTGATACATTAAACACTAAATACCGAAGACCAGAAGAGCTATGGGAGAACATCAAGAACATCATACAGGAAAAAAGCAAAAAGTCATTAAGAAGACAAGAAAGAAGGAAACAGTTAAAATAGATGTCAGAGGAGACACTGAAACTTGCTCTCCAGCGCAGAGATGCTAAAGCAAATAGAAGAAATGAGGAGGTCCAAGAGCTGAACAGAAAATTTCAAAGGTCAGCTTGAGAAGAAAAAGTCAAATATTACAACAAAATGTGCAAATATCAGTAGTCAGGAAACACAAAAGGAAGAACACGCTCAGCATTTCTCAAGTTGGGGAAACTGAAGAAAAAAATGCAAGCTTCAACTTTCGTTATTGATGGATTCTCTGGGCAAATTATTGAATGATGCAGGAAGCAACAAAAGAAGATAGAAGGAATACACAGTGTCACTGTACCAAAAAGAAATGGTTGATGTTCAACCATTTCAAGAGGCAGCATGTGATCAAGAGCCAATGATACCTAAGGAAGAGGTCCAAGGTGCATTGAAGGAATTGGCAAAGAACAAGTTTCCAGGAATTGATAGAATAAAAATTGAAATCTTTCAAGAAAGTAAAGTGGCACTGGAGGAATTTACTCATCTCTGCCAAGAAATCTGGAAGACAGCTATCTGGCCAACTGATTGGAAGAGATCTGTATTTGTGACCATTCCAGAGAGAGGTGACTCAACGGAATATGGAAATCATAGGACAATCTCTTTTGTATCCCATGTGAGTAAAGTTTTACTAAAGGTAATACAGAAATGGCTGCAAGCATACATTGACAGAGAACTTTCAGAGGTTCCAGCCGGATTCAGAAAAGGACGTTGAATGAAGGATATCATTGCTGATGTCGATGGATCTTGGCTGAAAGCAGAGAATATCAGAAAGATGTTTACCTGTGCTTTATTGACTACACAAAGGCTTTCAATTGTGTGGATCATGACAAGCTATGGACAACATTGTGAAGTATGAGTATTCCGGAACACTTAATTTTGCTCACGAGTAATCTGTACTTGGACCAAGAGGCAGTTGCTCAAACAGAACATGGTAACACTGAATGGTTTAAAATTAAGAAAGGGGTGTGACAAGGTTGTATTCTTTTACCATACTTATTCAAGTAATCTGAGAAGCTGGGTTATATGAAGAAAAATGTCGCATCAGAATTGAAGGAAAACTCATTAACAACCTGTGATATGCAGATGATACAACCTTGCTTGCTGAAAGTAAAGAGGACTTAAAGCATTTACTAATGAATAACAAAGAGCACAGACTTCAGTATAGATTGAATCTCAATGTAAAGAAAGAAAAATCCTCATCACTGGACCAATAAACATTCTTATTAACGGAGAAAAGATTGAAGTTGTCAAGGACTTCATTCTTCTTGGATCAATTATCAACACTCATGGAAGCAGCAATTAAGAAATCAGACCATGTATTGCGTTAGGCAGATCTGCTGCAAAGACTTTTTTAAAGTGTTGAAGAGCAAAGATGTCAGCTTGAGGACTAAGGTGCGCCTGACCCAAGCCATGGTATTTTCAATAACCTCATATGCATATGAAAGCTAGACAGTGAATTAGGAGGACCATAGAAGAATTGATGCTTTTGAGTTATGGTGTTGGAGGAGAATATTGAAAGTGCCAAGGGCTTCCAAAAGAACCAACATATCTGTGTTGGAAGAAGTGCAGCCAGAGTGCTCCTTGGAGGCAAGGATGGCCAAACTTCGTCTCTCCTACTTCGTACATGTTGTTAGGAGGGACCAGTTGCTGGAAAAGAATATCATGTTTGGTAAGGTGAGGGTCAGAGAAAAAGAGGAAGACCCCCAACGAGATGGATTGGTAAAGTGGCAGCATCAATGGGCTCAAGCGTGGCAACAATTGTGAGGTTGGCCACAGATCAGGCAGTGTTTCGTTCTGTTGTTCATAGGGTCGCTATGAGTCTGTACCAATATGATGGCACCTAACAACAACAAAGGTAAATACTAGTTTGGGAAAGTTTCTTAGTCACATTTACATGTGCTGGTTCATGATCTAAAATGTATTTCTTGCTACGGGTAACAACAACAAAAAGTTCTATACTTCCCTGTAGTTTTTAGAAAACCAGGCTGAGTCTACTCATAGTCTGCCATCATCTCATCTCAACCTTGTTGCCAATTCTGCCTGGAAATTCTTTTAGTCATCACAATGTCTTGTGACTCTGTAAGGACGAAAAAGCAGAATTGTGATTACTCTGGAGTCACTTGCTCAAGTGAAATTCAAACAAAACTCAGCAGGGTATAGATAAAAGCACTGCTGATTGGTTTAAAGTGGAGCTTCTAAATTTTTGACAAGAGCCACTCCTAAAACGCTGGTGATATGACTCAAGCTTTTTCACATATAGTTTCAAAATTTTCTCTGAAGTTACTGTTTTTTCTTTAGAATTTATTTGAAATCTACAAATCAATAAGAAAAACCAGGCTTTCTTAAAGAATAATAGGAAAAACTCAAACAGGCACTCACAAAGGTTATACAAATAGTCAAATAACATATTAAATGGAGCTCAGTATCATTAATTTTCAGCACGTGTAAAACATAAATTAAAACCACAATGAGATAATACTGCATTCCTACCATAATGAATAAAATTATAAAGCTTCATAACCTGCTTATGAGGATTAACAGCAGGGTCCCTGATGGAATATAAACGGGCACAACCATTTTTATATTGGAAATTTTTATTGGGAAGTAATTTCAAATTTATAGGCAAGTTGAAAAAAATAAAAGTAGTATAAAATAATACAAGAACACCTATATACTATGTATATTTTTTATCCAGAGTCACTGATTGTTAACACTTTACTCCATTTTCTTTATCATTTTCCTACACTGCTTTTACACACACATACTGTTTTTATTTTTTCTAAACTACTTAGGTACATTGCAGCATTGATACAATACTTTGATCCAGTCCACCGTGTACTTTTCAGTTTATTAATAATACCCTTTCCATCACTTCCCCCTTTTCTCAGAGCCCATTCTAGGAACAGGTGTTGCATATAATTGTTTTTAGCCTCTTTTACTCTGAAACATGGAGTCCTGGTGTGGCACTGTGCGTTAATGTGCCAGACTGCAAAGCCATTTAAACTGCAAGGTCGGTGGTTCAAGCTCACCAGCTGCTCCTCAAAAACCCTGTACAGAGTTGCTATGGGTTGGCACCGACTTGACAGCACCTCACAACATCAACAACTCTGAAACATTTCCACTTTTTTGTATTTTAGGATGTTTTCATATTTAAATAATACAGTCCTCCTCTTTTTGATTATTGTCCTTGTGGTTAAGTGCCATCACTTGTAGCGATCCTAAATAGGGTTTCCAAGGAGGGGCTGGTGGATTTGAACCACCGGCCTTGTGGTTCAAACCAACCTGGCAGTCCAGTGTTTATTATAAAAATGTAAATAAAATGGTATCATGAACATGTTGAGGCAAACGTTAATTTTCAACAACTGTAAGCTTTATGTATATATATGATTTGGAGGAATGTTTACAAACAGTGTGCTTTCTGTACATCAGTGCATGAACATTTTGTTGTGTGGCAACAGTTACAATCCCCACAATGTAACAACACTCTTCCCACTTCCTACAGTGTTTACCATTTCCCTTCATCTTTCTTTCCTATTTCTCCTGCTTTCGGAATTGTATCACTAGGCAAATGCTGACTTTTTAATATTGTATGGGTGATTGTTGGAATGACTGCATAATTTATGGTTTTATTGTTCATGCACATCCATGTTCATCACAGCATTCTTCCCAGTAGTAAAATGATGGAGACACCTATGTACCCCTAAGTGGATGAATGGAGAAACTGTAGTACACTCCGTGGAATTGTACAGTGCAATACTGCAGTGTTACAGAATAATGATGAATCTTCAAAACACCTGACAGCATGGATGAATGTAGAGCATATAGTGCTGAATGAAATTAGTTAATCACTAATTTGACTAATATTATATGAGCATGCTTCCGCAAAATGTCAGTAAAAGGTTTACATACCAATTCTTGGATGTTTTACTATGAGTAAGAGAGCAAAGGAGATTGAATCACTACCTAAAAGATAGACACATTATCTTGGATGAAGAGGAAGGTAATACAAGGGGGAGAAAATTATACAATTATCAAGCCAAGGACTACAGTGGGATAGCACAAGAGTTAAAGGCAACAAAGGTAAATATTATTACAAGCTATGCAATCTTGTCTTTTTTGCTTTCATCATGGACTTACAGAAGAACAAATCTGTTTTGGAAGAAGTATAGTCAGAATGCTCAATAGAAACCAGGATAATGAGATTCCATCTCTCATACTTTGGATGTGTTATCAGGAGGGACCAGTCTCTGGAGAAGGACATCAGAATTGGTAAAGTGGAGGGTTGGTGAAAAAGAGGAAGACCCCCCAACATGATGGATTGGAACAATGACCACAGCAATGGGATCAAACATAGCAACAATTGTGAGGATGACACAGGACCGGGCACGAGGTTTCTTCTGTTAGGCATAGGCTTGCTGTGAGTTAGAACTAACTTAAGGTCTTCCTTGCAGGTATATGGTTATTACCCTATCTCAGGAAGTATTGCAATTCAAGATAGAGCTTCAAATGTTTTTCATTTACCACAAATACAACTCCATTCACCTTCAATTTTTCTTTTTAGGCATAGTAAACTGTACGATTGTCTGATTCAAAATGGCCAATACCAGTCTATTTGGCTCTCTAATGCCTAGGATATTGATCTTTATGCCTTCCATCTCATTGTGATGACTTACAATTTGTCTAGATTCATACTTTATATTTCCCACATTTAAATTATTAATGGATGTTTGCAGCTATTTCTTCTTATTTTGAGTTTTACTTCATCAGCAAATGAAGGTACTGAAAGCTTTACTCCATCACTATTATTAAGGTCAAGTCAACTTTGAAGAGGCAGCTCTTCCCTGGTTGTATTTTGAATAACTTTCAACCTGATGGGCTCATTTTCCAGCATTTTGTCAGACAATGTTCCACTTCTACTAATAAGAATTTCAGTGACTGACCTTTCAGAAGTGGTGTGCCTTACGTTCTTCCTAGTCTTTCTGAATCTGGAAGCTCCACAGAAACCTGAACAGCTGGGCCCCTGCTGGTATTTAAAATACTGGGGACAGCTTTCAGTATCACAACGACACACAAACTACCACAGTATGACAAACAGACAGATGAGTTATGGTTTCTTTACATGACTGGTGTTTTATTAACACCATTTTTTTTCTTGATTCAGCCTCTTATTTTTATTTTTAAGATTTTATTGTGAATTGAGTGATAGTTTACATGGGAGAACACTCAGGAATATATAATCATTTAAACAACCAAAGGACACATTCTGTAAGCCTGCCTCCTGGCTGTCAGCACTTAGGACTCTCTTTCCATGAGTCCAGAGTCCTCAGTTGCTCCCTCTCTCCATATCCCCATCTCTGCCTCCATCTCTGGTGTCACTGCTTCTCTGGATAGGTTCCCACATTCCACTTGTGCTCTTCTGCCTTTACAGTCCTAGGCAGAACAGTCCTCTGTTTCTGTAATGTAAGAATAACTACTCCCCCTTTATGTTATAAAACTTCCACCTTTACAGTTGTGACAGTCGCAATTAGTCATGGTAACAATTACTATTGAATCATAAGAATCTTATCCCCATCTCTTTTCACCAGATCCGTCTAGACAAGATGAAAGCTATTCAGTGGGGATCCTGCCTTCCCCTGCACACTCTGAAACTAAACTTCCTCTTGAAAATGTGTAAGGCAGTCACTTCATGCTTTTATACTCTACCCCTAGCCCCCATTTTAGGTAGCCAATGTTTTAGTTCCCCATCCCCATCAATCCTGTGTACAGAAGGGATGAAAATGATCCTTGATGTGAAGATTCCTTCACTCTCAGATGGTATTTTGAGCTACTACATCCATCCATAAGTGCAGGTCAAGTTCATCAACTGGTAGCAATTGACACTTATCAATTTTATCACAATTTTTTTATCTTCCTCTAATTGAGTTTTGATTATCCAGCCATCAAAGCTAGGTCAAATTGGTACTATCTGCAAGTTTGGGTGTTTTTGTGTGTCTCCAGTCACTTCATATCAGCTGGACACTTCACTCTCAACTCTAGTCTATGGCTGTGTCCTTGTCCATGGACCCAGTTGTCCCACAGTCTCACCAACCAGCCAGCCCTTCCTCGTCTCTGTCTCTCTTATCTTCAGGTTGACAAGAGTCTATTAACACCATTAAAAAAAAAAAACTTCTGAGAGATTTGGTATTCTTTGTGCAGTTCTCCATGTCAATTATAAACAAATTTGTTTTAAATGTATATGCCTTTATTCCCTACTACTTAATAGATCTGGGTTTTTTTTTTCAAGTATGAAGATAATGTTACAAACTATTTTAAAAATCATAAAATATTTTACCTCTTGTTAAATGAATAGTATGCTTTTGCATCACATCTGAAAATTCAGAAAATGTATTTGAAGTGATGAGGGGTACTACTTATTTTTGGACTTTGCATCTAGGAAGTTTTTCTGTCTTATTGTCAAAATATTTTGAACACTTCAACAGTGTTTCATTCTGTTGTACACAGGTTTACTATGAGTCAGAATGAACTCTTCAACTTATAACAACAGCCACCATGTATCAATGTAAGGCTATAAATGGTGAGGGTTTTTACAGTGTCTTTTCAACAACACAGCGTAATTATTTCAGCCTCTACTGTTGGTGAAAATATAAATACTTGTGTCTCCCGCTAATAGTTCAAGTTGTTGTGCTATATGGTGCCGGAATGGGTCTTTATATCATTTATCAGCTCAGTGAATTTTTTTCATCCTAATCTGCACTGTTTTTATTGCAGCAACCTTATATACAGTAAAAAAAAAAACCTGGAATTTTTCAGTTTTGTCATAGAGTAGCTGATTGAGAGTGTTCAGCCTTGAGAAAATATTTGCTATTAAAATGAATGGTTCAAGATTTAATTAAAATTATGTAATACTTCAAACATGCAGTCATATCATTTTGTAGGCATCCACGTACCTACCATCTAGAAATAAAAATAAAATATTTTAACAGTTTATGACAGCTTCTGCAGGTTATTGTTTAGTTAAACAACCTTGAAAGTGCAGATTTATTTGAAGCCTTCACTTACCTGTTCCATTCCCTATAACCTCTCCCTCTTTTCTTCCCTCTCTTTCAAATAACATCCTCTTTAAGTTAGTGCATATAGTTGAGCTGTTGCTTTTAATTTCTTGTGACATATGCACATATAACAATGTGTTTTAATGTTTATGTACATGAATTTATATTCTGTCCGTCACTTTGCATTTATTTTTGCACCTATTTTATTTGAATTTTATACAATGTATATACATATCAAAATCAGACATTTAATTGTGATAAAGTATTTCATTTAATGAAATATATTACGTGTCACAGCAGCATCGATGGACTCAGGCATGGTAACAGTGGTGAGGTTGGCCCAGGATCGGGCAGTGTTTCATTCTGCTGTGCACAAGGCTGCTATGGGTCGGTACCAATACAATGGCACCTAACAACAACGACAATTACCTGTCATAGTTTTCTAGCACTGCAATAACAGAAATGCAGCCAGGAAATGGCTTTAAAGAACGAAATTGTATTTTCTCGCTGTTCTGGAGGCTACAAGTCTAAATTCAGTGCCAGCTCTAGATGAAGGCGTGCTCTCTCTGTAGTCTCTGGAGAGATGTCATTGTCTCTTCTAAGCTTCTGCTCTAGGGCAGTCTTCATGTGGCTTGGCATCTCTCATCCCTGATCTCTGCTTGCCTACTTGCTTGTTTAATCTCCAATCTGTCCCTTAACTCCAGCTGAACAAGCCTTTACTTTTGTAAAAGTCTGAACTTTTTAAAGCTGTTTTCCCTTTTGTTAGTAATCTCTCTTTCTAAAATGAGTAGTAGAATCACATTTTCTGTTGTTTTTGCTGTTTTGATTTATAATGTGGTTGTTTTACATCAATTTTTAGTTTTCTCCCTCCACTGGGACTGTCCCTGGTGTGGCGCTGTGGGTTAATGCGCCAGACTGCAAAGCCATTTGAACTGCAAGGTCCGCAGTTCAAGCTCACCAGCGTCTCCTCGGACACCCTATACAGGGTCTCTATGAGTCGGAACCGACTCGATGGTACTTCACAACAACAACAACTGGGACTGTCAGTGCTGCTTACAGTGGTCCTAGTGCATCACTGAACGCTAAGACTCCCAGGGAACAGGTTGAAAACTGCTGATCTGATCAGGCAAAAGCAAATGACTCAGGAAGACAGAAATGCCTCTTTCAAAGGGCTCCCTGGTGTGACACACATGTCAGGCAGCAGCACTTTTGAGCAACAAGAGCTTACCACCGTCCCACCAAACCATTCTCTGGTGATGAGACTCTGCTTAGCTGACTGTTACTGTCACAGAGAATGTGTGACCACTGTCTGTCTTGGTTTCATTAGCACCTTCAGGAGCTGGAAATTAAGGTTGGTACAAACCAAGATGAAATGATGTGCTGCACATTGCAGCCAGCTATCCTCAGCAGATCCATTGCTGGTACTCAGTATTCTGTGTATTAATCTCCAGCTGCCTCCCTGAGGTTCCAGACCGCTCATTTTCCATCCAAGCCATCCCATCTTCCTTTAAAAGGTAATACCGTTCTCCTTTTACTCAGGGCCAAAGCCTGAGACATAACTCTGATGTTTAATGTCCCACTGTATGTTTCCTAGCCTAGAAGCCCCTGGAACACCAATTCAGTCTTACCAGTTCTGTTAAACAATGCATTTTGTGTCTTATTCATCATCCTGTGATCATTCTGCTTTTGTCTTACTTAATGTTTTTCACTGATTGTATCAGTTAAAGATGCTTTTCTGAATCTCTTAGCTTTCCTCCCATGGATGCAAAAAAAAAAAAAAAAAGTTGATTTAACTCAGAACATTTCATCTTCAAAAACTTCATTTTCATTTCACATCTGTTCATATTAGATAGAGAAATCTTTTCTAGAAACACTCTAGCCAACTTCCTTTCTCATTGATCAGAACCACATCACATGCTCTGTTGTCACATGTCATATTGTATGACCCAAAAGCTAGGAATAGTTTTTACATTTTTTAAATGGTTGAAAAATAGCAAAAGAATATTTTATGACACATTGAAATTATATATAATGAGTTTCAGATACCATAAAACAAATTTTTATTAGAGCACAGTTATATTCATTTTTTTACATATTGTCATTTCTTTCTTGCTACAGTGGCAGAGGTGAGCACATGGGACTGAGACTGCAGAGCTCTCAAAGACTAAAATGTTTACTACCTGGCTCTTTACAGAACACAGTTATTGACCCCTGTCACAGACTAATCTTTCACCTCTGTGGAAAGTTCCACTTTATCTGAGCAGATTTCTGTCTGCAGGGTTGTGGAGCAAAATCAGGGTCTTTTAAGTAGGGTAGAAGGAGATGATGACTATTAGGAAGCCGACGATAGTGTCAGCATTATTTTGAGTTTTGTAGAAATTAACTTGTTTCTCTAATGTTTTTCTACTCACTGCCTCCCCATGAAAATCATCTTGGATATTGCTGCCAGAACAATCTTTGGAGGAAACCCTATTTAACATGTTATTCACTGCTTAGCCCTCTGTCGCCTCTCAAAGTGCTATGTAATGTGCCACTCAACTTACTCATTACGTTGATGGTCAGTTAATTTTCAACAAGCTTGCCAAAACAATTCAATAGAAAAGAATAATCTTTTCAGCAAATTTTGTTGAGACAGGGGGTATAGACATGGAAAAGAATGAAATTGAACTCCTATATCACCCTATACAAAAAATGTAACTCAAAATGAATCAAAGACCTAAAATCTATAAAGTTTTTAGGGTAAATATGCATGGCCTTAGGTTAGGTAAGGGTTTCTTAGATACAACTCTAAAAGCACAAGTAGAAAAATAAAACATACATGTAATTGAAAATAGTGTTTTTCCCAAGTGATCACATCAGTAAAGTGAGCAAAACTCTACAGAATGACAGAAAGTATTTGCAAATCATATATCTTCTAATGGAATTTGCTTCATAAAGTACTCATGTAACTCTTACAAGTCAAAAACATGGAACTACTGAAAAACGGAACAAACAATTTGATAATACATTTTTCCAAAGAAGAAATACAAATGGCCAATAGGCACATGGAGTCCTGATGTGGCATTGTGGGTTACTGCGCTGGACGGCAAAGTCTGTTTGAACTTCATGGTCAGTGGTTCAAGATCCCCAGCTGCTCCTCAGAAACCCTATCCAGGGTCGCTGTGGGTCAGAACTGATTTGATGGCACTTAACAACAACAGCAATAAGCACATGGAAAGATTCCCAAAATCACTAGTCATATGTTATTGTTGTTATTAGGAGCTATCTAGTGATCCTGTGCACACCATGAATGAAAAAATGCCTGCTCCTGCGCCCTCCTAATGATAGTTGCTACTTTAATTTCCTGTCTTTTTAATGACGTTTTGCCTTCTTCCTTTATGATCTTGATATCATCCCACCGCTCTTACTGACTTCAGTCATTAATGTCTAATGCATCAACTTTGTTCTTGAGAAGGTCTCTAAATTCACGTGGAATATGTATGCTCAAGGTCATATTTTGGCTCTCATGGACTTAAGTTTTTTCAGCTTCAGCGTGAACTTGTATGTGAGCAATTGCTGATCTGTATCATTTTCGGCCGCTGACATTGTTTTAACTGTTTGTACTGAGTTTCCCCACCTTTTTCTACCCATAGATGTAGTCAGTTTGATTCCTGTGCATACCATATCTGCTAAGGTCCATGTGTACTTTTTAATTTTGTTTAGGAAAAGTATTTGCAATGAATAAGTCATTGGTCTTGCACTATTCTCTCATGCAATCGCCAGCATCATTTCTCTCATGTAGGCCATATTTTCCAAATACTGGTCCTTCATCTCTGTTTCAAACCTTTGCATTTCGATTACCACTAATTATCAGTACTTCCTGATTGCACATTCGATCAATTTCAGACTGAAGAAATTGGTATAATTCTTCAGTTTCATCATCCCTGACTTTAGTGGTTGGTGCATAAATTGGAATACTGGTGCTGTTAACTTGAAATATTCTTTTTGATGATGAATGTGGCACCATTCCTTTTTAATCTGTTGTTCCCAGAATAGTAACCTGTATGATTATCACATTCAAAATGACCAATACATTTCAGTTCACTGCCTAGAATATCGATCTTTATGCGTTCCATTTAATTTTTGACAACTTTCAATTTTCCTAGCTTCATATTTCTTACATTTCATTCCTAACATGAGTGTTCTTAGTCATTGGTGGTTATGTGTGTCAAGTCATTGTTATTGTCGTCATGTGCCATCAAGTTGATTCCAGTTCATAGCAACCCTGTATAGGGTTTCCAAGGAGCAGCTGATGAGTTTGAAACATCGACCTTGTGGTTCAAATCAACCTTGTAGTCCAATGCTTCTCCTAAAGTGCCACACCAGTTATTGTCATTGTTATTGTTAGGGATGTACAAATTGAAACGACCATGAAAATACAACTTCACTCCCGTTAAGATAGTGGTGATGGTGGTTGTGTGCTGTTGAGTTGGTTGTGACTCGTAGCGATCTTGTACAGGATTTCTGAGGCTTTAAATCATTTTTGGAGCAAATAGTCTCATTTTTCTCCCTCGGAATGCTGGTAGATTTGAACTGCAGACCTTGTGGTTACTTAGCCCATTGGGTTACCACTATGTTTCCAGGGCTCTTTCTGTTAAGATATCTATAGTAAAAAGATTGTTGTTGGTTTTATTAAATGTCATCAAGTCAGTTTTGACCCATAGCAACCTTGTATAGGGTTTTTGATGAGTTACTGGAGAGTTTGAACAGCTGACCTTGTGGTTCAAACTGACATTGAGGTAGAGTGCTTATCCTATGTTGCCACACCAATGAAAAAATATTGACAAGGATGTAGAGAAATTGGAACCCTCATCTATTGCTGATGGGAATGAAAAGAAAGCTGGCTATGAATTTAGAGAAGAGTTACTCATTTCCTCAAAATGATCAAATGAATTTGCTTATGACTCAACAATTCCATTTTTACATGAAATTTCTCAAGAGAAATGAAAGCTTATACACATACACACACACAAATCTTTTACATAAATGCCCATAGCAGCATTATTCCTAACAGCTGAAAAAGTGGAAACTGCTCAAATATCTATCAACTTATGAATGAATAAAAAAATTATGGTACATCCATTTAATCAAACCAAAGGGTAGTGAAGTACTGTTACATGCTATGTTGTTGTTGTTGTTGTTAAGTGCCGTCGAATTGGTTCCGACTCATAGCGACCCTGTATAGGGTTTCCCAGGAGCAGCTGGTGAGCTTGAACTGCCGACCTTGCAATTCAAATGGCTTTGCAGTGTGATGCATTAGCCCACAGCGCCACACTAGGACTCCGTAGTAGCAATACTGACTACCTATATTATATGCTATAACTGTTCAATTAAAAAATATATATACTTACCCAAAGATGCCAGACACAAAACAACCACAACTTATATGATTCATTTAAAAGAATTGTTCAAACAGGAAAATTAATATAAACAAAAACTAAGAGTAATTGCTGTTAAGGACTAGTGTGACGGGTGGGTGGCAATGGGAAATAGCTGCTAATGGATACAAAGTGCTTTTGGGAATGATAAAAATGTTCTAAAATGATAGCACAGGTTTCACAAGTCTTTGAATACACTAACACCCACTGAATTAGACCCATTAAAAAGCAAAATTTATAGTGTAGTATATGGATTATATCTCAAATAAATATGTTACTAAAAAACTTGTTGTTCAGTACTGTTGAGTGGGTTCTTACAGATAGTGACCCCATATAGGGTTTCCAAGGAGCAGCTGGTGAGCTTGAACCACCACCCTTGCAGTTCAAATGGCATCACAGTCTGGCACATTAACCCACAGCACCACACCAGGACTCCGTCACTTGCCATTCTTAGAGTAGATAACATTTCCATTTTTAATGAAGTTCTTGGCATGTGCTTCTAGCCACCTTATGATTGATGATTGTACTCAAAGCAGTAATCAAGCTTAATCATTTTTTCTGCACACATTGAATGTTTCCCTAAATAAACATTCATAAAATCAATGCATTTGAATGATAAACAGTTCAGTTGCTAACAATCAAGACCACATACTTGCAATGTGGAGTCCTGGTGTGGTGCTGTGGGTTAATGAGCCCGACTGCAAAGCCATTTGAACTGCAAGGTCGGTGGCTCAAGCTCACCAGCTGCTCCTTGAAAACCCTATACAGGGTCGGTATGGGTCAGAACTGACTCGACTGCACTTAACAACAACAACAACAACACTTGCAATGTGGTTGGCCATATATGTAGTGCCCAGGGAAGATGAGCCATAAGAAGCTCATAAGAGCAGATACATTAACCACTAAGTGTGGGGGTTATATATGTGACACTGGGCATAGGTCAGAGTGTCTGTATTGTTGTTGTTAAGTGCTATTAAGTCAATTCCCGCTGAAAGCAGCCTCGTATAGAGTTTCTGAGGAACGGCTGGTGAGCTTGATCCTGCAACTTTGTGGCTCAAACTGACCTTGCAGTTCAGCGCATTAACCCACAGCTTCACATAAGGACTCCAAAGTGTCTATGGAACCTAGAAAAAGAGGACTAGTTAATTTTGAGGCATTTCACAAAAGGTGACACAATACAGAATCTGGGAGAGAAGTGCATGGTAATCACGTGGTAATCACAGGAATGGATTCTCAAAGAATTGACCTAATTCAATAATGTCATAATCTAAGACTAATGTGTTGATGTTGGCAAAGCAGTAGTGTTACAAACTAAAGTGACCTTGGCAAGTGCAGACACTATAAACAGAGGTTATTATTCATTTCTCCTAGTTCTGAAATAATGCATTTGTTGCCAAAGTTTCCTTTGGAGATGTTCACGTTATTTAAAATTTTATGTGTAAAGTGATAGTTTTATTGCTTTTATTCATATTGTATTCTTATTAAATCTGCACAATTGTAATGAGCTAAATTGTGACTGCAATGTAGCATTTCACCAGGAAGAGTAGGGTAGGAGAAGATTCTGTGAGACCTTTGTAAATACTTCTAGAAACAGTATCGCTCAGTTTTAGTCAAAGGACTATGAGGGAGTACTGTAGTTGACAATCTTTTGATTTCTTACTGTTAAATGCTGTTGAGTGAGTTGCTTCCAAATTACAGTTACCCCTATAGGGTTTCCAAGGAGCAACCGGTGAGTGTGAACCACCAACCTTGTGGTTTAAACAGCTTATCCAGCAGCACCACACCAGGACTCCGCTCTTACTAAGTGAGTTCTAAAATGTAGCTCCTCATAGTAGGGGAGTCATTTTTGTATCTATAAAAATGGTTTGTCAGGTGGAAATCAAAGTTGAATACTGCTAAAGCATTTTAATTATACCTAAGTTAGGATTATCATTCTAAGTGACCTTTGTTGTTAAATGCCATCAAGTCAGTTCAACTCATATCTTTTAATCTTCGAGAGAGTAGAAAGCCTCCTCTTTCTCCCACGGAGTCGTTGGCAAGCTTGAACTATAGACCTTAAGGTTTGCAGTTCAGTGCTTATTGTACTGAGCCACTGTGCTCCCTAAATGATCTTGTTGTTGTTGTTGTTGTTGTTAAGTGCTGTCCAGTCAGTTCTGACTCATAGTAACACTGTATAGGATTTCCGAGGAACAAAGGGTTTCCAAGGAACACTTTGAACTGCCGACCTTGTGGTTCACAGTCCAGTGCTGATACTACAGTGCCATACCAAGAGGCCTAAATGCTCTTAAGTACCTCTGAGGAGTCCTGGTGTGGTGTTGCAGGATAATGCACTAGACTGCAAAGTTAGTTTGAACTGCAAGGTCGGCGGTTCAAATACACCAGCCACTCCTCAGAAACCCTATACAGGGACATTATGGGTTGGAACTGACTCCACAGCACTTAACAACAAAAACAACCTTTAAATTGAATTAGGAAGATTTAACAGAAAATAACATTAAGAGGGTTAGACCTTTTAGATATAGGCAAAAACATGGCATTAAGTCAAATTTTGTTCATATAGTTGTGCATGCCAGCTAGATTCATGCATTCTCTTTTGCTAACATTTTATCAGTTCCATAGGATTTTAATGCAAGCACATTTTGCATTAGAATAATGCTGAAGAACTAGTTATTCATGGAGCGTATCATGGATTTTGTTGTCACATGTTTGATTAAATTGGTTCTCTTCTGGCTCACACTAAATCAGTCCAAACTTTTATTATAAAGTCACAAGAAATGAGGTTAGCTGTTAAGCAAAAAATGTTCATTGCTTATTTGGAGAAAATAATTCAGGCTTATTTCACATGACTGACCGAAGCAAAACAAAAGTTAATTTTTATCAGCTGCATAAAATTGAGAGCATCTCAGAGCAAAATCCTTGAATCTGTTATTCATATCAGTGTTGACAGATTTTATTCCTCACTTTATTTAAATGATTGTGGTAGTTGAAATATTTTGCAAAGCTAAAAATGCAAGCCCATGGAAACAACATGGGGATCACGTCACTTGTTCTCTTTTAAGATTGCGTTTTCAGTTCTTGGAATATCAGCTGGGGAAAAAAAGTAATTTACTTAGTTTTGATCATGAACTTGGAGAATTACAAAACTGTGCATTTTATATTACCCTCTGTATCCTCTTGTTCTCTATTTGTAGTCTTTTGTCATTTAAAAATGACTGAGCATGTCATATTTTAGATACAAATATGAAGTTGATTTGTGGTGGTGGTTATGTGCCATGGAGTCGGTTCCGACCCATAGCTACTCTGTATAGGGTCTGATGAGCAGCTGGTGAGCTTGAACTGCCAACCTTGCAGTTCAAATGGCTTTGCAGTCTGGCACATTAACCCACAGTGCCATGTAGGAAGCATTTAAAGGAGCTGTAAGGCCAGCTATCAGGAGTCCTGGTGTGGTACTGTTGAATAAGTACTGGACCGCAAGATCGAGTGGTTCAAACTCAGCAGCCATTCCTCAGAAGCCCAAAACAGGGTCATTATGCTTCGGAACTGACTCCGTAGCACTTAACAACAACAATATAAGGTCATCAGGGAAGAAAATAATCTGCAAAGCCAGTCCCATTTTTAAAGAGTAACTTTTCCAAATGATCTGACTCCTACTTACTTATTGCCTATAGCTGTGCTCTTTTCTCCATTATTTAACATTCTACCAGTTAGATATGCAAGGGATTAATAAACTGTTACAATACAGATACTTCAGAGGCTTGAACTTTAGTCATTCACACAGATTATTGGCTGACATCTTCTGCACTGAGGATTGATGGAAAGGTAAAGAGACGTCATAGAAGATAAAGGTCGAGAAAAACTTGTTGTTAGGTGCTGGCAGATGAATTCCAATTTATAATGACCCTATGTACAGCTGAATGAAGCTCTGTGACATGTTCAGAAATGTTGTTTGGGCCCATTGCTGCGACCTTGTCAGTCATCTCATTGAGAAGCTTCCTCTTGGTAAAGTGGGAGGGTCAGGGATAAAGAGGAAGACCCCCCACAAAAGATAGATTGGCGCAGTGGCAGCTCAGCGTTGGGTTCGTACATAACAGTTGTGAGAGTGGTGCAGGACAGGGGCTGTGTTTTATTTTGTTGTCCATTAGGTTTCTATTGTTTGTCAGGGACAGGTTAGGACCCCTGGGCCCTAGGCCTCTCTTTATACTTCATTTCCACCTCTTTGCCCTGAATCCTCTCCTACTAGACAGGGATCAAGCAAGGGGGACAACATCTTTAGTCCAACAAGAATGGTAACACTGAGAACAGCCTGGAAGCAGAGAGAATGATACCAGGACCTGAAATCCTGGTAGAGAGAAACAGCAGCTGGTCATGGGTAGACAACCCATGAAAATAGTGCATGGAGGAAAGCACTTCCTTTCCCTGAAGCCTGTGCCTCGTTACTAAAAATCAATGAATATTCAACATGCCACTCCTCCTAATCAGCATGTATCAGCCCAGTCTTGGAGGAAGAGACCCCATCCCCTTACACATTAGTGCACCCCAATCCCATAGTGTCTTTTCCACTCGCTGTGATAGACCTGCTTCTCTCTCTGAAGTGTACTTTCACGTTTACTTAACCTATGCGCCCCAGTGCTCCCTGGTCTTCTACACTTGCAGAGACAGACCCGCTTCTGAGTGAATGCCTATTGTTCATGAGTAATTGTTCAGCAATGACTTGGTGGGGCTAATTCTTTAAAAACACACACACTCCAGAGTGTAGGGACCAGGAAAAACATGACACTATGGCTCAGAACTTACTCAAAGGTACCTAACAAAACCAACTACTTTCTTTACCAAGCATAATGCGTTTTTCATGAATTTATTTATTGTGTGGTGGTCTAAGTCAACTTGAGACCCTATTTTTCAAAGGATAAAAGGTGAGACTCAGCATTTTAATGCATTCCTAACTTAAAAAAAAGAAGAACACTGAAAGTAAAAAAAACTTATTTTGTATTCTTCTGTTTTCTTTGCTAGCTCTCTTTCCTCCCCATCCCTTGTTTTTGTGTTGTTAGATCATTATTTTCCTGGACTTGCTATTTTAATGATTTTGCTAGTCCTGGTGTGTGTGTAGCTATAGGATAAGCACTGGATTGCTAACTGCAAGGTCAGTGATTCAAACACACTAGCCGCTCTTCAGAAACCCTATACAGGGTTACTAAGAGAACACTTACATTATAATAAAGGTTGAACTATTAAATGGATAAATCTGGTTGAAGAGAAGGAACCATGCAGTAAAAATACTATTTAATCAGTTACTTACAGGATATTCTACATTCTAAGTTCCAAAACACCAACTCAAAAGCAATCACTCAGTTTATAATTTGAGAATTATTGTCATTTCTTTTCATGAAGTTTAACTATCCTCTTTGTTTTCATTTATGATGGAAAACTGAGTATTCCGATCACTATACAGATAAATCTATTTCTATATTTTGAGTATTTGACAATTTTATTTTATGTTCTTTCCTGTAAGGAAGTGGTTCTAAATGCCTCAGATTCAACAACCCAGTGAAATTACAGCCTAATTTTGTGCACAAGTGTGTAAGTATAAAAGAGGTACACAGAGAGAAGGGACATCAAACTTTATGATCTCTCCTTCACTGACATCAGTCTACTGATTTAGACTGAATGTTTTCTTTTGACATTCTTGGTTTCCTCCTTATTTGGAAGTACTTTGAAAATATGGAGAAAGGTGAGATCATTTCTCTTTTGTTGTTGTTAAATTTACCTGTAGTGAATTTTTAAAGAAGGTGTTACCAGGAGTGCCAGTCACACCTCCATCATTCAAGAATGAGTTTTGCTTTTAGATTCAGAATAGTCAGGTGAGACTAGCTTTCTGTTTTTCCATGAGCACAAAGGTTTCCTACGAGAAAGAGGCTTGTAAGCCTAGGGGCAAAGTGCTTAATTCAAAGCTTAACCTTCATCTTCCCAAACAAAGGCTTTGTTGTTGTTATTGTTGCAGTTCCAACTGACCTTGCAGTCCCCTGCTTAGACAGCACCACAACAGGACTCCAGCAAAGGTTTGGCTTGGTGGTTATGTGCCCGTGGAGTTGGTGCCGACCCATAGAGACCCTGCACAGGGTTTCTGAGGCTTTAAATCTTTACGGGAGCAGAACGCTTCATCTTTCTCCCGCAGAACAGCTGGTAGTTTCAAACTGCTGACATTGCGGTTTGCAACCACTATGCTACCAGAGCTTCTTAGGTTTAGCTTGGCCCCTCCTAAACAGGCCACTTCCTGAAAAACAAAAATAAAAAATAAAACCCGCCTTCTTGTTGTTAGTGGATTCTGACTCAGTCACCTTGTATAGGGTTTTGAGAAGTGCCTGGGGAGTTGGAATCCTCTATCTTGAGGTTCAAACTGACCTTCTAGTCCAGTGCTTATCATACTGGTTCCACACCAGAACCCCAGTAAACAAATAAGCATGATGCCTTTTCCCTACCCAAAATATTTTTAACCCCAGTCAAGCCTTTGTTTACTGGGTTTTTAAATGTTTTGGGTAGGGAAAAAGCATCATGTTGATTGAAAGGGAAAGGCAGGAGTTTCCAGAAGTGACCTGTTTATGAGGAGTCGTGTTAATTGCTTGTTTGTATAGCATTTCTTCAAAATGGATTCCACTGAAAAGGCTTATTTTGGGAGTTGTTGTTGTTGTTAAGTGCTGTCTCATAGCAACCCTGAATGGGGTTTCCAAGGAGCAGCTGGTGAGCTTGAACCACCAACCTTGCCGTTCAAATGACTTTGCAGGCTGACACATTAGCCCACAGTGCCACACCAGGTAGACAGAACTTATTTGGAACCTTGGTTCCAATCGCTCCCAGGGTCTGATGTTTTCCTCCTCCCCAGTTGAAGGTATGTTGTTTAAAGTTATGCCTAAGGCATGGAATAAACAAGTCCAACCTGTAAAATATCTCAGAAAGAAGTAAAAATACAGAAATTACTGTGGGTGGTCTTCCTTAATGACTTGCCCAAGGATGTGGTTGCTCAGCTATGTGCCCTGGGCATGTCCTGCACATCTATACAATTGCCCAAACAAGGAGAGAGGGTACAAATTTCAGCATTCCTTAAGGAATGTTGGTAACGAGACCTCGGTCACAAGATTTCAGTCATGAAGTAGTTGTTCAGTGCCTTGGAGTCGGATCCAATACATAGCGGCCCTGTATAGGGTTTCTGAGGAGCGGCTAGTGAGTTTGAACCGCTAACCTTGTGGTTCAAACCTGCCCTGTGGTCCAGTACTTATCCTACAGCAGTACACAGGACTCCTTCCTCATTCAGTATTGTTGTTGTTTCTAAGTGCCATTGAGTAGGTTCTGACTCATAGCACCCCTGTACAGGGTTTCCGAGGAGCAGCAGGTGGGATTGAACTCTCAACCTGGATGTTTTGCAGTATAGTGCTGATCCTGCACTGGCATACCAGGACACTCATTAAGTTGCTCAGGTTTAATCCTGATTCCTAGTCCTCCTTTTCCCCGTCTAAAAGGCACTGGTAAGATTTCTACAATAACTATGACATTTTTTTCCTATTTCCACATTCCCGATCTGAGCTGACATCTAGATTGCTTCCCTATTTTACCCGCTGTCTCACTCCCTGACTCCAAACCTTTGAAAATCTTCTAGCATCACTTCCCCTATAACCCTATCCTTTCTGATTGCAGCAGTTCATATCACTGCAGTCTTTTCTCCTCAATTAATCAGCTCTCTGGGAGCTCTGGTAGCATAGTGATTACAAATTGGGCTGCTAACCTCAGGGTCAGCAGTTCGAAACTATCAACTGTTCCGTAGGAGAAAGAGGAGGCTTTCTGCTCCCGTAAAGATTTACAGCCTCGGAAACCCTGTACAGGGTTGCTGAGTCAGAACCGACTCCATGTCACATAACAACAACAACAACTGGGCACCAAACTATATAGAACATGTATCTGTGTGCTTATGTATAGTGTGTGCATATGTATCTAGTTTCTTTTCAAGTGCTTCAACTGAAGCTGAAGATTGTTTTGTTTTGTTTTTTAAATAGCTTAGAAAATATTTTCATATCTCTTGCCAATTTAAATCAGTGAAAGAAAATAGACGTCTAGTATGATGAGTTAGTTTTAAATTGATCTTGCCAGTGTGATTAGAAATCTGCCACTAGCTTGAGAACATGCACAGCTGAGGCCAAGGTTACGGCTCATCCTTTCTTCTTACCCACTGAAGGAGAGACTCGTGTTGAAGGTGTTCTTTAGTATTGTCGTCTCAGTGAGGTGTAATATAGAATTCACAAACGATTCTTTAAATTACCTTTTTATGAGAAGAAAATGTTAGTGAGTAGTTTGTAGAATTTGCATCCTCACTGTATATATAATTAGCATACATACAAACTTTGAGATAGTTGAATATCAGCATAATTAAGTTTATTTTCCTCCTCTCATTATTCCTGGGTCTTTGTATTGTCTTAAATAGGTCTAGCTCACTTTTTATTGTTGTTGTTAAGTTCCGTCGAGTTCACTCTCACGCGTAATAGCCCTATATAGGGTTTCTGAGGAGTAGCTGGTGAGTTTGAACTACTGACCTTATGAGTGCCAGTCAACTGCTTATCCTACAGCACCACACCAGGACCTCTATGGACTATAATTCAACTATAATGTGCTTTATAAATCTTCTCATTAAAACTAACACACTGTCTTTACATTCATGTGTAAATAACAAAAGGAATGGGGTGTTTTAAAAAACCTCGGACTTGGGGTGTAAATCTAAGGGATATAGTGACAAAAGCATCCATTTACTGAGCAATTGTGTTCCTTTTATGTAATGCTTAATACAAGTCAGTGAGTAGGATTATTAACATGAATTACACATGATAAAAGTGTTCTCTGCTATTCATAAGGTTTTCAGTGACTTAATATTCGGAAGTAGTTCGTCCCTCCTTTTTCCTAGTCTGTCTTCCTCCAGAAGCTCATCTGAAACCTGTACACCAAGGAGACCCTACTGGTATTTAAATACTGGTGGCATAGCTTTCAGAATCACAGCAACTGACAAGCCACCACAGTAAGACAAAGAATTCAACCAACTTCTTCAATCTGAAATTGATCAAGCATGCAGTCAAGATGAATTGATCATTACTGGTTCTTGGAATGCAAAGGTTGGGAGCAAAGAGGAAGGATTAGTAGTTGGAAAATATGGCCTTGGTGATAGAAATGATGCTGGAGAATGCATGATAGAATTCTGCAAAATCAGTGATTTCAAATACCTTCTTTAAACAGCATAAGATACAACTATACACATGGACCTCAGCAGATGGAATGCATAGAAGTCAAATTGACTACATCTGTGGAATGAGACAATGGAAAAGCTCCATATCATCAGTCAAAACAAGACCAGGGGCAGACTGTGGAACGACCATCAATTACTCATATGCAAATTCAAACTGAAGGTGAACAAAATGAAAACAAGTCCATGAGAGCCAAACTTGAATATATCCCACCTGAATTTAGAGATCATCTGAAGAACAGATTTGATACATTAAAGACCGAAGACCAGAAGAAATGTGGGATGACATCAAGAACACCATACATGAAGAAAGCGAAAAGTCATTAAGAAAACAGGAAAGAAGGAAAAGGTCAAAATGGATGTTAGAAGAGACACTGAAACTTGCTCTCCAGCATAGAGATGCTAAAGCAAATGGGAGAACTGAGGATGTCCAAGAGCTGAACAGGAAATTTCAAAGGTCAGCTTGAGAAGATAAAGCCAAATATTACAAAAAAATGTTCAACGATCTGGAATCAGAAAACCCAAAAGGAAGAACACGTTCAGCATTTCTCAAGCTGAAGAAAAAATTCAAACCTTGACTTTCATTATTGAAAGATTCTCTAGGCAAATTATTGAATGATGCAGAATGCATCAAGAAAAGATGGAAGGAATACACAGAGTCACTGTACCAAAAGGAAATGGTTAATGCTCAACCGTTTCAAGAGGTAGCATATAATCAAGAGCCAATGATACTGAAGGAGGAAGTCTAAGGTGCATTGAAGGACATGGCAAAGAACAAGGCACCAAGAATTGATGGAATAAATATTAAAATAATTCAAGAAAGTGAAGCAGCACTGGAGATACTCCCTCATCTATGCCAAGAAATTTGGAAGACAACTATCTGGGCTGACTGATCTGTATTTGTGCCCATTCCAAAGAGAGGTGACCCAACTGAATGCAGAAATCATCGGACAATCTCTTTGATATCCCATGCGGGTGAAGTTTTACTATAGGTAATACAGAAACGGCTACAATCATACATTGACAGAGAACTTCCAGAGGTACAAGCAGGATTCAGAAGAGACCATGGAATGAGGGATATCATTGCTGATGTCTGAT
>NW_006408521.1:8882832-8904401 GCF_000296735.1 Chrysochloris asiatica | reverse complement strand
GATTGGGCAGTGTTTCGTTCTGCTGTGCATAAGGTTGCTATGAGTCGGTACCAACTCGATGGCACCTAACAACAATAACAACACATGATAACACTGAGACTTACAGTGTGTGAATAATTTTCTGTATATTACAGATCTAACAAATGGCAATGCCAGGATTCCAGCCCTCATGGGGCCATTGCTAGGTACTGTCAAGAGGTAGCCCTTGACTCATAGTGATCCCGTGCACAGAGAAATGAAAGTCTGCCTGTTCTGCACCATTCCCTTGATTGGTGGTGGATCTGAATGTTGTGATCCATTGAGGTTTCATTGTGATCCATAGGCATTTAATTGGCTGATTTTCACAAGTGGACCTCTAAGTGTTTCTTCCTAGCCCATCTTAGTCTGGAAACACTACTGAAATCTACTCGCCATTAGAGCAGGTAGCATGCAATCCTCCAAGAACAGACAGTGGTGACTGCAGTTAAGATGCATTGGCTTTGAAGCAAACCCAGGTCTCCCACTAGAAGGCAGGAATTCTACCAGTTCACTACAAATGCCCCATCATGGGTGTACAGTGAGGAGTTAGTGACCTGATGGAAATCAAGGGCTCACCCTAGAGCCCAGCACATAGGAGCTTCACTCCTAATGGACTTGGTGAAGGAGAAGTCAAGGGAGGAAGAGTTCCAACTGTAGCAACACCAGCAACTCCACTCCCTCCCTTTGTGTCTAGAGTTTTGTCCAGATGATTTCATATCCATCCATTCCTGCTGAGTGTTTTCATTTTCATAACAATTTTAAGGGCACATAAAACCTCCCATTTGTCTTAAGTATCTTTGTATTGCACACACACAGGTTGCCTTGAAGGTTGTCTCCAGATCCCTAGTACCCAGAATACTGGGATGAGAATTCCATCCAGTGATACCAACCCCTCTGGGGTACCTTGTCCATTTATCCTAATCAAGTCGTACATGTGTATGAGACACGGATGCAGAGCTGGGAACAGTGAAAGCCATTTTGATGGCTCACAGAGAGCAGACAGTGCCTGTTCCAACATGAGAAGCTATCCTGGCTTCCAAATGATTTGGGCAATCTAGAAAACTTCCATGAATGCCTCGCTCATACTAAGTGCATGAAGGACCCCTAGGATATACCCCCAACTGGTTTTATAATCCAGGGGTTGTGTCTCTCATTCCACAGAGGACAAAGCAAATGTTTCTGTCTGATCACCAGAGGAGGGAGGCATTCAGACATGCGGACACCTGCCTGAAATGTTTAGCTCGGAAGTTTATCTTTTTAGCCTTGATGCTAAGGAGTATTGGTGTTACTGTGTTAAAGCACTATACTGTGTGCCTGCTAACAGTAAGGTGAGCTGTTCAAACCCACCATCTGTTTTACAGATGACAAAAGTTGCAGTATGTTTTTGTAAAGATTTGTAGCCTTGGAAACTCTCTAGGTAATTCTATTCTGTCCTACAGGGTCACTATGAAGCTGAATTGATTCAAGGGCAATGGGATTGGTTTAGTTTGTGACTCTATTGTTGCTATGTACCATTGAGTCAGCTCTGACTCATTGTGTCTCTATACACACGAAACAAAATAGTGCCTGGTCCTGGACCATCCTCACAATTGTTGTTATACTTGAGTCTTTTGCTGCTGTCAGTGTGCCATTCCATCTCGTTGGGGGTCTTTCTCCTTTTTCCTGACCTCCTCACTTTACTCAGCAAGATGTCCTTCTCCAGGTAATGGTTCCTGCTGATTAACATATGAGAGCTGAAGCCTTAACATCCTGGCTGTTAAGGAGCTTTTGTGGCCCTAGGGCTTATTTAGACAAATGATTAGGCTTCAGAGGAGAACGTGCATTTGTGTGGAAGCACAAAGATGCTAACAAGGAAGGAAAGGAGAGTAATGATAGTCCTTCAGGCCATCTGAAGGACTGCCTCATTTTAATTTTCTTCCTTCTTATCTTGGAACCACCTTTATATATTTGCAACTCTTATATGAATCTTAGGGCTATTTCCAATTCAATGGATGTTATCTCCAATCTTTTCTCAGGAATTCCCTTGCTAGGTAATCCTGCTGCTTTGAAGCTCAGGCTCCTACCATCCCATGGCCTGATAAAAGGCATATAGTGCCATGAGTCCCATCTGAATGATCCTTGGTGGTACATTGGTTAAAGTCCTTGGTTTCTAACGGGAAAATCAGCAGTTCAAACTCATGAGGTGCTTCGTAGGAGAAGGACAGTAGTCTGCGTCCAGAAGGATTTTCAATCTTGTAAACTCTGGGTCAGTTCTATCTACTCTGACCTACGAGGTCACTGTGAGTTGAGTGGCAATAGGTTTGGTTTGGTTTTAGAGTCCTATCCTGGGACCAGGAGATCATACACTTTCTTTAGTTTCTTATCCCTCTGACCACCCCGGGCATATTGTGAAATGTACACAATCCTTAACCTTCTCTTTAATCCCAAACTATTCCCTGCTGCTCTAAATTTCCGCCTTGAGACAAGTCAAGAACAGAGGCTGCTTTTTCCTCTTGCGTAGCCTCTTCCTCTCCTCTTTGGACTTATTTCTACAATGCTTGGTTACAGAGTATCATACCTTGATGTTTATGTAGAGGATGAGTCTCTCAGTCTTCCTCCATTTCCTTCAGACAACACCTCAGAGACAAAAAGTACATTGTATTTGAAGCAGAGGATAGTGTTTTAAAAGTTGGACAGAAATTGTTCTTATTACTTCAAAAGGGTAGTATGTTTCTCTGAAGAACTCCAAAGTAGGAGATATTATTACTGCTAGCTTTGTGACTATTCAAGAAACCCTTCTGGGCATTGTCTCACAGGAAATAGTGATTATCTTTGGCTGTGTCTCAACTACAGGGCTAGTCAGCTCTAAAATTCATCAGTTAGCTCAGGTGTGAAAGCATAGACTTTCTAAGTATTAAGAGACTGAGATGCCCTTAGGAACCTTAATCTGAAGGTGCACGGTGTTTCAGTCCTTCCAATGTCATTTTCCACTTAGAGATTTGTGTTATTTCACTCCTCTCCAGGAAGAGACACTGTGATATTGTCTTGTCATACATTTGAAATCTGTCTTCTGAGATTTTCAGTCTAGAGTGTAGCAAATGCTAGATAATCCAGTGTCTGTAACACTGATATGTGCTGCCTGAACGTCACAAGAAGTGATTGCCAAAGAAAGATAATAAACTGACTATAACCACAAGGATAAGCTCTGAACTGCAAGGTCGGCGGTTCACACTCACTAGTTGCTCCTGGGAACCCTATACAGGGTCGCTATGAGTTGGAACCGACTTGATGGCACTTAACAACAATAGTCACTCTAGCTATCATTTTAAAAAACACTAGGATAAGCACTGGACTACTAACCATCAATAAGATTGGTGGTTCAAACCCACCAGCGGTTCCTCAAAAACCCTGTATAGGGTCTCTATGAGTCTGAACTAACTCGACAGCATATAACAACATAAAACATAACATAATATATATCAAGGAAATTTGGTGTTACAGTGAATTAAACATTGGGCTGCTAACTGTAAAAGTCAGTGATTGAAACCCACCAGTTACTTCTTTAGAGAAATATGAGGTGTGCTCCCATAAAGATTGTACAGTCTAGGAAACCCTGTGTAGGATATCTAAGAGTCAGAATTAACTCAATGGCAGTGTGTTGTTTTTGTTTTGTTTTGTTTCAAATGTGTATCAGGTCAAATAAAATCTGTGAACACAAGAATTTGTATAAAGTAGAAACCTATCAGAGATAGAGAATGAAAATATTTTCCACTAAAACAAGCAATAGGAAAGTGGTCAAACTGTTCTATGTTAGAGGCGCAGACCCAGGAAAACATGACAGGCTGGTTGATTGCTAACTCTCACAGTTTCACTATATGGCCATCAGCTCATTGGATCTTCACAGCAAAATCTGAGATTCTGACACAGTAAATAACTTGTTTATAATCACGTAACGGGTAGAGATTTGATCCAAGGCAATTCTGTTGGCTCCAAAGCAGCCACTCTTTTACACTGTCTGGTATTTAAAAATGAACTCCTAGTGTGGTGCTGTAGGATAAACACAGGACTGCAAGGTCGATTTGAACCACAAGGTCAGTGGTTCAAACTCAACAGTCGCTCTTTGGAAACCCTATACTGGGTCGCTATGAGTTGGAACCAACTCAATGGCACTTAACAATAACAAAAAGTATTTACAACTAGCAATTTCAGAAACTTTGAGACCACTGAAACCGTTCTGAATCCAAACCTTTTGCTAATAATATGTACATGGTAGGTATTTCTTAAGATGCCTATTTAAACAGTAAATGAGCCCTGTTGTTGTATGCCTTGGTGTCAATTCTAAATCATGCGGTTACACTGATGATTAGGAAATAAATGATCTTTTCTTAATAATCATGGAAAATAAAACCACAGAGGAGTATTTTCCATTGTTTACGAGCACTGGACTGAGAATCACATGGTTGGTAGTTTGAGCCAAGCATGCTTGGTGGGAGAAAGATGAGGCATTCTGCTCCTGCAGCTATTGAAAGGCTTGGTGACCCTATACAGGATCAATCAGGGCTTCTATTAGTCAGAACTAACTTGGCGACACTTATCAACAACAACAACAACAACAATAATTTCTTAATGGACTAATCTTAACATAGAAAATGTTCTACTTGATTTGAACTCATAGGGGCACTGTATGACAGATGAGATCTGCCCATATCCTGGTATGGCTCTGGAGGATCAACCCTGGACTACGAACCATAAGGTCGTCAGTTCAAAGCCATCAGCTGCTCCTTAGAAACCCTATAAAGTGTCTGTATGAATTGGAACTGACTAGACAGCGCTTAACAATAACAACATAGGGTTTTCTAGGCTGAAATCTTTACAGGAGCACATCACAGTGTTCTATGGTGTAACTGGTTTGAACCACTGACTTTTCAGTTAGCAGCCAAGGGCTTAGCATAGCTGCTGATGTATAAAATGTTGTCATTTTTGTTAGGTGCTGTTGAGTTGGCTCTGACTCACAACAGAATAAAATTTTGCCCAGCCCTGTGGCCATCCTCACAATTGGGGGTCAGCCCACTGCTGCAATCACTGGATCAATCCATCCCTTGGAGGTCTTCTTCCTCATCTTGCTGACCCTCTACTTTACCAAGTATGGTGTCCTTTCCCTCCTGAGCACATGTCCAAAATATGTGAGACAAAGTCTCTGGACATCAATGTTTTAAGGAGCTTTCTGGCTGTACTTCTTCCAAGACAGATTTGTTTGTTCTTCTGGCAGTCCATAGTACTTTTAATAGTCTCCAAAACCATAAATAAAATGAGTTGATTTTTTTGTGGTCTCCCTTATTGATTGTCCAACATTCACATACGTATGGGACAATTGAAAATACCATGACTTGGATCAGGGATTCCTTAGTCCTCAAGGTGACATCTTTTCTCTTTAACATTAAAGCGGTCTTGTGCAGCAGATTTGCTCAATGCAATGTGTTGTTTGACTGCTTGACTGCTGCTTCCATGACCCTTGATTGAGGATCAAAGTAAAATGGATTCCTTGACTAAGTCATTGTTTTTTCTGTTTATCACAATGTTGTTTGTTGGTCCTGTTGTAAGGATTTTTGCTTTCTGATGTTGAGGAGTAATCCAAAGTGAAGGCTGGAGTTTTCTTTGGTCTTATTCAGTAAGTGCTACTAGTCATTTTGGCTCCCAGCAAACAAGGTCATGTCATCTGTATATAACATTTTATTGAGTGTTCCTCCGTTTCTGACTGAGTTCTTTGACATATAAAACTCCTTTTTTTGTTGCTCTTTCCCTGAATTGTTATAGCCCAACCCAACCCAACCCTCTGCCATCGAGTTGATTCCAACTTAGAGCCACCAGTTCAAATGACCAGTTGCTCATATAGGATTAAGGAGCTCTGGTAGTGTAATGGTTGAGTCGGGCTGCTAATTTGAAGGTCAGCAGTTGGAAACTACCAGCCATTCTGTGGGAGAAAGATGAGGCTTTCTGTGCCCATAAAGTTTTACAGCCTCGGAAACCCCGTACAGGGTCACTAGGAGTCGGAACCGACTCCACAGCACACCAACACACACAACACACAAATGTAGGATTGATCTACATCAGAATCAACTCAACAGCAGCCAATGTAGGAAAGAGTTGAACTGTTCCATTGGGTGTCAAAGACTGTAAATCTTTACAAGAACAGATAGCTTCATCTTTCTCCTGTGGAAGGGCTGGTGGTTTGAATGGTTGTCCAAAAGTTAGCCCACTGAGCCACCAGGGATCCTTTGAATTGTGTTGTTGTTTTTGTTGTTATTGCTAAGTGCTGTCGAGTTGGTTCCAACTCATAGTGACCCATATAGGGTTTCCTAGGAGCACCTGGTAAGTTTGAACCACTAACCTTGTGATTTCCTCAGCATCTTTCTTTGTGTGTGCATGCTGTCTATTTGTCCATCTTTTCTCTCACATCTTGTTAACTTCACTTGAACACATGCATTGTTACAGGAAGGAGAGAGTGGTGAGGTAAAAGAGCACATACCCATCATAATGGAAATATTTTAAAGACCCATATGTGTCAGTTGAGACTTAACATGGTAACTCATACTGTTCGGATAGGATTATAAATGGACATAATCACTTTGGAGAGCAACTTGGCAACATAGTAAATTTGAAGATATGAGTACCAAGGAGATAGCGATTCCAATTAAAAAGAAATTCTTAACGTACTGTAAATGGAAGTATGTTGAGTTTTTATTACGTATTAATAAGAATTGAAATTAACTTAAATGTTTATTAATTGATAGTATTGTTGTTATTGTTGTTAAGTGCTGTCGAGTTGGTTCCGACCCATAGAGACCCTGTATAGGGTTTCCAAGGAGCAGCTGGTGAGCTTGAACCACTGACCTTACAGTTCAAATAGCTTTGCAGTCTGGTGCATTAACCCACAGCACCACACCAGGACTCCAGTTGATAGTATTAGAAAAGATAAATCATATACTATTGTTGTTGGTAAGTGCTGTTGAGTAGGTTCTGACTCATAGTGACCCTGTATAGGGTTTCTGAAGGTATAAATCATTGCAAGAGCAGAAAGTCTCATCTTTCTCCTGTGTATTGGTTGGTGAGTTCAGACCACCAACCTGTGGTTTGCAGTCCTGTGCTTATCCTATAGAGCCACTGTAATCCCCAGATCATATATGTTGCTGCTTTTAAGTGCCATCAAGTTGGGTCTGACTCATAGCAACCCTATATAGAGTTTTTGAGGCTGTAAATAATTTTGGGAGCAGAAAGATTCATCTTTTTCCTATGGGGTGGCAGGTGGCTCAAACCTCTGACCTTGTGTTTCGAAGTCCAATGTTAATCCTACAGAGGCACCGTGCTCCCAAAATCATGTATAGATAGCAACAAAAATAAATGATATCTACCACTATTAATTAATTAATTGGGAAACTAGATAAAGCCACCCAGATGTGAATTTATGAAGTCTAATAAAGTATTTTTATATTTTTTAAAATCTGAAATAATTACAGTAAACTTGTGCTAAGTCTGAGTGTGTTTGTTGTATTCTTGTTGTTAATTTTTGTACGTTTTATTTTGCGTTTTTGAAAAGAATCTGCTAACATGGAAGCATTTGTTGCTGTTGTAAGTACCATTGTGTCAGTTCTGAATCATAGCGACTCTGTATAGGGTTTCCAAGGAGCGGATGCTGGGTTTGAACCACCAGCCTTGTGGTTAGTAGTCTGATGCTGATTCTACAGGGCCACACCAACATCCTTGACTTTTCTTTCCCTTTAAATTACTCACATTCCTCTTCAGAGTCAAAGTCATTTTTCCTCAAGCACTTTTGAGAGGGACTTTTCACTCTTTTGATCATTTGTTTGATGGTGGGGAACTCCAGAACAAAAAGCAGAAAATTAAAGATGTTTCTGGAATCCTGGTGTGATGCATAGGATAAGCACTTGATTTCAGGGTCTGTTTGAATTGCAGGGTCAGTGGTTCAAGCTCACCAGCCACACCTCAGAAAACCTATACAGGGTCACTATGAGTCAGAACTGACTCGATGGCACTTAACAACAACAAGGAGGATGTGTCTGCTGCCTTTATCTAAGAAGAGGGGTGTTTGGCAAAGCTTCATGCTCACTTAATACCATTTTTTATTTCTTTATGGAAATTACCTGTGCTTCATGCCTGTCTTAGAGGTGGGGACATTTTCTTCAAAGCTTTAAATCAGATGTGAAACTAGCTAACAGCCTTAAGTGACCTCTGGTGGTGTTGTGGGTCCCTCTCTATAGAGGAACATGAGGGAGGCTTTCTGCTCCTGTAGAAATTTCTAGTCTCTGAAACCCTTTACAGGGTCGCTGAGTCATAATCAACTCAAGGGCATACAGTAACAACAACAATCCACAGCAGCAGATGTTGGGCTAAATTACATGTAAGGGATTAAAAAGCTCGGACATCCGAGCTCTGTACATCCTCTGTCCTGAGCTAGATCTCAGTCATTAATGCAGTTCTATATTGTTTACTCCCTTCTTCCTGATTCTAAATAAAGGTTGAAGGACAGAACTGTGATTTGTGTGAACAAGACATGCCCAGAAAGGTTGCCATCTGCTAAGTGGCTTACTGTGAGCAAAAAGACCCACATAATTGGCTTTTAGGGTCTGAACTCTGTAAAGCTGAGCGCACATAAAAGGAACCCTGCCAGCCTTACCAAGACTTGTTAGGGTTAGAACTGCAGTGAGACCAGGACCCCAAATCTGAGGACCTTTAAAATGTCAAATGTGCTTTCTCTTTTATTACTTTTCAAATATATCTACATTATCTATGTCCATATCTAGCTATTATAAAAACTAGTCGATAACTATTCTGCTTCTAACTTCATATACTGGACTAAATGTACTTTTCCATTTTAAAATTTCTGTAAATATTGATACATGATTCTTCAGAAAACTAGAATATATAGGATTCTTGGTATGTCTACTTGGTTCTACTTTCTTGGAAAGATCTTTGACAATTTAAGAAAGCAAATTCATAAAACTCAGACACGACTAAATTTTCACTATCCCAAGTTAGGTCAGCAGTTCTAACCCAGGAGCCACTCTGCTAGAGAATGGTGAGGCTTTCTGCTCCTGGAAACATTCTTAGCGTTGGAAAGCCTACACGGGCCTGTTAAGAGTTGATTGCACTTGATGGCAATGGATGGATTGGGGATAATTTCACAGCTTTGTGAATTTTAAGGGGTCAAGAGAGCTAAAGGTTAATTTTCTTTTTCAGCTATATATTCAGTTTGTTTAAACAAAGGTGCACAACAATGATAGCAAGACTAATGAATAATGAAATTAGGCAGCATGAGGCATTTACATGCTTGACAGCAGGAAACATTTTTCAATTCATACTAGTCCAAAGAAGACTTCAGTTTGGAATTTAATGTCCTAGAATATAATGACTATTTTTTAAATGCATTTCTCATTTTTGGTGTCTTTTATTGTTGTTCCATAAAATTCATTCATCCCCTTGCTTTACATATATTTTTCAAATCCCAGCTAGAGTGCAGTGGCCCATTTATGGGAGATCATAAAAAGCAGAGCTCAGGATGATTTATGTATGACTGACTTTTTTATGATAAGCCCTAGACAAGGCAAAAAAGGAGAAGTGTCATAAACAAGGAAAATGCAGAAACCTTTTCAGTTGCCTGCACCCTTAACTATGGAGGCATCAAAAAATAAATGAACTCATTTTAGCCATCTGTACAGAATTTCAAGAGGTAATAGATTTTTTTTCCCCTATAAATTAAAAATGCATTTTAATATTCCAAGGTGATCAGTTTCCTCATTGCATATTATCATCTCTGCCTGTGTACTTCCTGGAGCGACTCAAAAGAAGTCTAAATCTAAAAAGTGCATAATAAAAAATGGCTCTTATATAATCCTGGTTTATATGTTATTGAGAAACTGTGGTCCTCCTGGGTAGTACATAATTGATTCTGCATTTGAATACACCTGTTCAGGGATAGTGGAAGGGTTGGGCTACTTATAACTCTCTGCTTTCCCTCTGCCTCTGCCTCTTCCTTTGTTTATCAATACTATGCTTTCTTTTCTTTTTTCTTTCTTTTGTTGCTTTGAAACATGCTTTCCCATACAAACATACATATTTTTACACATTTGATTAGTAAGAGGATGTAGTTCCAAAAAATACCTTGTTGTTCGTGCCATCAAGTCAGTTTTAGCCCATAGCAACCCTGTATAGGGTTTCTTAGGAATGCCCAGTAAGCTTGACGTGCTGACCTTGCTGTTCAAACTGACTTTGCAGTGCAGTGCATTAACCCACAGGACCTATTAAGAGCCTATTAACACTCAGGAGGGACCAGTCACTGGAGAAGGATATCATGTTTGGTGAGGTGGAGGGTCAGAGAAAAAGAGGAAGACCCCCAGTGAAATGGATTGGCCAAGTGGACTCAAGCGTGGCAACAGTAGTGAGGTTGGCCTCGGATCAGGCAGTGTTTGGTTCTGCTGTGCATAAGGTCTGAACGGACTCCACGGTACTTAACAACCACAACAAGTGGCACAGTAAGTAAGAGTCCTGGTGTGGTGCTGTGGGTTAATTCGCTAGACTGCAGAGTCAGTTTGAACTGCAAGGTTGGTTGTTCAGGCTCACCATTTGCTCCTTGGAAACCCTCTACGGAGTTGCTATGGGCCAGAACCAAATTGATGGCACTTAACAACAACAATAGCAACAGTGGCACAGTGATTAAGCACACAGCTGGTAACCAGAAGGTCAGCTGTTCAAACCCACCGGGCCACTCTGCGAAAGACAGATGTGACTTTCTGTGGGGCAGTTCTCCCCTGTCCTTTAGGGTAGCTATGAATCCAAATCCACTTGACAACATAGCTTTGGTGGAGATGTTTTTTTAAAAAAGGAATTTGAATAGTGATTGAGCACTTACCTGAAAGCTGAGCTGTTCAAATCCACTAGCTCACTGTGAAGGAGAAGGATGGGACAGTCTGCTTCTGTATGATTTACAGCCTTGGAAACCCTATGGGGAAATTCTACTGTGTCTTTTAGTGTCATGCTTAGTCAGAATTGGAGTTCTGGTGTGGCGCTGTCAGATAAGCACTAGACTGTTAACTGAAAGGTTGGGGGTCAGACCCACCAATTACTCCTTGGAAACTCATTACAGGGTCACTATGAGTTGGAATCAACTTGACAGCATTTAATAAGTCAGAAGTAAGGAGCTCTGGTAGCATAGTGGTTATGAATCAGTCTGCGAGCCACAAGGTCAGCAGTTTGAAACTACCAGCTGTTCTGCTGGAAAAAGATCAGGTTTTTTGCTCCCGTAAAGATTTACAGCCTCGGAAACCCTGTACAGGGTCACTATGAGTCGGAACTGACTCCAGGGCACATAACAACAATAGCGAGTCAGAATTAAGCAATTTACAGATTTTTTTTTTTGTCCTTAGTAATCTATTAAAAGATGCTTAAATACAGTCATCTTCATCTAATGGTATTGTTGTTGTTAAGTGCCATTGAGTCGGTTCCCACCCATAGCAACCCTGTATAGGGTTTCTGAGGAGCAGCTGGTGAGCTTGAACCACTGACCTTGCTGTTCAAAAGGCTTTTCAGTCTGACGCATTAACCCACAGTGCCACACCAGGAATCTTAATAGTAAACCTTAAAATACAAGCTCAGAATATTAAAACTAAATACTGAAAAATATGTTGTAAAAAAATAGAAAATGTAAATTTAAAATAATCACTACCACCACTACGGAAATGGTTTAAACACATATAATGGTCATGTCAGTGTGGGAATGAATATCTTTTCTCCAAAAATTATTGTAATCCTGTTTATTGTATTCGGGTGACCTTTTTTTGTTTCTGACTACTTCCTGAAGTGAATAAAGACTTCATGATCTTTCTTTTTCTTTGACTATTTCCTGAAGTGAGTGAACACCTTATGATCTCTTTTTTTTTTTTTTTTTGACTTCTTCCCAATGTGAGCAGAGACTTTACAATCTTTCTTTTCCTTTTACTATTTCCTGAAGTGAAATAGTAGATTGTATGACATCTCTTCTAGATTGTATGACCTCTCTTCTGCTTTTTACTATTTCCTGAAATGGGAATGCGTGCCTTAAAGATTTAAACTAGCCAACCGGGGAAGGGAAAAGGTTGTGCCGTCAAAGCCCTAGCCAATCGAGTGAGACACAGCCTTAATACTTGCGTCAGGGATTTAAAACCCTAGTGGACTGCCCTGTACTGCTGTGCGCATGCACCCTCTTGCAGGAGTAAATTTTGCTTTGTCAAGGTAATTTAGTCTCATCCAGTGTCTTTTGTGCGAAATCGGAATTCATTTATAACAACAATCATATGTATTTATTTAGAATGAAATCCTTATGTCTGGAATAGAAACTTATAATTTGTTCTTGTGTTTCTTTCCTTTTATATATTCCTTATATAATCCTATTCTGTTTTTGGAGTCTTTGTGTAGCACTGCGGGTTAATGCACTAGACTACAGGGTTGGTTGGTTTGAACAGCAAGGTCAGCTGTTCCAGCTCACTAGCTGCTCCTCAAAATCCCTGTATTGGGTCACTGTGGGTTGGAACCAACTTGATGGCAGTTAACAACAACAGTTGTGTTAGTAGTGCTATTAGAATCAGTCTCTTGTTTAGAAGGTCAGCCTGTGGTCAATGTAATAACAGCATTCTTTATTCATACATTCTTTAAAAAAAAATGTTTCAGTTTGTTTATTGCATATTGATCTACTCAAGTTTTTCTTCTTATTTTCAGAGAAGAAAGTAACTTTCCCAATTTCCTCCTGCCATTTATGGGCAAAGACAGAAAGTGATCTCAGGTCTCCTTGGCTCTTAACAGCTGTGGTAACTATCACACAGTCTGATATTATTTAAAAGATAACCCCTACATTTGAGGTATGAAGAGCGGCTAAGTAGTTACACATAGTGAAATTCATGAACTAAGCAGATGGCATTTTGGCCCACCAGAAATGTAGATTGGGGGCAGACCAGACGTAATGAAAAGGAGAAAAATTAGGAGAGAGATTATTATAATAGCCCAAATGCAAGTTGAATAGTGTAGAGTGCATTGCTGCTGATTGATAGAAAAGACTAGAAAAAAAATGGTTGTGTGGCCATTGAAGATAAATGAAATAAAGTCCTTGACTTACAGTGCCTCTGGCAAGGTCTTTGACCAGAGTTCTCAGCTCATCAAACACCAGAGTATCCACTGCTGGAGCAAACAGGGCAGCTGGACTGAGTTGGCAAAGAACACCAGACTGTGTTCCTACTCCAGATGGAGAGCTCCTGCCCACATACTCTCCTGTGTAGCTGCCCAGCTCTGTATTCATGCATTCTTTATGTTACTTCAGGGTAAGGATCTTTTAAAGTGCTCAGGTCCAGATTAATCGTTACATGAGATAAATCTGAAATTGTGCCTTAAGCTAAAGAAGAGACAACTACTGCCTAGCGATCAGAACTGAAGATGATCAGTACAAAGAAGGAGAGAAGAAAGTAAGCTCACAGCTAGTCGTGAGACCAATAGACCATTTCCTGTCTTTTCATAAGAAATCCCAAAGAATGAGTCTTTCTAAATCTGAGCTCAGTTGTTTCAAATACAGTTTTAATCTAATGGAATAATAAAACTTATTATTATCCTGTTGTGGCAAAAGACAACTTTAGATTTACATTTTCTAATATTCCCTCATTCTTTTTGAAGAATGTTAACATTAACAAGGTTTTTGAAAATTACATTAATTGCTAGACACATTTCTGTTTTTTAAAATAGTTTAATGCATTTGTTTTTTCAGCCATTTCTGAAACTTTATATATGCAATCTGGTGAATAATTTCATCTCAGTTTGTGTTTAGCTTATGAATTTTTTATTTTTTACATATTTTGATGTGCCACATTGATACCTTCCTCTATCTTACCCTCTTTTCAAACTTTCTTCTTTTTCTCCTTTACCCCATCTCTTCCTTCCTTTTTGAGAAACTTTGACCGAAATTCACTCAAAATAAACATTTAACTTGACCAACTCACTTGGCAGAAATAACAAAGTATTGTGTTGTTGTAGAGGCTAACTAACCCTCGATAGTGCTCCCTTTAAGACTACACTCTATCCTTGAGCTTTTAAATTACTTACCATAGAGTCCTGATGTGGTGCTGTAGGATAAGCACTGGACCGCAAGGTCAGAGGTTCAAACTCACTAGTCGCTCCACAGATATCCTAAGATCACTCTGAGTCGGGACTAACTCAAGGACATTTGACAACATCAACAACAAATTATTGAGTCGTGGTTTTCCTTGTCTTTGGTTTTCCCAACATATTCTATTGCCAAGGAGTTCTGGTAGCATAGTGGTTACAAATCGGGCTGCGAACTGCAAGTTCAGCAGTTCGAAACTACCAGCTGCTCTGTGGGAGAAAGATGAGGCTTTCTGCTCCCATAAAGATTTACAGCCTTGGAACCCCTGTGCAGGGTCGCTATGGGTCGGAACCGACTCGACGGCACTTAATAACAACAACAACACTCTGGGTCAGTTCTATCTCCTTTTTGCTTGGTGGTGAGTGTGGGTTGCGTGGCGATAGTTTTGGTTTGGTTTTATAGTCCTGTCCTGTGTCGAGGATGTCTTTTATTTTCTTTGGTTTCTTATCTTTCTGTCCTCCCTTTTCCTATTTTGATATTTTCACCATTGTTTACGTTCTTTTTCATCCGATCTTGTTCGCTGCTTCTCTATATTTTGTTGTTGTTGTTAGTTGCGATCCGGTGCTTCTTTTTTCTTTTTGGTCTTCTGTTCCTCTGCTGTTTGGACTTCTTTCTTGTGTGCTTGGTTCCCTAGTGTTGTCCCTTTTTGTTTCTTTGGTGGTTGCGTTTGTCCGTTTTCTTTCATTTGGTTTCTTCCTCTTTTTCTCTGCCCCTCGTCCTTTGTATTTGTGGTATCGTTTTGTGTTTTCTGGTTTGTCCTGACATTGTTTTTGTTGTTTGAGAGGGGTAGTTTGTTTCTCTTGGGCGCTCCGGAGTAGTCTGTTTTCTTTTTTTTCGCTTTGTTACTTTTGAATTTTTCCTTCTGTGCATTTTTTGCTGTTTTATAGTTTTTTTTTTTGGCTTTTTCTGATGTTGTGTGCTGTTGTGTTTTTAGTTTTATTTGTTATTTGCTGTTTGATCTTATTGTCTTTGTGTGTGTTTTGCGATTGTGCTTTCTTTAGGTCTGTTTTTTTTGCGGTTCCCGGTGTTTCTTTCCTTTTTGTTTTCTTTTCCGCTTGTGGATTTGTGTTATTTTACTCCTCTCCGGTTGGAGGCGCTGTGATATTGTCTTTTTTTACTTTTGCATTGTTTCTTTTTTTTTTTTCGGTCTGGATTGTGGTGGTTGCTGTGTGGTGGTGTTTCTGTATCTCTGATATGTGTTGCTTTTCCGTCATGTTACGTTATTGCCCAATCCTTAATATCAATCTCCACTACTTCACAACCTCACATCACAGGGTTCTGCAACATCTCACAGAACTCACAACTGTCAAAGGAAATGGTTTACATCATTGTGGAAGCTGGCTATTCCCAAATCCGTAGTTCAGAGATCAGTCTGAAGGCTTCTCCTTATCCATGTAGTTTGAGGAGCTGAGGGATCCAAATTGGCAGGTCAGACGACAGGTTGTTGATGAGCTAAACTGCAGGTGCTGGTGAATCAGGACAGGTTATGAGCTGAAAGTTCCAAGTAATGGAGATCTGATGTGATGAGTCACATACAAGAACCAGGGCAGGAAAACAAACTTTGTGAAAGTATTCCCATATATTGGACTCAGACCACGTCCCTAAGGAAAATGAAAGCTGTTTATTTGAGTCGCAGCCTCTATTAAGGTGGGGGTATCCTTCATCCTTAGTTACACCTCAATCCTTGTTAAGTGCTACCAAGTTAGTTCCAACTCATAGTGACCCTGTACAGGGTTTCCGAGGAGCGACTGGTGGGTTTGAGCCATCAACCTTCTGGTTAACAGTCCAGTGCTTATCCTATAGAAGTCCTTACAGCTTAGTTTTACCTTAATCCTTATTGTTCTTGCTGCTAAGTGCCTTTGAATTGGCTCTGACTCATAGCTACCCTATATTGGTTTTCCAAGGAGCAGCTGGTGGATTTGAATCCTGAATTTGCTGTCACCAGTACAGTGTTTATCCTACAATACCACATGATCCCACTTTAATCCTGACTCATTAACATCTCGCTTTAAATGGCTCCATAATTACTGGTATTTGTTGTTATTGTTAACTACTTTGAGTCCGACCAAGTCATAGCAACCCCTGATAGGGTGCCTGAGGACCAGCTGGTGAGTTTGAACTGCCGACCTTGTGGTTCTCAGTCCAGTCCTGACCCTATAGTGCCACAGCAGGAGTCCACCACAGGTGCGGAGGTTAGGATGTGTAATATATCACAGAATAGAACAATATGGCTACAAGAGTCATAATAAAGAATTAGCTGCCCTGTGTCTGATAAAGGAACATCCAAACCTTTTAGTAATTTCTCCTTGGAGTCAGTTAAGACAGTGTTCAATCTTTCCTGAGTGTCTTGAACTCTGACTATTCTCTCCAGAGTATTCTGTGAGAGGGGAATTTTGGTAGAAAAATGATCACAGTCATATAAGCTGCTGAAATTTTGATTCTGGACAAATTTCCAGTTGTGAGTAAAAAGCAAAAAGTCTGGATTGATCCCCAAGTCACCATCATGTATCAACAATACTGAAAATATTTTTAAAAGTAGACCTAAAAGGACAGGCAGTGACAGCCCCTGATTTGCCCAGTTTTCTAAAAAAGGGTCAAAAAATTTTTTTAATTTAGTAAATATTTTTGCATTTGTAACCATACAGCTCATCAAGGGAGCAGAAATCCTCAGTTTTCTCCTGGTGGGAAAAGCTGCTGGGCTCAAACTACCAACCCTGTGATTCACAATCTGATGCTTATTCTTCAGAGGCATGCACCCCTAAAAGTAACCATAGCCACGGTGTAAATAAATTGATGTGGCCGTGTTCCGTTAAAACTTTACCAAAACCTGATGTCAAACATCTGCTGGGTAAAAGTACACAGCTGAAGTTATGATTATAAATGCATCAAGACCAAACAGAGTAAGAATAGCACTCAAGCAACATACTACAGCACAATTTCTGTTCTTTCAACCTGTATATGACTGTTCCCCTTTAGCCCCCAAGCATACAAGAATCCATGGAAGCCAACGGGAGATGTCAAGGAAGCCCTATCAGTTCACAATCAGGGCTTGGGATCAAGATTGCTGTAAAGTATTAGTACAGAGAAAAATAAGTCCCACTTCTTTAAACTGAAGACTGCTCTTTATTATCCATGAAGACATCCAACCAATGTTACTAGTCTGGCTTTAGGAACCAACCCCAGAGTGCTAATCAAGGCACTGTATAATGAATGCTCAGAAAGAAAAGAAAACCCAACTATGGTTGTGATGCTACAACAACCCTTTCTGACTGGTAGAAATTTCTAGTCTTTTCCCTTATGTTTAGTCCCTTTGGGAATTATTTCACTACTTCCCAAATGTTATACAGCTTCCATTCTTGGTTCAAGCATGAAAATCTATTCTGTCAAGTGTTGGGCAGTTCTTCTAGCTCTATCTTGTGTAGCAAGTAGCAGTCAGCACTTAATTTTAGAATGCTGACTGCCCAGAGCAAAATGTGCCATGATTAGTTTGTGTTCATTAAGTGTTGGTAGACAGACCTGTGTCTGCTTAGATTTGCCAAAGAGCCTGAAGTGAAATTTCACAAAGCTTTCTCCTTTAAGTTTGGGCCTCTGGGGAGACATCCAGACATTATTTTTAGAATTCAGTTTTCATGCTGCATAGTTCTTCTGTGCTGGGTAGATCAGCTAGTGTTAATGAGCCAGTGGGTGTTTTGTCAAAACCTGTATGTCCTCTTCCAACTATTTTCTCAGAAATATGTGTCAGTGGTCAAAAGAAAGACTGGAAACGCACACATGGATAATTCAGCAAAAAAGTTTCTCCTTCCAACGGAGACATAGTTTCCTTTGCCGCTCACTTTTCAGGAGCCATCTGGACCCTCAAGGCCATAATTACTCCCCGTTGCCCCTACTTCCCAGCATATTCTTTGCTTATATTATCACCATGCTCATTCTTTTCAAATACTCTTGTGCGTCTCCTAGAAACATATGCAGGTCTCATAAAAGATAACAAATCTGGGCTGCCTCTTTGACCAACTACCCCTTGTAATTCCCAACCTTACTCTCTCCTATCAGAACCAAAAGGGTCGATAGAATATATACCAAACATTGCCTCTATTTCACCCTGTTTTCTAAAACTCCATATTCTTGTTCAGTTCAGGAGCATTTTTATTATTCCTGGACCTTTTCACACTTCCTATGTTATCTGGCATGTGTGTTTGGTAGTGGTGATGTGCTTGCTGTCAAGTTGGTTCTGACTTACAACGTTCCTGTATAAGGTTTCCAAGGCTGTAAGTCTTTACAATAGCAGCTAGCCTCCTCTTTCTCCCATGGATTTGAACTGTTGACCTTGTTGTTAGCAGCTCATTGTGTATGTAACTCTCTATGCTCTTGGCATATGTGTTCTGGAAGATTTTCAAGGAACTCCTGTCATTTAAAAATCAGTGTTGAGTACCTGTTGTTGAGATGGGGAAGTATAATTAATAATGATGATGATGATACCAAAAAATAATAATAGCAACTTATTGGGTAATTGTGCTTAAGACTGATTTGAACCACAATGTTGGTGGTTCATATCCACCAGCTGCTCCTCAGAAACTCTATACAGGGTTTTGTGAGTCAGAACAGACTCGATGGCACTTAACAACAGCAACAACAATGCTTACGATAAATTAAACCAGTTTATTCTCCTAGATCTGTCATGTGGTTGTTACTCCCATTTTTAAAATAAGGAAACTAGATACAGAAAAATAGTTATCCATAGTCCCATTCAGTTTTGCTGTGGAGCTGTAGGATAAGCACTGGACTGCTAACTGCAAGGTCCAAGGTTTAAAATGGCCAGCTGCTCCTCAGAAACCCTGTACTGGTTCACTATGGGTTGAACGGACATTACAACCCTTAACAGCAATGGCAACATTTAGTCTTAGAGCCACACATGAGAAACCATCTTTGTTCTTAAGGATCTTATAGCCTATAGGATAGTGGAATCAAGTCTGCTTACAGATACTTATAAAGTAAAATAGAGTAGGTATGATAGCGCTAACCAGTGGTTCAAGAAAAGTGGTTAGCCCCCTGTGTTCAAAGTTTCAAACTTCCACTTTTCTCAAGCATGTGTTAATGCCTCTATTTGCCTACTCTGGGGAAATCCATTGGGTCTTAAGGAAGTAGTACTTACATTGTTTCTTGAGTAGGGGGAGTCTTCTTAGACTAACACAGAGTAGGCAAATAGAGACATTAACATGCGTTTGAGAGAAGTGGAAGTTTGACTTAACACTGAGCGCAGGGGCCATACAGGAGGCAGGGAGTGTCTAGTAAGCTAGTTCTGGCAGCCGTGTGAAGGGCACTGTATGGAAGCTATTAATGCTGCTCTTTTTGCTCTTTTTACTGTATCTCACAAGGTTCTCTCTTACTTTTTGAGATTCTATTTTGGAAATTTTTTCCTCTAGTTAACTGCTCTTGTTACGTAGCTGATTGCCAGTTTCACAGTTCCCTGTCTTTTAAGGAAAGAAGGAAACTTATATTACCTTAGCACTTGGATCCCTGATGTGGCTCTATGGACTAAGCCACTGGACCGCAAAGTCGGTTTGAACCGCAAGCTCGGTGGTTCAAGCTCACCAGGCACTCCTAGGAAGCCCTATGCAGGGTCACTATGCGTTGGAACCTACTTGATGGCACTTAACACCACCACCATAGCACTGAAATGGTAGTTTATTAACCTTAGTGACTAGAGTAGGAAGGGAGAAGAAAAATGAAGGAGAGATGAACCAAAAGAGGTGGAAATGGTAGTATACAAGTCTAGGAACAAAAAGGCACATTTCAAGAATAACTGTAATACAAGCAGACCAGCCTGGAGTGGCTAGAAGATACTTCTTAAAAGAAAGACCGACAGGAAAAATACAAAACATAATGGCAGTCCAACTAATTACTAGAAGAACAAGCAAGTTGCTTCACAGGAGACATAAAGACAAGTGCTCGGGTCTCCTCAGGGCAAACCCCCTTCCAAGGCGAAGACTCAAGAGGAATACACAAGCAGACATTCACTCTGACAGGTGACCACATTTGTCACCAATAAGGGGAAGTGAGGGAAAAACACAATGAAGCAGTAAGCTAATCCCTACCACATTAAATAGACTCCTGTGAACCCAGGTAGAGACCTGGTTGGCTAATAGTGTGGCAAGACCTGGGGACTCTTGGGCCCAGAGTCAGTGACATAGCCACAGAGGACTAAAGTGGAGAGTGAAGCATCCAGCTGATAAGAAGTGAGGGTATATGCATAAGAACACCCACACTTGCAGATAATACCCACTTGACCTGGCTTCAATGGCTGGATGATCAGAACTCAACTAGAAGTAGAAAGAAGAGGAAAAAAAGAGTAATCTGATACAATTTGATGAATATAACCTCCACCTATGGATGCAGTATCTCAAAAGAGGGAAAAATCTTTACAGCAAGGATCATTCCCACCCCCTCGATACACAGGGTAGACAGGGATGGGCAACTTGGACATTGGCTACCCAGAATGGGGGGCTACAAAGGCAAGAAGTGACTGGCTTACAAACTTTCAAGAGGGGGCCTAGATCCACAGGGTGTGGAGGAAGGTAGACTCTCCACTGAGTAGTATCCAATCTGTCTGGGTGGGGCTGATGAAAGGATATGGGAATGGCATTCATGTGGTACAATAGTGAATAATTGCTATCAGGAGTGACTGTGAGGGTTGGAAATGTAAAGGTAGACATTTTGTAGCAAAAGGAAGGGAGGTCCCTGGGACCATTGAGGGAGAAGACCAGAGTGCGGGACCCTACCCAGAGAAGAAACAGTGATGCCAGAGGTGGAGGCAGAGACTATGATATGGATAGAGAGAGTGGCTGGAGACTCTAGAGAGGGAGAGGGGCTGTGTGCTGATTGATGACCAGGGTGAAGGCTTGCAGGGTATACCCTTAGGTTGGTTGATGATGCGTGGAGGGGATTGTAACCATGGCAATGAAACGTTATATGATAGGATGAATGTAAAGCTAATGTTCTCCCATGTAAACTATCACGTAATTCACAATAAAACATTAAAAAAATAACAACTCTAATATATTTGGAAGAACAGTGGACAAAGACAGATGTTGGAAAAAACAGCTGGTTTACAGAAGTGTTGTTGTTGTTGTCAGGTGCCATTGAGTCGGAACCGACTTATAGCGACCCCATGCACAGCAGAATGAAACAATGTCTGATCCTGGGCCAACCTCATTACCGCTGTCACACTTGATGCCATCAATGATGCCACCTGGCTGATCCATCTCGTTGGGGGTCTTTTTCTCTTTCTCTGACCCTCCATCTTATCCAACATGACATCCTTCTCCAGCGACTGTTCCCTCCTGACAATATGTCCAAAGTATGAGAGACGAAGTTTAGCCAT
>NW_006408521.1:8869170-8882102 GCF_000296735.1 Chrysochloris asiatica | reverse complement strand
CAATGTAGTCCATAGCTTGTCATGATCCACACAATCGAAAGCCTTTGTGTAGTCAATAAAGCATAGGTAAACATCTTTCTGATATTCTCTGCTTTCAACCAAGATCCATCGGACATCAGCAATGATATCTCTTGTTCCATGGTCACCTCTGAATCTGGCTTGAACCTCTGGAAGTTCTTTGTCAATGTATGATTGTAGCCATTTCTTTGTTACCTTTAGCAAAACTTTACTCACTTGAGATATCAAAGAAGTAGCTGATGTTATTTTTAGGACCTGTGGAGTGTGAAAGTCATATAGTCATTCAACAAATATTTGTTAGAGATGTCATCATGTGACACACACTGTCTTAGGGCTTGGGGATACACCAGTGAAACAGACAAGCCCCTGCTTACATGGAGTTTATAGTTTAGTGAGATAAGCTAGATTATAAACATAGTTGTATATGAGGGGGTTCATGGATAAATGGCATGAAAAGATAATGGAATTTATCCACAAAGTCTTGAAGCCTCCTCTGATTAATCCTGAAATGATTATTCAACATCAAATGGGCCTATTAATTAGGCAATAGAATACGAGTCTGGAGTGCAGGGTTGCAGAGGAGTAGAAATATAAATAGGGATACAATGACACAACATGTAACCAATCTGGGCTTCTGAACTAAATAAACTGTAGCACAATTTCAAGTATCTTTATGCCAGCTCTATTCTAATTTATTTGTTTGTATAATTCCAAGAAGACAAATCTTCTCAGTTTGATGAAGATTTTACATAATTCATTTTATATTAACTATCCACATTAAGAAACCTAGAGGGAATATCGCTTAGCAACCTGTAAACTACAGTTGCAATTTCTTGATGTTTTCTAGTATGGGAATCAATTTGCTCAACTTTAAAACACTCTCATTTGTCATTTCACTTCTATAGAGATCAATTTCGGTGTAACCTACAGCAAGCTATCTAAAATATAAAGTATTTTCTAGAGAGGAATTAGTAAAGTCTGAACTCCAAAAAGCCATTAATAACTCATGCAGTGTGTTTCTGGACCACATATTCCTCTTTATCTTGACAGGACTATCCCAATTAATGGACAAGAGCCTGTCCTTATTTATTTTGTGTTTTGAAAACAGTTTAAAAAAATCAAATCGTGTACATTTAAAGTCTAGGCATGGTTATGGAGAGCACAATTGTTTTTGTGTATAATGAGTTTAGAGTCACTTGAATAGATTTTTTGCAGTGATAATTTGTCCATCTTTCACACAGTAACATATAAATCAGTTTTCTGTTCTACGCCATGAAAACAGAGTAAATTATATGTTAAAAGAAGGAATACACTATACTGCCTTTCCTGAGGAGTCGTATGATCTTTATGCTAAATTAGCTCTGTAACCCTCAGCATTACAATGATTTAGACTCATAGGAACCTTGTTGGGTTTCTGAGACTGTAAATCTTTACAGGAGCAGGCAATCTCTTCTTTATCCCAAGGAGCTGCTGGTAGGTTTGAACTGTCAAACTTGTAGTTAGCAGTCCAGTGCTTATCTTACTGTACCATCAGGGCTCCTCCAATTAGTCATGTAGCATATGTGTTGAGTACTGTCAAGTAGGTTCTGACTCATAGACACCCTGCATGGAATTTCAGAGTACTGGCTAGTAGAGTTGAACTGCCAACCTTGTGATTAGCAGTCCAGTGCTTATCCTACAGTGTCACACTAGGACTCCATTTCATATACAGTTTTATGAAATATAACCTACTTTCTAACTGTTCTTCAGGGAATGGGTGGCTCATGTCTTTATTTATGATTTTATGTTTGACACCTCATCATAGCGGTTACAAGTTGGGCTGATAACCTCAGGGTCAGCAGTTTGAAACTGCCAGCTGTTCTGTGGCAGAAAGATGAGGCTTTCTGCTCCCAGAAAGATATACAGGCTAGGATACCCTATACAGGGTTGCTGTGAGTTGGAACCGACTCCACAGCACATCACCACCACCATACTATGTACTTATGAAATGCAAATATACTCAGTCATTTATAATGAAGGCAAATACAAACCCTGCAGAAATATTCAATTATGGAGAAAGAACAGAAAGAACTCTTTTAGCTAATCATCATGTCCCTATAATTCACACAAATGGGCTTATGTTTCTCAGGTTGCATAAAACCATTTGGTAGACTGGAGGCCTTCTACCTTCAGGGTTTGAAGAGTTCCTTAGTCACCAGAGACTCAGTCAAGATAAAATCCTCTCAACTTCATGGCCTCAGGCAGTGCTGAACTCTAAATTCCTATAACTTGCATTTCAAAAACCCTGGAGCTGAGAGAGGCCTCACAAAGGCAAACAGTGGAGTTGGGAGGAAAATTGGAAATTAAAAAAAATATATATATATGTGTATGTATTCATGGATTATTTTTACTAGCTGAAATCCATTTTATGATATTGTATTAGTAATGGGTTGCTTGACTTTTTGCCTCAATTTGTAAACTTTGTTTAGTTGTTGTTGTTGTTAAGTACTGTTGAGTCAGTGACTGGTTGATTTGAACTACTGACCTTGTGGTTAGCTATCCTGTGCTTATGCTCTAGTGCTATACCAGGATTCCAATAATAATAGAATTTACTTTGTATTAAATGACTGTGATGGTGAATTAAATCACATATGCAAACAATAGCTTGCCTTGTTTATAATAAAAGGCCCCAGAACTGTTAGCTGTTACTATTATTGTTTGGTGTTTTATCTCTCTACTGGATTTAATCTCCTTTAAAAGTAGGAACCAAATCTTTTTATCTTTGGAATTGTAATGCTGGGTCCTACCCACCCACTTGCCACTATGTAAATTCTGACTCGCAGTGACCCTACAGAACAGAGTAGAACTGTCCCATGGGTTTCTGAAGCTATAAAGCTTTCAGGCTGCCTTGTCTGTCTCTTGTGGAGCCACTGGTGGGCTCAAACCAATGACCTTTCAGGTAGCAGTCCAATGCTTAACCTACTGTACCACAAGGACTCCTTAATGCTGAGTCTTGTGCCTCATACATACTTGTTGACTGAATGACCAAAGGAATATTTGAGTAACATCAGAATAACATTGTGTGAGTGGCTCCCAAACCAGGCTGTTTAACAAGACCATGTATAGAGATACCCAACTGTCCATGCTTCAGATATAAATCCCTAGAGGCTTCAGGGAGAAACAAGTCATACAGTGTTACAAGAGCCAAGGTTCAAGGCAGTGTGACCTGAGTTTGAGAATGATAAGGTTGGCATTCTATGGTATGCTATTTGGGACTTTATTTTCTGAGGGATAGGACTGTAGATGGCATTTAAACAGAGAAGCCATAGAGGAAACAAGCAGAGTCTAGCGTCATTCCTCAGCCACATGGTTTCTCAGGTATATTATGAATGAATGGCATAATATTTTTCATTAAGAATAATGAGGAACAAGGTAAATTTTTATGTGCTGTTATGGAAAGTTGTCTAAGATCATTCTTAAGTGGAAAGAGCAATTGACCAATATCCATGGGTTCCACCACTCATCTGTCAGTTTGTCGTTCTGTGGTGGCTTGTGGGTTGCTATGATTCTGGAAGCTATGTCACAGGTATTTTAAATACCTGTAGGGTCACCCATGGTGAACAGGTTTCAGCTGAGCTTCCAGACTAAGACAGACTGGGAAGAAGGAGAGACTGACTACTTCTGAATATTTAGTCACTGAAAATTTGTGACTAGCATTGGAACATTTTCAGATAGCACCAGAATACAGAATATTGAAACATGATGAAGAGCATCAGAATAGTTTCAGATACAGTGCTGGGAGGGAGGCGAGCCTCCTCAGGTTGGAAGACACTCAAAATACAACTGAGGAAGAGCTACTTCCTCAAAGTAGAGAGGACCATGATGACATGAATGGAGAAAAGACTTAGGGGTCATTCATATACTGTTGAAACAAACTGTTATTGGCAATTTTGAAAATGACAATCACATGGTTTACTGTGCTGGGAATGACAGACTGAAGAGGAATGGCGTCGCATCATCAAAAAGAGCACACCAAGATCTGTCTTGAAGTAGAACGCTATCTGTGATAGGATAGTATCCATATGCCTACAAGGAAGACCGGTTAATATAACTGTTATTCAGATTTCCACACGAACCAATAAAGCCAGTGATGATGGAACTGAAGAATTCTACCAACATCTTTGGTATGAACTGGATCTAACTTACAATCAAGATATATTGATAATTGCTGGTAATTGGAATGCAAAGATTGGAAATAGGTAGGATCAATTGTGGGAAAACTGAAATATTTCAGCCAACTGATGCAGCACTGGTGGCACTCACTCATCTATCCCAAGAAATTTTAAAGACAGCTACCTGGCCGACTGATTGGAAGAGATTCATTTTGGTACCCATTCCAACAAGAGGTAATCCATCGGAATTCAGAAATCATTGGACAATATCAATATCACATGCAAGTAATATTTTGCTAAATATAATTCAGCAATAACTGCAACAGTACATTGACAGAGAACTGCCATAGGTTCAAACCAGATTCAGAAGAGGATGTGGGTCAAGGGTTATCATTGCTGCCGTCAGATGGATCATGACTAACAGCAGAGAATACAGGAAAGATGTTTGCCTGTGTTCTGTGGCCTATGGAAAGGCTTTCGATTGCGTGCATCATGACAAGCTATGGATAACATTGTGAATAATGAGTATTCCAGGATACTTAATTGTGCTCATGAGTAACCTGTACATAGACCAAGAGTTAGCTGTTCTAACAGAACAAAAAAACACTGAATGATTTAAAATTAGGAAAGATGTGTGCCAAGGTTGTATTCTTTCACTATACTTACTCAGTCTGTAAACTGAGCACATAATCCGAGAAGCTGTATTGTATGAAGAAAAATGTGTTTTCAGGATTGGAGGAAGACTTATTAACAACCTGTGATATGCAGTTGGTACAACCTTACTTGCTGAAAGTGAAGAGGACTTAAAATACTTACTGATGAAGATGAAAGACCACAGCCTTTAGTATGCATTGCACATCAATCCATGAGTTGCATTGATTCAGTGACTTCATTTGTGATTATTTTGTATCTATAACATGTTTCCATTTGTGATAGAAACAATAAGTGTAGATGAGTATGTTTGTGTAGCGAAGGGATTCTAAAACAAAACAGCGTCATTGCTTTGGAGTCAATTCTAACTCACAGCAACCTGATAGGACAGATTCAGTCAGCCATAAGGGTTTCCAAGACTGTAGTGATTCTGGAAACAGACTGCCACATCTGTATCTCACAAATCAGCTGGTGGGTTTGAATTGCAGACCTTTGTTCACCAAGACCAAGTACTTAGTTTATGTTGTTATTGCTAGGTGCTGTTGAGTCATATCTAAAATCATTCAAAAGACAATCTTCATAGTTACTTATTCTTGGGGACCAAATCAGTGAGTAGGGGCACTTAGACTTTATTTTAAATAGAATCCATGTTTTAAAAATTACTTACTGAACTGCATGTATCATTTTGTGTTAATGCTTTTGATGACTATAATTTGGTTCGTACATTTTTGGTTGTACATATGCTAGTTGTACTATGTAAGGCTCAAATATGACTTTATGATTCTTTATTAGAGGTTGTGTATGGTTTAAGGACATAGTGACAGGCTGACAAAGAGTAAACTGTGAGAATTCAGGTTTTGTGTCAACTTGGGTGGGTCTCTACAAGTCAGAACCAACTCAACCGTACTTACCAGCAGCAGCAACAACTGTAATTCACAATGATGGCGTCTGTAACAATAATTGTTGTGGGTTTTGGACTCAGAGTTCACCATCTTGATTTAGAAGCTGATCAAGATGATTTGGAAGATGCTCAGGTAACTGTGATGGATTGAGTATGCATATTTATTATTGCTACTTCTGGGAATTCCACTAACAAAGAAAAAAACCTATATAAAGGGGAATGGGCCCCAAAATTGTGAGATGGAGGATTCTTAGTGCAAAATTTGGAAGCTGGAAATAGATTACTGAGTGGTACTGAAGAAGTGAAAATTTGAGGTGAAGCCACATCTACCACATCACCTAATAAAGGCATAAGCATTAGAAGTAACAAGTACTTCTCTGAGGAATGACAGGGCCTGCAAAGGACTGTTTATCTAAAAACCTATGCAAGAATTAGATAGAGTCAACACCATAATTAGATATTAAAAGTATCATGTCAGAAATGAAAACTTCAAAAGATGAGTCAAAATATCCATCTAAATTCTCTAATTCCAAACAAATAAAGATATATGAGAAAGTCTGATAAGAGAATTATCAAAAATATGCATGTATGTGTCACAGAGATGAAGAATATGTTTCTAGATTTACGAACCCCTGGTTCTCAGTGGTTAAGCTCTCAGTTGCTAACCAAAAGCTCAGCATTTCTAACCCAACAGCCTCTCTGGGTAGGTTTGAACCACCAAACATTGGCAGGTTGTTGAGCACTTAAACATTTGTGCCACCCAAGGACTTCTAAAAATAAAATTGACACCCGTATTCTTAATTTAATGACTAATTTTCAGTGTCATGGAGATAATAAACTAAATTACATTTTCAGCATCCTTCTGTTCATCTGAAATAAAAAGGAATGAAGTGCCGATTCATTTGACAGTAAAGATGAACCTTGAAAACCTCATGCTAAGTGGGAAAAGCCAAGCACAAGAAGCAGTAAGGATATTGTATGATTCGGAATGGGCAAATCTAGAGGAACAGAAAGTGCTTTCTTTATTGCACAGCACAGCAAGGGGATGTGGTGAGGAGAGAGAGAGAGGAGAAGTTGCAAGTGATGGCTAGGTATGGAGTCTCTTTGGGAGTGATGAAAATATTTAGGAATTAGAGAGTTGTGATGGTTGCACAAGTTTTTGACTATCATAAGAGAACACTATTTTATACACTTCATTCTGAATTTTATAGTGTGTGAATTATATCTCAATTAAGAGAAGTTTGTGACTGTGTCTGCCTTGTTGAGATCGTAGGAGTCGGAGAAGACATTAAACCTTTAATTCAGTCCATTGAAACTGTGCTTGGGGGGAAAAGCAGCTTATGTGGTCTGAGTTTTTCCAGTTGGTTGGTTGTGTGCCTTTAGGTCAGTAGATAATTGCTGAAGTGTACAATTCACATACTCTGGGCTCATATATTGCTTTAGAAATGCTCTTCTGATGGATAGCACTGACTGCAGCCACAAAAACCCAATAAAAGGGTTTTGCAAAACTCAGTACAGAGGGACATGGTGTGAGTGTGTGTGCACACGCTTGCATATACACTTTCCTCTTCACTGAGTTGGTATTGAAAGGCTTACATGAAAGGTTTGTATCCTAGTAAGTGAATATATTCATAGTAGGTGCTGCTAGTGCATCAGAACCTCTTAAGATAAGGCTTCAGGTTTGTATTTCTATAAACACTACCTTTTATTTCTAATGCAAAACCAGGGTACAAGCAGCTGTCCAGTGAAGTGCAGTGAAGTCCACCTCACTTTATCCCAATAGATAGATATAAGCATCACTTGGGAATAATAATTCAGTCCATCTTTGCCCTTAACATCTGTAAAGATAACTGGTTACTTTGAAAGTGTTGGCTTTTAATTGGTTTATTAGACTGGTTTGTAACACACACACACACACACACACACACACACACACACACACACACGAAAGCAATGTTTTGACTGATTTGTAACTTTTCAAGCCAAGAATGTTATATTTACATTTCATTGCCAAGAGAGGACACCTGGTTTGCTGTTTCTCTTTTAACTTGGCAATGTAAGACTGCCCACCGAGCAGTCTTTCCAGTTGGTATTTGTAGGATCCTGCATACTTTTTATTTTACTTTAAGAGTTCATCTTTTTATTGAACATGTCATGTGTCTATTCCTTAACCTGTGAATTACTGTCTCCTCCCTCCCACCCTTGGTAATCATCAAATAATTTTTCTTTTTTTATGGAAATCTTTTCTTAAGCTTTTACAGTAATGGTCTTATGCAATATTTGTCCTTTTGTGACTGACTAATTTAACTCAGCATAATGTCCTCAGGGTTCATTCATGGTATGCGGTGTTTTGCAGCTCCATCATTATTCTTCAAGGTAGCATAGTGTTCCAGTGTGTATATATACCAAAATTTGTTTATCCATTCTTTCACTAGTGGGCACTTAGGCTGTCTCCCATCCTTTTGCTGTTGTGAATAGTACTGCAATGAACATTGGTGTGCATGTGTCTACTCATGTTCTGGCTCACATTTCTTGTGGCTATATACCAAGTAGAGCAATTGCTGGATCATACTGTATTTCTACTTCCACCTTTCTGAGAAAGCACCATACCATTTTCCACAGTGATTCAACCATTCTTCATTCCAACCAGCAATGTAGGAGAGTCTTTGTCTCTCTACAACCCTCAACAGCATTTGTTGTCCTCTGTTATTTTGAACTTCCCTGTTAATGCTGGTGTGAGAGGATTTTGATTTGCATCTCTCTATTATGGGTCAGAACCTACTTCATGGTACTTAACACCAACACCAAATGGCTAATAACCATGAACCCTTCTTCATATGTTTGTTGGCTGCCTGAATGTCTTCCTGGATGTAGTGTCTGTTCATGTCCTATGCCTATTTTTTTTTTTTTTTAATTGGGTTATTTGTCTTTTTCATGTAGAAGTGTTGTGGTTTCCTGTAAATTTTTGAGATGATTTTCTTGTCTGATATGTTGTTGCAAAACATTTTTTTGCACAGTCTGTGGACTCTCTTTTTGGTTTTTTGGTGCAATCTTTTTAATGTGCATACGTTTTAAAGTATTAGCATGTCCCAGACATCTAGTTTATCTTATGTTGTTTGTGTGTTTTTGCATTGTTTGATAGTCGGTGTAGGCATGTATCACAGCCCATAAATTTGTCCCTAGGTTTTCATTGATGATATTTATAGTTCTGGGATTTACATATATGTCTTTAATCCATGTTGAGTTAGTTTTTGTACATGGTATGAGATATGGGTCTTGTTTCATTCTTTTGCAGATCTTTTTCTAGTTTTGCTAGCACCATTTGTTGAAGAGACTCTCTCTTCCCATTTAATGTATTTTGGCCCTTTGTCAAAGATCATTTGACTGTATGAGGATGGGTTTACTTCTGGGTTATCAATTCTGTTCCATTAATCTATGTGTCTTTCACTGTACCAATACCAGGCTGTTTTGACCACTGGGGCAATGTAATAAATTTAGAAATCAAGGAGTGAGAGGCCTCCAACTTTGTTCTTAAGCAGTGCTTTGCTTATCTGAGGTCTCTTTCCCTTACATACAAAGTTCATGATAGTTTTTTCCATCACTTTAAAGATGTTGTTGGAATCTGGATTGGGATAGAATCCTGTATACTTTTGAACTCCGTATTCTTCAGCGGTGTACTAGTTCCTGTCTGCATATTTCACGTACTCTAACAACAGAACCCTAGAAGTAAGAGAAAGTTTAATTTCCAACACGATTTTTGTGTGTCTCTCTTGTATATATTGTGCAAAATTCAGTCAGTCAATTACCTTATGTGAATCCTTTTTTCCTTGGTTTTTCTCCTCTTTTGGATATTCCATTTCTTGAAAACACTCACTTATTCTTTCCACTTCAGTGCACTCCCTCAGGCATAACTTCTGGGAGGGAAAGAAGAGGTTATACTTCATTGTTCTGTGTAATTTGTGCCCAAGGTTTACTTTGGGCTACTTGTAACCTTATGGCTGTGTTAAATAGATCCCAGGTGCACTGCTCTGAAGTTTAGTTTATTTTTGCCCCAAGGTTTGTTTGGCTCATCGATTCAAATGCCTGCTTAGAGTAGATTTTGATATGTTGAACACTACAGATACCTCTTTTTAAAATACTCATCAGTGTTCATGATTCTAGAATGTCAGTCACTGTAACTTTTTGGACCTGGTAAAACTTCTTCAGAATGATCGGCAGTGTTAAAGAATTTCTGAATGCTTGAAAAGTTTTCCAGACTAAGGTACCTTTTTTTCTTTTTTAAAGTTTCTCTATACAGAGAAATTTTTTAGGTTAAAAAAAACTGCTATTGTTAAAAAAAAAAAAAGAACCTCGCTATTTGTAAGGACTATGAATTGAAACATCCAGGAGTCCTCCAAATTGTGAATGTTGTTAAAACAGAACATCATGGGAACAGTTAAAGACTGGTGATCCAAGGGGATGTATTTGTTTTTCAGTGAGCTGCTGACATATAGGCGGAAGTGGCTAACCTAGCCTATTGTATTCTGCTCTTCAGGAGAACTGGTATATGATTACCTCAAAGTAGAAGAGTAATTTCATCGTTTACCACCTACCGCTGCATCTTTTTTTTTTCACCTTTGATTTCAGTTGTTCACAAATGAGTTATCTTTCAATATAGTGTGGTCTCATCTTCTTTAGTCTCTTGTTTGGATCCACAAACCCCTTATCTTGTGCAAACTCACACGTACAAAAGTACTCTTTACAAAGAATAAAATACCTTCTGTTTGAAAATGTCTCAAGGAAGAAGTCTAAGAGGAGGCAAAATGTTATTCTTTAAACCCCTATAACTGGTCAAAAAAACTACTATTGTGGAAAAAGACCCTTGTTATTTATAAGGACTACGAGGTGAAGCATTCAGAAAATCCTCCAAATTCTGAATGCTGTTACAAACAGAACACTGTGGGACTAGTAAAGAGTGTTGTGTGGTGTCCAATTCATTTAGCAAGCTCTTTTTTTGCTATTTTCAAGTTGTCCAGTTTGTCTTTTGTCCCTGATGGACTGGAAGGCCATTAAGGGTGTCTTGATCGTCAGTGCGTCCGCATTTTCATGTTGTATCTAACCCATATCTGAGTACAATGAATAATTGACTCTTGGACAGATTATTTCAATGTTATTGCCTGTCAAGCTCTCCTCCAAACACACTGACTTGAAAATAATTATGTTCATTTCAGTTTTAGGATGCTCATAATTTAATAATATGTAGCACCTGTAAGAAGCACCTTTGTATTCCCTCTCAATTTACAGGGAATAAAATAAATCAGATACGTGCTTAGCATTAAGGCTTTCACATAATATGTGTTCTGCAGATGTGAGAAATTGCTAAATAATTGTTTTAGTTCTGATTCCTCATCTAAAAAACAAAGTTAATAATGAGGTTTTTACTACTAATCCAAAGGGCTTCTTGTAATGGTCTAAATTAATTTATATTAAAGTTCTTTTAAAATTATAATGTGTTAATAATACTAGTATATTAATGAATTTTTTAAAACAATGCATTGCTCTCTCTAGAATACTTGTGTTTAAAGAGAAGTGTAGCATAGGCAAAACTTTAATCTAAATTCAAGTTGGGAAATTCAACAAGTGTTTTAAAGTCCCTTCTAAGCATAAGGTACTGCGGTTGCCTTAGTTGAAGATGAAGGTTGCATAATATGTGAACTATATTTGAACTGTACACTCATCTATGTATAAGATTGTTGTGGTTGTTGTTGTTATGTGCTGTGAAGTCGGTTCCGACCCATAGCAACACTGTACAGGGTTTCCCAGGCTGTAAGTCTTTACGGGAGCAGGAAGCTTCATCTTTCTCCCGCGGAACAGCTGGTAGTTTCGAACTGCTGACCTTGCGGTTTGCAGCCCGATAGCGATAGGTGTATAAATAATGTCTTAGAATGCTGTGGCGCTGTGGGTTAATGCGCTGGACTGCAAAGTTGGCATGAACTGTAAAGTCGGTGTGGAACACAAGGTTGGTGGTTCAAGTTCACCAGCCACTCCTTGGAAACCTTATACAGGGTCACTGTGGGCTGGACTGACTTGGTGGCACTTAACAGCAATGACAAGGAATGAAAGGTGGAATGATAGAAGTTGATAATATGATCTGTGCTGTAGTAACAAAGACCTGTTTACATGATGAATGAAGTGGTTTATTAGGAGACATAATTTTCAACTGGATTTTGTAAGTATAGATGGAAATGAAGAAGCCTTCCAGGCTGAGGGAATAGCAGGGACAAAACAAAAGATTTGGAAAACAGCTACAGTCCTGAAATGTCTGGCAATGTAGAGAAAAAGAGAAGTATTTAAAATAATGCCAGATCTTAAAGACCTTAAATGCCACCATTTGCTTATCCAGAGAGTGGCAATGAGAAGTCAAAATAACTATGAACAAAATTAACAATATATTTTTTAAAATTCCTTTTCTGCAGTGCTGAAAACAGGAAAATAAATACAGAAATTTGTGGTCACACCAGTGGCTGAATTAGTGGCTCCATTAGAAGCAACCCTGGTGGTGCTATGAGTTAGGCATTGGGCTGTAAATAAATGCCTTTCAGGATGTTTGGATGACAAAGGACTTGATTTTCCTTTTTATTAACCAAAGTCTACAGTGAAATCAGAATGTAGCCCGTGGACTAGGAATTTGAAGTTAGGGGAATGGAAGGTAAACGTTTTTTGAAGCTTAAGGACAGTTGCCAGGATACCATTACCTTGGTGAATTTTGCTGTTTTGAGGGTCTAGGTTTCATCCTGTCAGGAAAAAAAAAAAAAAACACAAAAGACTGGGTCTTATAACTGTAACCAATACATATATAGTAATCTAGCTGTGGTACAGTGTTACAGGAGAAGTAACTGGACTGGTAACTGCAAGGTTGGTAGTTCATACCCACCAGCCACACCTGGAAACCCTATACAGGGTTAATATGAGTCAGAACCTTTGGGTTTAGCTACAGTAAACATACTCATTTCACTTCTGGGAAGCATCCTTTCTCTGTCTCATAGTTTTTTTTAAAGAACCTCAACCTGGTACAGTATCTCTGAGTATTTATATGGTGTATTGAGGAACAAAAAAATAAAAGGAGGACAGGGTCCGAAAAGAGCCTATTATATTAGCTCTAAACAGGGTCATTGTGTGGATCATGACAAGCTATGGGCAACATTGAGAAGTATGAGTATTCCAGAACACTT
>NW_006408521.1:8856254-8868278 GCF_000296735.1 Chrysochloris asiatica | reverse complement strand
GAGGTTGGCCCAGGATCGGACATTGTTTCGTTCTTCTGTGCATGGGGTCGCTATGACTCGATGGCACCTGACAACAAAAAACAGGATCACTATCAAACCAGTCTAGACAGCAGCAAAATAGCCCCAAGGCAGCAAAAAAAAACCAAACCCGATATCCTTTACAGTAACTCACTCCTGAGGTTAAGGGGCCCGGCCCGTCCTTCCCTCCCTCTGTATTCTAAACCCTATCTGCTTTCCTCTCTTCACTGGCCTCAGTGACTCACATGCTCTTTAAACTACATAGGGCTTACTCAAAGAGAAATGTGAAATGTTTATTTTAAAATCCTGAAGAAGTAAAATATTTAATGATTCCTACATATTTGGACTCACTCAGCTGTTTCTGTGATGGCTTTCATGAGAAACTGTGATTAATCTGTCTTTTATCTTTGTGAGAACTATATTTATTTTTGTTGGAACTTCAAAACATATTTATACTTCAGATGCTGACTCTGAGACTCTAAATTGTGTGCATCTCTGTGACATTTCATAATCTGTCAGGACAAAGAGTTTCCAAGTCCTGCTGAAACTAATTACCTTTATAGATCAAATTGTTAAATCTGAGTTATAGTTTAATTATGTGGAATGGGAATGTGTACTTCTCAAGTCTATAACAGTGTTATTCTGTTGTGAAATGAATAGGTCTGGAATTCCTTTTAGGGGTATTTGGTATTTTGTGTATCTTCCTTGATGTCTCTCCTAAGTCATGGTGTTATATGACTATGTTCAAATTAGACATCCTTGTAAGCGAAAACAGAGATTGAAAATGCCTTTGGAAAATGATATAATTGAAAACTCAGTTAAACATCAAACAAAACTCAAGCATTATGGAATTTCAGCTCAGCTTTTCCCCTTTTCTATCTTACAGTTAGAGTGAGATTCAGCTCACCCAGGCATCCTCTGCTGGGTCAACAGCTGTCTTTGAATCATAAGCTCTGAAGATATTCAAGAAGCTTAAAGGATAATGATGTGATCTGGGCCACCTAAGTCACAAAGAATTCAAAAATGTTGGAGATTCAGAGAAGGAAGCCAGCATTAAGTGTCTCTTGTACAAAAACGATGTCATTTTATTACACAATGAGATGTGCTAAATATTAGTTTGGAAAATTAAATATTTGGGTGTCTAAAAATGTGCATTTGAAAGATTGCATTTTGTTGATTATGAGAAAGGGGGGGCAAAGGACAGAGTGGAGAAACAGGAAAGCCATGTGAGAATACAAAGAGGTGAACAGAGTCAAAATGTCATTTTACTCAAATGAAAATTATGTAAGTGTTGTATTTAATAACTTGGAGGTAGAAGCAAAGATACCTCACCAATCTGAAGATGTTATATAGGCTTTGGAAAGAAAGAAAACCACTCATTTAATCAAAGTAGTGTTTGTTCTGTTGTTATGTACTGTAGAGTCGTTTCCAACTCAGAGCGACCCTATGCACAACCGAATGAAACACTGCTGGTCCTGTGATATCCTCACAATTGTTGTTATGTTTCAGCCCATTGCTGCTGCCAGTGTGTCAGTATATCTCACCAGGGGTCTTCCTCTTTTTCCTCTGACTTTTCCAAGCATGATGTCTTACTCCAAGGACTGATCCTTCCTTACAACATGTCCAAAAAATGAGTTTCTCCATCCTTCTTCTAAGGAGACTTCTGGCTATACTTCTTCCACAGCAGATTGGTTTGTTCCTCTGGCAGTCCATGGTACTTTCAATATTCTTCCCCAACATAATAATTGATTCTTCTCTTGTCTTCCTTTTTCATTGTCCAACATTCACATGCATATGAGGTGATTGAAAATACCATGGCTTAGGTCAGGGATACCTTAGTCTTCAAAGTGACCACTTTGCTTTTTTACACTGTAAAAAGGTCTTTTTCAGCAGACTTGCCTAATGCAGTACATCTTTTGATTTCTTGATTGCTGCCTTCATGAGTGTTGATTGTGGATCCAAGTAAAATGGCGTTTTTGACACTTACAAGCTTCTCAATATCATAATGTTATTTATTGGTGCAGTGGTGATAATTTTTGTTTTCTTTACATGGTGACACAATCCAAACTGAAGGCTATATAGTCTTTGATCTTCATCAGTAAGTATTTCAAGTCCTCTTTGCTTCCAGAAAGCAAGGTTGTGCCATCATTATATCGGAGATGATTCAATAGTCTTTTTCTAATCCTGATGTCATTGTTTTCTTTGTATAATTCAGTTTATCAGATTATTTGCTCAGCATACAGATTGATTAAGTGTGAAAGGATACAATCTTTGTGCATACCTTTCCAGATATTCAACTGCTCAGTATCCCATTGTTCTGGTTTAATGATGACCTCTTGGTCTATGTACAGGTTTCTCATGAGTACAGATAAGTGTCCTGGAATCCTCACTCTTCGTAATGTTATTTAGAGGTTTTTTTTTTGTTGTTTTTTTTTTTTAATGGTCCATAGAGTCAAATGCATTTGCATAGTCAGTAAAACACAAGTGAATTCCTTTCTGGTATACTCTGTTCTTTTCCAGGATCCATTTGACATCAGCAGTGATAACCCCAGTTCAGTGTCTTCTTCTTGAATTTCTGTCAGCTCCCTCTTATTGTACTGCTGCTGTGTTTATTCTACCAAGGAATATATTTTACAGTGAGGCCTAGTATGTACATAAATAGTCACATACATTACATTTTTATAAATTACACTTTACTGTGTATGATGTACTTTAAAAAAAAAGTTTTATTGTGAATTATGTGATAGTTTACATGGGAGAACATTAGCTTTACATTTATACTATCGTATAACATAACATTGCCATGGTTACAATCTCCTCCATGCATCATCAACCAACCAAATGATACACCCCATAAGCCTGTCCCCTGGTCATCAGCACACAGCCCCTCTCCGTCTCTGGGTCTAGAGTTCCCAGCTACTACATCTCTGGCCTCGGTGTTTCTCTGGGTAGGGTCCCGCACTCCGCTCTTCTCCCTTGAAGGTCCCAGGGACCTCCGCTCCTGGACTGCAAAGTCAACCACTCCCCTATTTTTGCTACAAAATGTCTACCTTTATATTTCTAACCCTCATAGTCAGTCCTGATAGTAATTATTCACTAGTGTACTACATAAGTGCTATCCACATCTCCTTTCATCAGTCCCACCCAGAAAGATTGGATACTGCTCAGTGGCGATTCTACTTTCCTCCACACCCTCTGGATCTAGGTTCCTTCTTAAAAACTTGTAAGCCATTTGCTTTTTGCCTTTGTAGCCCCCCATTTTGGGTAGCCAATATCCAAGTTGCCCATCCTTTTCTAACCTGTGTCTTGAGGGGATGGGAATGATCCACGCTGTAAAGATTTGTTCCCTCAATTGAGCTACTTCATCCATAGGTATAAGTCAAGTTCATCAAATTGTATCAGATTACTCTTTTTTTCCTTCTACTTTCTTCTTCTTCTTGAGTTCTGATCATCCAGCCATTGAAGCCAGGTCAGGTGGGTATTATCTATAAGTGTGGGTGTTCTTGTGCATATGCCCTCTCTTCTTATCAGCTGGACTGATTCATTCTCCACTCTAGTCCTCTATGGCTATGTCACTGACTCTGGGCCCAGGAGTCCCCAGGTCTTGCCACACTGCTGACTAACCAGTCTCCACCTGGGTTCACAGGAGTGTATTGAATGTAGTTGCACTGAGTTCACACCTTCATTGCTGTTTTTCCCTCACTTCCCCTTATCGGTGATCAATGTGGTAAACAGTCAGAGCACATGTCTGCTTGTATTTTCCCATTGAATCTCAGTCTTGGAATGGGGTTTGCTCTGAGGGGACCTGACTGCTTACCTTGGTGTCTCCTGGGTGTGTTATGATGTACTTTTCATGCATTAAAAAATTCTGACTGTAACCTAAGTAGATTTCATGGTAGAGTGCACTGAGCAAAGAACACAGTGCTATACTGTAAAATGGGAGGTGTGGCTTCTTTTGATCCCTCATGCTTTAGAATGTTGTAGAATTGTCAATAATTCCTGTTGATTGTGGTGCAGGTATCATCAGGTCTTTTAAGAACTACATCTGGACCCATTCCAATTGTGCTTTATACATGTGTATTAAGTCTAAACTATCTGAAAGGTCAGCATATAGCAATTCTGACTCTCAGCCAGACTACTGGTTTAGTACAGCCAGGTGCAAATCATAAATCAGTTTTACAGATAACTTTGCAATGTTCCAGTATTGTTTGCCCAGGAAACTTTCACACCATCACTCTCATCAATACCAGGAAGACTCATTCTTGGCACCTTTGTAAGAGAACAATGCAGGTGGAGTTGAATTGCAAGTCAGTGTGCCCTCGGGATCTAATTGTACGTAAGTGGGCATGACCTGGCTGCCTGATGCCCTACTCCCCCAGTATTTATTCTATCCATTTGGGTCAGACTGAATTATTACAGAGCAAGCCCTGGGGTTCAGATACAAGTGGGTACATCAGTAGAGACATGAATCCAATAGCACAGTCAGTGTATTACTTGAATCATTACATACAGATGGAAATGTAATGATTCACACGTAATAAAGACAGAGAAATAGTATCTCTTAGGTAGAATGTGCCACTGTGGGTTAATGCGCTGGACTGCATAGTTGGTTTGAGTTGCAAGGTCAGTGGTTCAAGCTCACCAGCCTCTCCTTGAAAACCTCACATAGGGTTGCTATGGGTTGGAACTGACTCAACCGCACTTAACAACAACAACAACAAGGTAGACTATATCACAGTACCAGAATGAACAAGGCAGATTTCAAGGTGAAGGTGTTTGGTAAACAGTGTAACAGACAAGCAAGAAATGCCTCTCCGTGGCTGTCATCACCAATGAAAGTGTCAAGAGATAGCTACACAGATAAAGATCCTCAACAATGAAGGCAGCATTTACTCAAACTTTTGGCACCAGCTATTTGGGCTTTTAGTGGGTTTGCAGTGTCTTAGGATCAGTGATACACAGGTTCTCTAGTCAGAAGTCTTAGATATCTTTGTTGAACGAAAGGGCCACATTTTCTGTGAACGTTCAGGCTTTCACTAAGGTGTCTAGGTTCTTGGAGGCTCCGTGAGTCAACCCTTGAAGAGTGGAGGGCATCAGTTCAAGGGTGATTCTGGTTCTCTATATTTAACACTGGCATTCTCATCTTCAGTGGCATGATTGTTATCAATATTAGGAAGAAGATGCTGACTGTAATATTAGGGTGAGGATGCTGATCTTGAAGCCATCCTCCCTTTCCACAAGGACCCAGCAGGACCAGTCATGGTGGAGTGGTCCTGAATGAAACAACTGGGAAAAGATAATATAGTTGCCTATATCTGCTGAGCTTCTGGTTTTAACTTTCAGGATCTATTTCTGTATTTTTTCTAGTTCACAGAGCTAGGGGTATCTCTGAATGCAAAGTTAAGTTGAGAGTGGACTTTATTATTGTGTTGTTGTTGTTGTTAGGTGACATTGAGCCAGTACGAACTCACAGTGACCCTATGCACAACAGGAAGAATCACTGCCTAGCCCTGGGCCAAGCTCATAATCATTGCTATGCCTGAGCCCATCACTGCAGCCACTGTGCCAATCCATCTCGTTGGGGGCCTTCCGGTTTTTCTCTGACCCTCTACTTTATCAAACATGATATCCTTTTCTAGTGACTGGTCCCTCCTGATAATATGTTTGAAGTATGAAAGACGAAGTTTGACCATCCTGACTTCCAAGGAGCACTCTGGCTGTCCTTCTTCTTCCAATACAGATTTGTTTCTTCTTTTGGCAGTCCATGGTACTTTTAATATTCTCCTCCAACATCCTAACTCAAATGCATTGATTCTTCTATGGTCTTCCTTATTCACTGTCCAACTTTTCCATGCATATGAGGTTGTTGAAAATACCATGGCTTGGGTCAGGTACACTGTAGTTCTCAAACAGACATCTTTGCTCTTCAACACTTCTAAGAGGTCTTATGCAGCAGGTTTGCTTAATGCAGTACATCTTTTGATTTCTTGATTGCTGCTTCCGTGAGTGTTGATGGTTGATCCCAGCAAAATGAAGTCTTTGACAACTTGAATCTTTTCTCCATTGGTATGGATGTTGTTTATTGGTTCAGTGGTAAGGATTTTTGTTTTCTTGTATTGAGAGGCAACCCATACTGAAGAATGTGTGGTCTTTGGTCTTCACCAGTAAGAATTTTCATTTTCTGTGTTAGAGAAGAACATGATGAAAATTGCATGGAAATTTAGATAGTTCAGAGTGTTTGACCTCGAGGCACAGTGATTAATGGTATTAGAGTAGAAAATAGCCCAATAAAAGTAAATCCATTTCAACTCTGTGAATTCAGCCATTCAGACATTCTTATTCTTCTCCATATAAATTACAGGTGTTCACCCTCTGTGCCTTGACAAATACTGTCCCTCTGCTTGGAAAGTGTTTCCCCTTTGCTTCCCACACACCAGGGGATTGCTGTCTGCCTGGGTAAAGCTACACAGTATGTGTTATAAATTATCCGTATATTCACTAAACTTTGCCTAGAAAGAATCATTAACAGGTATACCATAGAGTACCTTTAATAGGACAGCTCCTGAACTTGTAATATCATCTCAGTTAATCATTGTAGCATCTGTGTATGGAGATATGTTTACATTTTGCAGACAAGGAAACTGCTCATAAAGCTAGTGATTTGCTTATGATTCCAGAGCTGGAATTTGTAACCAGGCAGTCTGGCTCCAGGATCTGCTTGTTTAACCACTATTTTCTGCTGCCCTTCAAGTTAGGATCTATAGCTTATGTATCTTGGTAGGCTCAGTGTCAGCTGCAGTGTCTCATTCATAAATGGCATGATTAAATGCAGTGGATAGAAATGAGTGAATAAACAGATAGTTCTACCATGACCATCTGGGCCTGATGTTCAGACTTGGTAAAGAAGAATTGTTGTTAACTGCTGTCAATCTGTTTCTGACTCCTACTAATCCTATATAGGGTTTCCAAGGCCGTAAATCTTTGCTGAAGCAGAAAACTTCATCTTTCTCCCTTGGAGTGGCTAGTGGGCTTGAATTGCTGATTTGTGGTTCAAAGTCCACTACTTGCATTACAGGCTCACTGTGCTGCCAAAGGATGATTCATAGGTTAGTTTTAGCAGCTTTATAATCATGTTGTTGTCTTGCCCAAGAAGTGTGAGGACATATAAAGGCGAGTGTCCTGAGTAGGAAAGGAATCATGGCATGGATATAGACAAAAATCTATGGTGGAGACAAGGGTCAACCAATGATCAAGTTGATTTGTTGCGAGATTGTAGTGTGGGAAGAGGGGTTGTTAGAAAGATGTTCCATGCTATAAATTGTTCTTTTGGTCCTCCAGTTCATTTGTGGGTGATGAAAGGAGAATAAACTGATTTTCCTTGAGAGGATAGGGAGGAGAATACATCAAAATTGAGCACTTGCTGAGTTTAGTTACCAGGGATATTTAACCAGAGAGCCTGTGAAGAAGGAGCTGCATCTTAACATAACAAGTCCTCTTGACAGCTATTGTTACATGAGGGGAAAATGGTTCATTTATGGCAATATATACATATACTCTGGTAGTGTAGTGGTTACGAATTGGGCTGCGAACCTCAGGGTCGGCAGTTCGAAACCACCAGCTGTTCCACGCGAGAAAGACGAGGCTTTCTGCTCCCGTAAAGATTTACAGCCTCGGAAACCCTTTACAGGGTCGCTATGAGTCGGAACCGGCTCCATAGCCCATAACAACAACAACTTTGAAAAATTATTTGCATTGTCAGTAAATAGCTAGTTTTGTGATAAAATCCTTGGCCATCATGGATTGAGGAGGAGAGGAATGAGACCCTCTGTTTATAGATGTGATCAATGCCTTGAGAACAGATGGTGCTGTAGACTAAGCACGGTACTTCTAAACTGCAACGTCAGTGGTTCAAACCCACCAGCTGCTCCACAGGAGAAAGATGAGGTAGTTTGCCTGTGTAAAGATTTTCAGTCTCGCAAACCCTTTATATGACCACTGTGAGTTGGCATGGATTCCCTGGCAATGGGTTAGGTATTTTGTTTGGTATTCATGGATAGCACAACGTAGAAATTTTTGTTTTTCTAATGACTGGATGTCAGCCTTTTTTGTGTTTTTAAATTGTAATTTAGATGAAAGATTGAAAATTACTAAGCAAATGAGTTTTCCATTCAGCAGTTTATACACAGGCTGTTGCTTGATATTGGGTGTAATACCCATAACATGCCTACGTTCTCCCTGTGTCCACCTTGGGTTACCTACTTTCGTTTGTTTGCTTTTCCTGCCCCTTCCGGTCTTAACTTTGCTTTTAGACAAATGTTGTCCTTTTGGTCTCCTAGAGTTGACTGTTTAGAGAAGTATCTGTATTTCTTGGCACTCCTAGATAATCTAAATCCAGGTACATGTGTTTGTGTTTTACGTGGTTCAGACCCATAGCCTCCCTGTATAGGGTTTCCAAGGAGGAGTTGGTAGGTCTGAACTGTCTACCCTGTGGCTAACAGTCTAGTGCTTACCCTATAGCACCACAATGGGACTCCTAGGCAGATATAGAACTATGAAAAATGAAGTAGTTCTAAGCCAAGAGATAATCTTGTTTTTTGCCTACTTCTTGTTGTTAAATTCCCTTGAGTGGGTTACAATGTATAGCAACCCTATATAGGGTTTCTGATGAGCAGTTGGCGAATTTGAACTGCTGACCTTGTGGTTCAAACTGACCTTACAATCCAGTGATTCCAGTGATTATCGTAAAGCGCTACACCAGAACTCCTAACTAGTGTGTATTTTGATTGATTGATCAAGCTAGTTGGTGGTCTTGTTCTCCATGGAGAGATCTTATCATCAGAGAAACGTTGGGGTCTTAATGGAAGATTAAGAATTCCCTTTTGGGACTTGACTGACTTAGACTACAGACATGCAGATATCTGTATATATTTTTAAAGTTTTCTTTTGATGTCAGACTTCTCTTCTTTAGTAGAACTCTCTTCTAAGGGATTAAACATAAATCATAACACAGAATCATATGGCTCTTAATTTATCAATCTTAAAATTATTATTCCATGTTTCATGCATTCATTAGACATTAAAATGAATGCATTTATACTTACATACACACACACACACACACACACATATATATAAATTAAGTAGGCATTCAAAGGTGATTAATTCTTACTGCCGCTCTTTTTGTAGCAATTATCATAGCACTCTGTACTACAGATGCCTTTGCCGTTGTTGTTAGGTGCCATCAAATCGGTACCGACTCATAGCGACCTTATGCACAGCAGAACGAAATACTGCCTGATCCTGGGCCAACCTCACTATTGTTGCCCATTGATGTTGCCACTTGGCCAATCCATCTTTGCCATTAGGACAATGTTAGTTAAGGAATGCTGCAAGTTTTAATAAAGACTTAAGGATAACTCCAATGTTAAATTTAAATAAACTTAATTGTAGAGGGAAATAATGATATAATCTTTGGCTGTAATAATTTAGTGAGAACTTGTTTCTGAATGACAATGTATGATTTCCATTAACTGAGACTTAGTGATAGATTATGTTAAACTTGGGGGCTCAAAATACAACTACCAGTTAAAATGAATTATATTTGATATTAATAATTATAACTCTATTCTGAAAAGGGATTCCTTGTGTGGCGCTGTAGGATCAGCGCTAGACTTCTAACCATGAAGTTGGCAGTTCAAGTCCACCAGTTGTTCCTGAGAAACCCTATGCAGGGTCAGTATTGGTTGAAACCAACTTGACGACACTTAACAACAACAATCTAAAATGAGAAAATTCATCTCAAATATTCACCAAAGAGCTACCAATAGCCTCCAAGTGTCGTATCCAGTGCAGCAAGCCAATAATCATGAAGTATGTACAGAATAGGGGAAAAATTCTAAAAATTCTAAAATTCTAAATTCTACATATTACTATTACAATTTGAGACCTTAGAGATGTATATTGTTGTGGTTAAGTGCCATTGTGCTGACTCATTGTGACCCTATATAGGGTTTCCAAGACTTTAAATTATCATAGGAACAGAAAAGCTCATATTTGGAGCAGCTGGCAGGCTTGCACTGGTAAATCACAGCTGAGTGGTCATCATGTGGAACCATGGTGCTTTATTTATGATAAAGTCCATACTCATTTTTTTTTTTTTTTTAATGGCAGAGAGACTGAATTTTTCTAACTCACATGTTTGGGAATATTTAAAGTCATTGTCTTTGGAGAAATGCATTGCTTACATTTAAGTATGCAGCCGGTTTTCTCTATATATTCTTGCTTCTCAGTTTTCTCACTTTAAAAAGAAGAGGTTTGGACCAGATTTATGCTTCATTTAGCCATTCTTCTAAAAAATAGATCGAGTGTCTATTTGCTGTTGTACCAAATACTGACCCAATGTACAACAGAAAAAACCGGTGCCCAATCCTTTACCTCTTCACAAGCATTGCTGTGTTTGAGTTCATTGTAGCCACTGTGTCAGTCCATCTCCTTGAGGACGTGCCTTTTCCCCGATCCTCTGCTTTACCAAGTATGATGGCCTTTAGGAGCTGGTCCCTTCTGATAACATGCACAAAGTTCAGGAGATGAAGTCTTGCCATCCTTGCTATGAAAGCGCATTCCAGCTGTACTTCTTCCATGCCAGATGTGTTCGTTGTTCTGGCAGTCCATGATATATTCATTTTTCTTACTCAACACCATAATCCAAATGCATGAATTCTTCATCAGTCTCCTTGATCACTGTTAAGCTTTCACATGCAAGCAACAGGTATAGCGTAGCATTCCTTAAACTCTTTGGGCTGCAGTTGTGCTGTGATATTATGTAGCTGTGCTGGCCATCACCAAGTTATTAAAGTGGCATCGTGACCACAGAGCTTCAGAAACCTTCCTAATTACAGGGAAAAAAAAAAACAAAAAAACAGGTGTCGGGGTAGACAGGGAGCAGGAGTGGCAGGCACATTAGTACGAGTGGGCAGGCAAAGCCTTGCTGAGCTCCAAGTGATCAGATAAAAAGCTGCTGAGGACTGTTCCACATGAGGGTCTATTGAGTGCAAAGTTTTGTGGCTATATCCAGTCAGACTCTTAACGGCAGAGACAAAAAGAGTCATTGTGTTGAAAACAGAGTGAATGAAGGTCAGCATGGAAAGGAATGAGGATGGAATGATAAGCAGTGATAAGTGATAAGTCAGAATACAAAGAACTTTCTAGACCATAAGGAGCCCAACTGGCACTGTAGGATAAACACTGAACTGTAAACCACAACATTGGCAGTTCAAACCTACCAGCTGCTCTTAAGGAGAAAGTTGAGGCTTTCTACTCCTGTGAAAATTTACAGCCTTAGAAATCTTATATAAGGCCACTATAAGGAATCAATTCAATGACCATGGGTTTGGAGTTTTCTAGACCTTAGTTAGTTGCTTAGCTTATAACATTATGTAACAAGAAACCATTGTTACTAAGTGCCTTCCAGGTGGTTTCAAGTCATAGTGACACTCTATAGCATTTCCAAGGAGTGACTGATAGCTTTGAACCACCAATGTATGGTTAGCAGTCCAGTGCTCGTTCTACAGTGCTATACCAGGGTTCCAAGAAGCCAGAGTTGTTGTTAAGTGCCTTCGAGTTGGGTCCAACTTAGCAACCTTGTATAGGGTTTCTGAGGAGTAACTGCTAGATTTGAACTACCAACCTCGTGGTGAGCAGAACAATGCGTATCCTTACAGTATCACACTAGAACTCCAAGGGTTTATTTAAGTAGTAGAGTTATTGTGTCTAATTTATTATATGAAAGATCATTCTGGTTGCAGTGAGAACAATTGATAGGAATGGAGTGGGGATTGAGTGTGAGCAAGAGAGGAGGACCAGGCAGGAGAACATTAAAGAAGTCCAAGATAAGATTTAGCCTCGGACTAAACAGATGCTGGTATAGACAGTGAAAGTCCAAAAGAATTTCTTATACTTTGGCTTGTCGGGCAAGCATTGAACTTTTAACTGAGTAGTCAGCAGTCT
>NW_006408521.1:8845495-8853519 GCF_000296735.1 Chrysochloris asiatica | reverse complement strand
GAATGTTTGTGTAGATAACCTAAAATAATCGATAAGGTAAATGTGAATGTAAAGCTACAGAAACCATATCCAATGTTAAGAAAGTGATTAGATAGTTTTCATGACTCAAGGCTACCAACTCTGGATATTGATGCCAAACTTTCTACTTTCTGGAATAAAGGGATGAAGAACATGAAAGGTTTTGTGTAGTCATTCTCCATGGGGGGCAATCAACCACTCCCACCCCCACCCCCCAGTGACGTTTGGTGATGCTCTGGGACCATTGATCTTCACAGTTGAGGTGAGGACACAGAGGGCTGGTTGTTGTTATTAAATGCCATCAAGTCGGTTATGATTTATAGGAGCTTGCATAGGGTTATAGACGCTGGAAAACAACCCGTGAGGAAAAGAATCTACAGGACACTTTCTCAAAACAAATAATTATCTGGAGTCCTGGTGTGGTGCTGTAGGATAAGCATTGGACTGCTAACTGAAAGGTTAGCAGTTCAAACTCACCAGCGGCTCCTCAGAAACCCTATACAGGGTCGCTATGAGTCAGAACCAACTTGATGGCACTTAACAGCAACAACAACAACAACTGTCAGTAGTGTGAAGATGGAGGTTCCCTTACCTTCATACCTTTGAATATATTTTAATATATTGCAAGCAAGTCTGGCTTACAAAAGTCTTAAAGGAAATAACTGTCACATAAGGATGGAGAAGTGCTCGAAAGAGATGGGTGAGCACAAATGTACTAAGATTCTTCACCTTGGTGCTGATGTTTGTATTTTTTCTTCTTTTTCAAAAATAATTGTTCATCTATTACTTTCCTCTTCCTGTAATACCATTTTTCCCACTGAACATCCAGTGACCTCTTCCTTCAGTTGTAGCTCAAGCTTCATCCCCAATGTTGACTTTCTTCAGGTAGATTCACCTCTTCCCTAAACTGGGCTCTCACAATATCCTGTAATTACACAGAGCACTGAATTTTGTATATTGTATTATGTTTGAGGTTTCTGAGGAGTCTTGGGTTAGGATCCAAGTGATAAATAAATGAGGAGTAAGATGGAAGGGTATAAAATATTACCTGATGACCAGTAAACTCAGGGTTCGTACATATAAGCTTAAATATGAGGCTTCCCAGTCTTACCTGAGCTTTCATAGAAACCTAGACAAGAACAGGCTTTCCTGTGGTGGGGAGAAGAGTCTCTTTCTAGAGAAGCAGCAGAGAATGCCAGCCTCCCACAAGGAAGCTATGAGAAGGTCATTCCTTTTAAATTTACTAGTCAGACTAGTGATTCGTCTCTTTAATGCAGAGTGGGGAATGGGGAAGAGAGTTCCTGAGTTTCACTGATTGAGCTCCATCAACATTGAAAAAAAACATTAAGAAATGGGAAAGATTCTCCCCCATCCTGTACCACTGCCACATTGTTAAGTGTGTAGTGTTCTGCCTCACAGTGACCTTGGGTAGCGTTTCTGACGAGCAGCTGGTGAATTTGAACTACTGTCTCAGTTCAAACTGACCTTGTGTTCCAGTACTTATCCTACAATGCCACACCAGGACTCTCAAGAATTGTTGTTGTTGTTAAGTGCTGTGGAGTTAGTTCTGACTCATAGCGACCTACATAGGGTTTCCTAGGAACAGCTGGTGGGTTTGAACTGTGGACCTTGTGGTTCATAGTGCAGTGCTGACCCTACAGCACTACACCCAGACTTCCCCATTGCCATAGATTGTAGCTTTTTGTTTGTCAACTTTATCACCTGTGCTATCCAATACAGTGGAGTCCAGGTGTGGCACTGTAGGTTAATGTGGCGGACTGCAAAGTCGGTTTGAACCACAAGGTCAACTGTTTAAGCTTGCCAGCTGCTCCTTAGACACCGTATACAGGGTCTCTATAGGTTGGAATAGACTCGACAGCACTTAACAACAACAACAACAACAACAACAAATCCAGTACAGTAGCCACAAGTCACATGTGGCTGCTTAAATTAAAACTGATTAAAGTTAACTGAAATTTAATTTATAATCTTTCATTCACACTAGTTACATATGAGTAGTAACTGTTGTGTTGGACAATGAAATGATGGAGAATTTCCATTATCACAAAAACACCTACCAATTGGTGCTGATATGAGCCTATTGTGAGCTATGAGTTTGACCTACTCATCACTTTTATCATCTGCAAAAGCAGTGTGGGGGGCATATTTGACTTCACAAGGAGAAAGGAAAATCAAACTCAAAACCACCCCAAGACAGATTCCTATAAAGGGGAGATCAGACATGTCGCCTCCCTACAACTTTCTTTATCCAGTTTTGACACCAGTCTTCCCCCATTCAGCACTCTGCTTCACATTTGGATTTGATAATCGATCGCAGTGGCCACACAGAACTCATAATACTCACAAGTGTGAATTTTTAGTAGCAAGTAAACAGAGTACAATTTGGGATAGGAAACAACTCAGGATGCAACAAGTTTCCAGTTAGGAACACCTCTTCTCTAAGATACTACATGCATGCCTTCCTCTGATCTGTGCCTGCTCAGCCATGTGGCTGCCTGGCCTCTGCCCAACTTGGGCAAGTGTTACAAGGTTCCTTTAGCTAGTCTGTAAATGTACAAAGGACACATTCTGCAAGTCAGTCTCCTTGACATGCACCCTCAGCTTTACTCAGTCCATGGGCCAAGCTGAAAGCAGTAGCTGCTCTTTGTCTCTGCTGCGGGCTGCCTCTGCCTCTGCTGTTGCTGCTTTTCTAGGTAGGGATCTCACAATCCACTAAGGCCTTTCTTTCTTCCTGGTCCCGGGATTGCCTGTTCTGCTGCTGAAATGGCTCCTTTTACACCTAGCACATAAGGAGCTCTGGTAGTGTAGTGGTTATGAATTGGGCTGTGAACCTTAAGGTCACCAGTTTGAAGCTACCAGCTGCTCTACTGGAGAAAGATGATGCTTTTTGCTCCCGTAAAGCTTTACAGCCTCAGAAACCCGCTTTACAGCCTCAGAAACCCTGTACAGGGTCGCTATGTGTCGGAATCGACTCGATAGCACTTAACAAGACACCTAGCACATGGTAAAGCCAACCAATCCAAGCCTTAGAGTACTTTATACCCTTTTTGCATGTTCTCACCCAAATAATCTGATGGGAATTAAGAATATTTTGCGTAGAAAATCCATATCAAGTAAATTCATCAGTGACCATAACAAAGCCTGATTTGGAGGCACTCAAAAATGTTTGTATGTTAGATTGAATACATGAAAGTAGAGTAGTACATTTTCATTCCTCAAACTTTTATGTCATAAAGATCATCCCATTTTAAAGCAGTGAGACATTAAAATGAAACACATGTGTATGCTTTTTTAAAACTCATTTTTATTTAGAAATAGCTATATGGAAATAATCATTTGTTTGCATATATTCAAAAGCAAAGGAAAAGAGTTTTGAACAATACTTTCTAGACTCTGTACACCATCTGGTGGTTGATATTGGGGGAGAGGACTAAGGAGAAACTATTTTAAACCCACCAGTCACTCCTAGAAACCCTATACAAGGTCTCTGTGGGTCGGAACCAACTGTATGGCACTTAACAAAAACAAAACCAGATTTGTTACTAGGAAAATGGATGATGTTTTATTTAAAAAATCATAAGACAGGGTAGTATGTTAACTTTCTCATTACACAAATAAAAAGTGACTGTTCTTAATGTCAGCTATTAATGAAAGGCAATTTTAAGAGTGAATAAAGTGTAAGAAAAATGATACTGAAATCTAAGGAAAAATCACCAACATCAGCCTAATGGATATAGCATGTAAGTCATGAAATCTGTCTCCAAAGCAGTGTGCAAAGTAATGTTGTTTTGCTCCCCAAATATGAATCCCCTCCTAAGCAGCAGAGAAGGACGGAGCCAGATGGTACTGTTCTCATTTTTCTGTTGTTGTACCTCCTGACCCAGCAGTACAATTTCTCCCACCTCTCCTTACAGAAATTACTTTTGCTCATTGCAGCGGTGAGCTCCATCTTGGGAATGGGCTTGGTGGCTGTGTTGGGGTCAGAATACTGACACACTAACTGTGATAATCTTTTTGCAGCTTTCCCATGCTCGTGAGTTGGTAGTTTATAAGTTCACAGATGCTGGTCTGGAGTTCAGTCCATGAAATGTTTGACCGGCCGAAGTCTAACTTACTGAAATAAGGGCATTAAAGCCTGAGGCTGTGCCTTAAAAGATAACTATGGCCCTCACTAAAAGTCAACCTGGTTTCCAATGAAGATCTCTAGACACAGTAGTTATTTCTTAGAAAAAGGCTGTATGATGAGAATACACAAGTCAATGAGAACAACAAAGTAATACAGAAAGACTGCTGAAATTAGCAGCTTTGTTATTTTGTTTCATGCTCAGTTTATGAGGGAGAATAATATTTTCCTCAAACAATTACAACGAACGAATTTGAAGATACGAGTATGTTTTTGTCAGGTGCCGTCGAGCTGATTCTGACTCTCAGAGACCCTGTGTACAACAGAAGAAACACTGCCCAGTCCTACACCATTTTCAAAACTGTTGTTTTGTTTGAACCCCTTGCTGCCACCAGGGTCAGTTCATCTCAGTGGGGTCTTCCGCTTTTTCGCTGACCCTCAGCTTTACCAAGCCTAATGTTCTTCTCCAGGGATTGTTTCCTCCTGATAATATGTCAGAAGTATGAAAGACGAAGTCTCACCATTCTGGCTTCTAAAAAGCACTCTGGTTGTGCTTCTTCCAACACAGATTTGTTTGCTCTTCTGGCAGTATGTGATACTTTTAATATTCTTCTCCAACATCATAATTCACCCTGAAAAAAAATGACATTAATGTAATACTGTTTTCAAGAAGCAGGATAAGAAGTGATATATTTATAATTACTGAGTTTATTGATGATTTATTATTCATTCTTAAGTCATGATGAATTTTAAGCTTGGATTAAACGTCCTCACAATGACCTCCCTGGGGATTGCTATTTGAAAAGGTTGAAATGTTTTGGTAAGTTACTCCTTTAAATTTATTTTTCCTGTTACTGTTTTTATTTTTCAGACCCACTATGAAAACGGGGAGTATATTATCAGGCAAGGCGCAAGAGGAGACACCTTTTTTATTATCAGCAAAGGAAAGGTAAGTTTTGGAGGCACAAGAAAGAGACTGATGCATGAGTGGAACCTGGGCTCCTCAGCACCCCGTGGAGGAGCACGTGTGCAGAGTTTTGCATGGCAGAGATTTTCTTCATCTTCTGACATTGATAGTGAAATATGTTAGAATGGATCTTCTGAAAGTGACTCAGAAGGAAGAAGAAATACAACTTTTGAAGAGCAATAAATGGTCTATGCGTTAGTTAGTAACTATGCTGCGTGATTGTAATGATTTCTATAATTTGTTGTTGTTGAGTGCCTTTGAGTCAATTTCAACTTATTACCATCCCATGTATCTGAGTAGAAACCACACAGGATTTTCTAGTATGCAGTCTCTGAGAGAATAGATTATATGTCATTTTAAAAGCTAAGGCAAAGGTCATTCAAACAATGCACTCATTAATAGCAGAACCAGGTGATAGTGCAGTATATCAGTTTTGAAATCTGGTGGCTCACATTGAATCCTGGTTATGAAACTTATTAGTTGGTGTCCTTAGGCAGTTTGCTTAGCATTCTGAAGGCAAAGGAAAGTATATGTCTACTGAAACCCCAAAACCAAGCCAAGTCCACTGCAGTGGAGTCAATTCCTACTCACAGTGACCTTATAGGACAGGCTAGTACTGTTGCCTAGAGTCTCCTGTAGAGTGGTTGGTGGATTAAAACTGCTGACCTTGTGGTAGCAGCCCAGCCCATAACCCACTACACCGGCAGGGCTCCTTAAATAACTATTGTTGGTGCGTGCCATCAGTCAGTTCCTACACATAGTGCCCTTTATAGGGTTTCCGAAGAGTGGCTGGTGTGCTTGAACTGCCAACTTTGTGTTTAAACTGACTTTGTAGTTCAGCGCATTAACCCACATGGCCACAACCTAATAACTGTGATAAATTATAGGGAAAAGAGGAAAGAAGGGGTAGTTGAGGGACATCAATAAAAAATAATAATTTATTCCTTACTATGTCATGTTGTTTTTTGTTTTAGCACATTTAACTATTTTAATTTCTCTTTAAAAGTTAAAAAAGAAAGGAAGGGAATTGTTAAATAGAGACTACCTAAATTAATATTTTAATGTTGTTGTTGTTGTTGTTATATGCCATGGAGTCAGTTCCGACTCATAGCGACCCTGTACAGGGTTTCTGAGGCTGTAAATCTTTACAGGAGCAGAAGGCTCACCTTTGTCCTGCAGAACAGCTGGTAGTTTCAAACTGCTGACCTTAAGGTTTGCAGCCCGATTCGTAACCACTATGCTACACACATATTTATGTGTGTGTGTGTGATTCAAAATTTTTGTGGACAAATTCATTTGTATTTATATATATCTATTTATTTACAGTATATATATAAAACCAAAAAACCAAACCAAAGCCACTGCCATTGAGTCGATTGCTACTCATAACAACTTTATAGAACAGGGTTTTGTTCTTGTTAAGTGCCTTAGAGTCAGTTTGAACTCAGAATGACCCTGTATAGGGTTTCCAAGGAGCACCTGGTGGGTTTGAACTGTTGACCTTGTGGTTCACAGTCCAGTGCTGATCCTACAGCACCACTTCTGGACAGGGTTGTTGTTGTGAAGTGCCGTTGAGTCAATTCTGACCCATAGCGATCCTGGATAGGGTTTCCGAGGAGCAGTTGGTGAGCTTGAACTTCTGACCTTAAGGTTCAAACGACTTTGCAGTCCAGCGTGTTAACCCACAGTGACACACCAGGACAGGGTTGTTGTTGTTGTGAAGTGCCATCGAGTCAGTTCCGACCCATAGCAATCCTGAACAGGGTTTCTGATGCTGTAAATCTTTACAGAAGCAGAAAGCCTCATCTTTCTCACGCGGAACTGGCAGTTTCGAATGCTGACCTTGTGGTTCACAGCCCGATTCATAATTTAGAACTACTGAAATATAAATAAATACATACATATGGAATCCTTGTGTGGCGCTGGATTGAAAAGTTGGTTTAAGCCACAAGGTGGATGGCTCAAGCTTAACAGTCACTCCTCGGAAACACTATACAGGGACACTGTGAGTCAGAACTGCCTCGACGGCACTTAACAACATATATGTGTGTGTGTATAGGAGGACTGGTGTGGTATTGTAGGCTAAGCACTGGACTGCTATCCTCAAGATTCAAATTCACCAGCTGCATCTGAAAAACCTTGTTTAGGGTTTCTATGAGTCCAACAAACGCAACAGCACTTTACAACTTTACATTAGAGCAGCAGTATATGTGTGTGTATATATATATCATTTTCTATTTATACGTATAATTAGAGTACGTATACTATAAATATGAACAACATATATGTGGATATGCGTATACACACATGTTATTGTTGTTGTTTTAACTTACCACCACTCACTTGTCTATGTGTTGTCCTGTGGTGGCTTGTGTGTTTCTGTGATGCTGAAAGCTATGACACGAGTATTTTCAATGTCAGCAGGTTTACCCATCATGCACAGGTTTCACTGGAACTTCCAGACTAAGGTAGACTAGGAAATAGGAGCCGCAGACCACTTCTGAATGGTTCGCCACTGATAACTTTATGAATAGCAGAGAAACATAGTCTGATATATTACCAAAACGTGAGCTCCTCCTTTTGGAAGGAACTAAATATATGACTGGGGAAGAGCTGTCTTCTCAAATTAGAGTTACTTTAATGATGTAGACAAAGCAGAGCTTTCATGACCTTCATTTTCTCATGGGGCACAACTCATAATGAGAAATAACAGCTGCCAAATATTCATTATTCATTGGAACATGGAAGGTAAGAAGTATGGATCTAGGAAAACTAGAAGTCATCAAAAATAAAATGGAATGCATGAAGATAATTATCTTGGGCATTAGTGAGCTGTAGGAGTCTTGGTGTGGCGCTGTAGGATAAGCACTGGACTACAAGGTCAGTTCAAACCAT
>NW_006408521.1:8842133-8844064 GCF_000296735.1 Chrysochloris asiatica | reverse complement strand
TTGAATCAGGTAGTCATATGGTTCACTGTGTTGAGAATGACAGAATGTAGAGCAATGGCTTTGAGTATGTAAATTCAGAATCCATATTGAAGTATAATGCTGTATGTGATAGGATAGTATCCATAGGCCTACAAGGTAGACCAGTTAATGCCACTATTCAAATTATCTACGAACCTCTAAAGCCAGTAATGATGAAATTGAAGAATTCTACCGACTTTGGAGCCCTGGTGTGGCGCCATAGGTTAAACACTCAGCCTCAAGTCAGTTGGAACTAGAAGGTTGGCAGTGCAAACTTAGCAGCTGCCCCTCAGAAACACTATCCTCGGTTTGAATCAGAACTGACTTAACAACAGTAACTTCTTAACAACCAACTTCTTCAGTCAGAAATTGAGCAAACATGCAATCACGATACATAGATAAATACTGGTGATTGTAATGCAAAAAGTTGGGGGGGAAAGATGGATGGAAATAATGCTGGCGATTGCATGGTAGAATTTTGCAAGATCAGTGACTTATTAATTACAAATACTTTTTTTTTTTTTCGACAATGTAAATGACAACTATATTTGTGGACGTCATCAGATGGAATTCAATGGGAAACCGTCTCAAGAAGAGCTTTGATGCATTAAGCATTAATGACCACAGGAGTTGTAGGATGACATGAAGTAAATCATACAAGAGAAAGCAAAAAGTCATTAAAAAGACAGAAAAGATCAAAGTGGATGTCAGAAAAGACACGGAAACTTGCTCTTTAATATAGAGAAGCAAAAGTGACTAGAAGAAATGAAGTGAAGAATTAAACAGAAAATTTCAAAGGGCAACTTGAGAAGATAAAATAAAACATTCTAATGAAATGTGTAAAAACTTGGAGTTAGAAAGCTAAAAGTAAGAACATGATCAACATTTTCAAGCTGAAAGAATTGAAGAAAACTTTTAAGCTTTGAGTTCCAATACTGAAGGATTCTATGGGAAAATGGAATCCTGGTGTGGTGCTATGGGTTAATGCACTGGACTGCAAAGTCAGTTTGAACTGCAAGGGCAGCAGTTCAAACTTCCCTGTCACTCCTTCGACACCCTATACAGGGCCACTATGGTTCGGAACTGACTCGATGGCACTTAACAACAACAACAACACTATTGAAAGAGTGAGAAAACATCAAAAGAAAGTGAAAGGAATACAACTTACTCTACCAAATAGAATTGCTTTCTGTTCAGCTGTTTCAAGAGACAGCATATGATGGTACTGAAGAAAGAAGTCCAAGTGCCATTGAAGTCTTTGGAGAAAAATAAACCTCCGGGAATTAACAGGATACCAACAAACTGATGTCGCATTGGAGGCCTTCACTTATGTATGCTAAGAAAATTGGCAGGCCAATTGGAAAAAAAAATCCATATTTGTCCCCATTCCAAAGAAAGGTGACCCGACAGAATGCAGAAATCACTGAACAATAGCAGCATCACATGCAAGTAACAATTTACTGGGGAAGATTAAAAAACGGTTATAGTAGTACATCAAAAGGAGTTGCCAGAAATCCAAGCCAAATTCAGGAGAGAACATGGAATGAGAGATAGCATTGCTTATAGCAGATGGGTCTTAGCTAAAAGCAGAGAATCACAGAAAGATGTTTATTTGTGCTTTATTTACTGTGCGGCGCATAACAAAATGGTTATATTGCGAAGAATGGGTTATTCCAGAACACTTAATTTTGCTCATGAGGAACCTAAACATAGACTAAGATGCAGTCTTTCAGACAGAACAAGGAGATACTGAATGATTTTAAGTCAGAAAAGGTTTGTACTACGATTGTATCCTTTCAACATACTTTTTCCAATGGGCATGTTGAGCACATAATCCAAGAAGCTGGATTATATGAAGAAGATTGCATCTGAATTTGAAGATGACCCAGTAACAGCCTTTGATGTGCAGATGA
>NW_006408521.1:8838936-8840852 GCF_000296735.1 Chrysochloris asiatica | reverse complement strand
GATATGAGTCCGAACCGAATCAATGGCACTTAACAGCAACAACAACAATCAGTATAGTTAAAAAACCACAGTAGCTAACTCATGGAAATTAAAATAACACTTTAGGAAAAATCTAAGTCTGATTTTTTTTTTTTTTAATCTTGAATGTGTCAAGAGAGTCTATTATATTCTTACTACTATTGTCCCAGAATCCCCATGATGCTCTAAAATATTGCCAAGAGAATTGGGTTCTGTAATTTGCACACTGATTCTATTTATACATGTTGCAAAACTCATAAAACTGCAACACTAAAGTACTACAACTGCTTTTTCAGGCAGTGCTGAAAATTTGCAGTGAGAGGGTGATCACAAAAGCCTGTCAGAAATCCATCTTAAAGAATAAGCTTATCACTGTATTATAGCAAACACTAAAGTGGCACTGTGGGCTAATGCGTCAGACTGCAAAGTTGTTTGAACTGCAAGTTCAGTGCTTCAGACTCACCAGCTGCTCCTTGGAAACCCTATACAGGGTTGCTATGGGTTGTAATCACCTCGACTGCACTTAACAACAACAGTAAGAAGCAATGTAGTAGAGACAATGAAAATCCAGATTGTCAGGATGAAAAGTTCTTTTGTGAACAACTGATTCATTTATGACCTTGAGGATTTTCAAATATCTGATTCTTTAGTCAGTAGTAAGCAATAAAATAGTAAATGCTAAGTTATAACAACTTATCATATAAACCACAACACGTTAACATTTTCTTATCCTTTAACATTAGGGAGGAGTCCTGGTGTGGCATTGTGGGTTATAATTCACTGGACTGCAAAGTCGGTTTGAACACAAGGTAGATGGTTTAAGCTCACCAGCCATTCCTTGGAAACCCTATACAGGGTTTCTGAGTCAGAACTGATTTGACAGCACTTAACAATAACAACATTGGGAGATATATGATAAATTTTAACTAAAACCATAGTTGATTTTGTTTGTTTTTAAGTGTTGTCAAGTCCGTTCCAATTCATAATGACCCTGTATAGTGTTTCCATGAGTGTAAATCTTCATGGGAGCAGAAAGTCTCTCGTCTGTCTCCTGAAGAGCAGCTACTGGTTTTGAACTGCCAACCTTGTGGTTAGCTGTCCAGTGCTTATCTTACAGAGCCACAGTGCTCCCAATATTGATTATATATAATAAATATTGAATAATTAACAGTGTATATATCAATCATGAATATTATATATATCAACTGAGTGATAGCTATATATTACATTGATATTTGTTTTATTAATTATGGTATCAATAGATCAGAATCATTGTATTTAAGTCCTAAAAACAAGGATCAGGAAGGAGAGTCCGTCAGGTTAGCAGGGGAATTAGATGTAAAAGGGAAAATTTTTAAAACTCTTTGTTTTATGCATAAATATGTAAACTTTTTTTGTAATACTGACTTAACATTTTTAAGAAGGATATCTGTAAGAAAGATAGCGTATTTTTTACTACCAAAATGGCTGCTTCGAAAATGTTGCCAGACATGACTCACAACAGGGGTCTGCAGAGCTACAAGTGGATTTTCCCCTTGTTCGGCTCCATTTATTTGAGTGGAAAAGAGTTTTTTTATTCTCCTCTAAAGTACATCCACATAAAAAGAAAAACATTACAATAAATTTTGAGATATTTGTTTTCCTCCATTAAACTAGCACAATGTGATTTTTCTAAAGCCTTGGGCAGAATGCTTGCAGCAATGCCTAAAGTACCTAGTTCTGCCTCAAATAGAAGCCGATATAGTTCAGTGTTCCGTAATACAATTGCTTGGAGACATGCCTTTTCCCCCACCAAAGCATAAAAGGAATTAACAATTGAGCATGAAAAATGTCTCTGATAAAACTTTATGCATATTCTGAAATTGAACCGACTCCAATGTCTCAATTTCCAGCCAAGC
>NW_006408521.1:8823914-8838056 GCF_000296735.1 Chrysochloris asiatica | reverse complement strand
TGGCACTTAACAAAAACAACTCAACACTCCTGAGTTATGCACACAATGGAATGGTCAACTATTCAAGATCAAAAGGACAGCCGAAGGACAAAATTCAGAAGATTGTAAGGAAGTTTGCAGAAGTTTGAATGCAAACAAGAATCAAGGAGGGATTAGGATAGTTGATGGTGCTTGGAGGCGATTGCAGTCCTTGAAATGAACCAAAGTACATCATTTGTTATATTAAAGCTGATGATCTGCTCTGTAAACCTTCATTCAATTCATGATAACAAATTAAAACAAAACAAAACTGAACATTATGTGTCTGATATTGTGCTGTATCAAGACCAAACTTTTTCTCTCCCTAAATGAGTTGAACTAAAATTGAACAAGATTGGTTGATAATATTTCAGAGTCCTATTAATAATTCATATGCTATACATTTTTATTTTTCTAAAGTCTCTTCTTTATAACTTGTATCTTGTTGTTCTTGTTAAGTACCATGGAGTCCATTCCAAGTCATAGTGACCCTGCACAGGGTTTCTGAGGCTGTAAATCTTTACAGGAGCAGAAAGCCTCATCTTTCTCCTGTGCAACCAGCTGGTAGTTTTGACATGCCAACCTTGAGGTTAGCAGCCCGATTCGTAACCACAACGCTACCAGAGCTCCTTATGTTGTTGTTGTTGTTAAGTGCCGTCGAGTCGGTTCCGACCCATAGTGACCCTGTACAGGGTTTCCGAGGGTGTAAATCTTTACGGGAGTAGAAAGCCTCATCTTTCTCCCGCGGAGCGGCTGGTAGTTTCGAACCACTGACCTTAAGGTTCACAGTCCGAGCTCCTTATAGGTTACTATTTTTTTAAAAGTGTAATAAAAAAGCCTAACCATTAAATACTATTTAGTTCCATATAACTTAGTTTCTTATAGTCTCTTGTGATGCAGTGGTGAATAATTGTTATCAGGACTGATTGTGAGGGTTGGAAATCTAAAGATAGACATTTTGTAACAAAGAGGGGAGTGGTTAATCTATCAGTCTAGGAGCGGAGGACCCTGGGACCATCAATGGAGAAGAGCGAAGAGCGGAATCCTACCCAGAGAGGCAGTGAGGCCTGGGATGGAGGCAGAGAAGACAATGTCAAGAGATGGTGGGGCTGGGGGCTTGGGATCAGGAGATGGAAAGGGGGTGAGGACTGTGGTGGGAGGGGGGTGCAGGTTTACAGGGTACACCCCTTGGATGGGTGAGGATGCATGGACAGGATGATAACTATGCCAACTAAATGATGGATGATGGAATGAATGTAAAGCTGATGTTCTCCCGTGTAGATTATCACACAATTCACAATAACATTAAAAAAAAGAGAGAGAGAGATAGGAGTAAGATTCTTATGATTCATTGTTATCTAATGAGTCATTGTTATCATGACAAATTGGGACTCTCACAGTTGTAAAGGTGGAACTTTTGTAACAAAAACAGGGGAGTAGTGAATCTTGCAATCCAGACCATCAAGGGAGAAGAACACAAGCAGAATGTGAGACCTTATCCAGAGAAGCAGCGACACCAGAGATGGAGGCAGAGATGGGGACATGGAGAGAGGGGAGCAGCTGAGGACTCTAGATTCATGGGAAGGGAGGGACTAAGAAACAGTGATCGTGAGGCCTACTTGCAGAATGTACCCTTTGGTGGTGTAAATTATTGTATATGTTTGAGTGTAAAAAAAAAAAAAAAAAACTAAAGTGAATAGAGAGAAACATTGTTAAGTGATGGTACATGAAGGGGGATTATAATCATTGTAATGAAACAAGGTGTATATGATTTGTTGAATGTAAAACTCATGATCTGCCTTGTAAACTTTTACTCAATCCACAATAAAAACCCTAAAAAAAAAAAAGTGACTAAAGTAAGAAAGGAATGGTTTTTTAAAAAAATCTAATTTCTACTTTGATTCTTAAATTTAAAAGGTGATATAGTTGTGTTTTTTCAAACAGTTAAAAAAATTAAATGATAAGAGCAAGGCAGATCCAAGCCACCAGCTGCTCCTTGGAAACTCTGTGTGTCGTCACTGTGAGTAAGAACTGACTTGACAGGACCTAAGAAGAAGAAAAACATCAACATACTATTTATAGAAAATTAAAATACAAACAAGTAGAAAGAATATTCAATCACACATACTCTCTCTTACACACCTGGAAGCACAAGTAGTCAATGCTCTAAAAACCATTTTTATGGAAGTAATAAAATAGCAGCAGTATTAGATATGCAATGATCATTTCATTATCAGATGTGTAGAATTCTGAAATGGTAATTTACAGAAATTCAAGAAAAATGAAAATCAATATGAGAAAGTAACCAATACTTTTTACTATTAAAATGGATGCTTTTCATAGATGAGCTAATTCATCCACATACACAACACAACACACAAATCCCTCCCTATCGAATAACTAGTTCATCCTGCAGAGGAGGCTCACAGGCACAAACAGACTAAATAGTCTCTGTAAGTCTCAGTAGCTAGTTCTTTTCCATAGCATTATGGGTTACGCTTTAAATTGCTGAGAAACAAAGAACTCACTTTGAACATTAAGTTGTGCCTCATCAAAACCATATTTTCCATTGCCTCATATGCATGTGAAAGCTGAACTTGGAATGACTAAGGAAAACCAAAGACTCAATGCATTTGTATTATATTATTTGCAAAAGAAGATGAGCTGTACCATAGACTGCGAGAAGAAAGAACAAATCTGTCTTGAAAGCAATAGAATGCTCCTTGAAAGCAAAGATAGTGAAAATTCATCTTATGTATTTTAGACATGTTATCAGAACAGATCAGTCCTTGGAGAAGGACATCATGCTTGGTAAAGTACAGGGTCAGTTAAAAAGAGGAAGACCCTCAACAAGGTGGATTAACACAGTGAGCTGCAACTCATACAACCATGAGTTCAAACATGGCAACAATTGTGTGGATGGCACATGACCCAGCAGTGTTTTCTTCTGTTGTACGTAGTGTCACTAGGAATCCCAGCTGACTGGTCAACACCTTGCAACAACTTGGGTCAGAAAGTACTTTAGTGTAAGTGTGAAGCACTTGATCACAAGGTCGGTTTGAACCTCTAAGTTGGTAGTTCAAACCCACCTGTTTCTTCTTGGAAACCCCATACAGGTTTGCTATGAGTTGGAGCCAATTCGAAGGCGCTTAACAACAACAACTGTTAGAGAGCTGTCTCTGTAGATTTAAATTTCTTTGCTCTAAATTTTTTCAGGATTAAAGATGTAAATGTTTATAAATGGTGTGTGTGTATATTTAGAACAAGAATTAAATAAAAAATTTGGAGATTACAACTCTAACAACTGTAAAGAAAAGCATTTATGCTTGGTGATTGAACTGCTTATCTTTTGGATTATTCAGATAGGCTTTTCTTCACATTTATCACATAAACATAATAGTTTATTCTTTAAATGGTTCACTTTTTATGTCTCTGTTATTGCATTTCAGCAACATCTTTTAAAATAGCACTTTAAAATCCACAGATATTTTTCAAACAACTTACATAAATCTGCTATTCAGAATTTTTACTATATTTTGCTCACCAAATAGAAAATGTACAAGTTATGAAATGTATATACATATCCAATTTTGGATTAATGTGATAAACATATTTAACACCATAGTCTGTGATTTGTCTAGCAGCTAGTTGGAAAAACAGAAATAATTTTGTCAGAATTCCTCATTGTATAGAGGGCACTGAGATTCTGCAATGTTATGATACATGACAAACCTTAGTACATAAGGCATTTGCCTTAGCATCATTTACATTAATCTATTGACATGCAGACATCAGAGACCTGCTGAATGACAGCCTTGAGAATAAGGGTCCAGCTAGGTGATACAAACAGTTAATGTTTGGGGCTTCTGATGGTAAATGTGATGGTTCATGCCCACCCAGAGATGCCTTAGAAGAAAGACCTATGGAAACGTAAGCAATGGAATTATATGGAGCACAGTTATACTCTGACACACAGGGGTCACTATGAGTTACAGTCAACAGGCTTAACCTGTATTGAAAATAAGTTTCCTACCCACATTTCTGAGAGTTACTGGGTTAGTGCATTTCTATCCACATCTGCAAAATACTTGTAGGCATTCAAATCAGCATCCCTATGATATAGCACAGTACTAAATAGGAGTGTGAAAACTGCATTTCCATGGCTTTGAAACACTGTTGGGAGCAATCAGATGGATCACTAGAGAATAATAATTGAATTGCCTTCTTGCACAGACCTGAATACTTAGAAAACTCTTGGTCTTTGACATCAGTCTCTAGATTCAAACATGTGAAACATAACAATTTTAAATGTGTTTAAATGTCTGCCATTGTCTCAAGAAATTAGTTTTTCTACTTCATTACCTTTTCCAGATAAGTGAATTTTAATGATTTAACCTTTCTGGCAGGAACATAGGCAGTGTTATGAATATTAGTGGAACTTGAGGGGGAAATGAATTAACACAAAGATACAATATACTGCATTAATGTCTACTGTAATGCAATATGCAATAGCAAAACCAAATCTTGTCACTTGCTTTCCTTGGAGTAGCACACAGGGCAGGATTTTGGCAGGTAGCTGGGTATCTTGCTTGTGAAACAATTTATGGCTCTCCATTGAGTATTGTTGTTGCTAAGTACTGTCGAGTAGGTTCTGACCCATAGCCACCCTAAGTAGAGTTTCTGACGAGTGACTGGTGAACTTGAACCAGTAACTTGTCATCATTCAAGTGGATAAAACCTTGTGGATAAAACCGACTTTGCAGTCCAGCTCATTAACCCACAGCACGTTATAAGTTTTAGTGAGTGCTTTTTATAAATGTTAGAGAATGTCAAACAAGCATTGCTTTCTCTGAAGAGCATACTATCTATTATGATAGAAAAGACATGTAATTTTTATCTTTAAAAAAGAGAAATTCTGCTGAATGGAACATGTGGATCATGAGGTCTGTAGTCAGGAAAGGTTTTCAAGGACGAAGTTTAATCTTTGAATAAAGGCTGGGCTCACTGAGAGAAAGAGACAAACATAATCCTAGAAAAACTGGAGTGTATATGTGGTGAAGATTCCCTGGGCCGTCCAAATCATTAATGCCCTCCATTGTTAACTGGTCCACCCAGGGGTGCGCTGCAAGAAAGAGCAGGAAAAGCAGCTCTTGAGACCCTGTGGAGCACAGTTCTTCTGTGACACACTTAGGGTCACCATGAGTTATAGTCAGCTGGAGGGCAACTGGTATATGATTAGATGTGGGAAAAATCATTGCAGCATTTTAATAACAAATAATTGGACATAAAAATATCAGTCAGCAATGAAACTGATATATATATTTATATAATAACGTAAGACACTGAAACATCAAAATGGTTGAACTAATAAACATGGAACAGATTTGTACTAATAAATATGGAACAGATCATTTAAACAATGTGAAAAGAAAAAACAAAATAACTTGAAGAATAACAGAGATGGTATCATGCTATTCATGTATTCTAGAGACACACGTTTGTAAATGGATAAGCAAGATTGGAGGAGTGGCCACTTAGCTCTTTGTAGTGGTTGACACATAGGAGGTAGGAGTAAGTGAAATTCAAATTTCCTAATATATTTTTTTGTTGTTTATTGAAAAAAAATTAGGGACTTTTAACAAAATTTCGTGATTTACATGAAAATCTGTCATATTAATCTTTGGCCCTTTCATGGGTAATTTAGGTTTGTTTTCCTCATAAAATAAGTTTGTTTGTTTAAGAAATAGAATCAATAGTCTCAATTAGTGTTCACTTGATCACCCAGGGAATACAGTAGTTTAGACTTTCATTGTTTCACTTTGTAGGTAAATGTCACTCGGGAAGACTCACCAAGTGAAGACCCAGTTTTTCTTCGAACTTTGGGAAAAGGTGACTGGTTTGGCGAAAAAGCCCTGCAGGGGTAAGTTGACCACATGGGACTCAACTTTTGATCCTGTCTTAAATTTTGAGCTTTTAGCAAAATGGGTAAATTATTTTGTGTTTATTGCAATATTGGACATAGACCTTGATGATAATCTTTTTTTTTTTTTTTTAATTACAGTTAGACTTGAAATCAGTTTATATTGGTTGCAGAATGATTTCTATAATAAATCATTGTTGTCGTTATAGGAACATTTTCAGCTTTATGGTCCTTAACTGCAATCTCTATTAAAAACTCCAAAGGAGAGGGAAGTTTCTGTTACACTAATTTATACAGTTTTACTCAGAATTACAGGAAAGTGGTTGACTGAGAAATTTGAAATCCCTTAATCTGATTATGATAGAAAACAATGATCAGAAGACAATGAAGCCTTTCCAAGGTTCCCCTCTAGATGATCCTTGTCATTGCTGGCTATGACAGAGGAAGTGGAGATGTAGGTAATGCACTCTTGCAGATTCTCTGTGCATGAACTTGAAGGCTAGAGTAGTAGGTGGTGGTTATGTGTCATCGAGTTGGTTCCGACTCATAGCGACCCTGTACAGGGTTTCCGAGGTTGTAAATCTTTACGGGAGCAGAACGCCTCATCTTTCACCCACAGAACAGCCGGTAGTTTCAAACTGCTGACTTGTGGTTCGCGGCCCAATTCTTAACCACTATGCTACCAGAGCTTCTTAGAGTAGTAGAGGCAAGTATTAAAGTGACTACAAATATACTAGTTAACTAAGGTTTTGCACTGAGTCGGTACCAACTCAATGTCACATCACAACAGCAACAAGCCAAGACCTCAAGAAGTAAGCACTTGGGATCTCTTTCCATATGCTATGGAAGAAAATAATCTAGTTGATTTTGCATAAAACGTTTTATGCAATGCATGACAGTTATCAATTATTATTACATTTAAGCATTTTGACTAAAAGTACTATGAAAAAATAGTTTAGGGAGTTTTGTATAATTTATTATCAAGCCCCAATTAGATGGCAGGTTTAATTTTCATTCTTAATATTTAATAGCTACAGAAATGAAAGCGATACTGGTACATTTTTTTACTTAGGCCGTATTTGTTGTTTAGTGTGGTTGAATTAGTTCCAACCCACAGTGACCCTTTATGTATTCTGAGGAGTGGCTGGCGGATTCAAATTGCATACCTAGTGGTTAGGGGAGCTCTGGTAGTCTAGTGGTCAGAGGTGGGCTGCCAATCTCACAGTCAGCAGTTTGAAACTATCAGTTGTTCCGCAGGGTTAATATGAGGCTTTCTGTACCCATAAAGCTTTTACAGCCTTGGAAACCCTATACAGGGTCACTATGAGTTGAAACTGACTCCACGGCACACCACCACCACTACCACCACCACCTTGTGGTTAATAGTCCAATGCTTATCCTACAGCACTACACCATGAAAATTCAGAGCTAGATGTACTCAGCTTTCTTTTTTTTCTTTACCAAATTCTAGTGATCTGTATCTAATGAGCATGTACATACTTGGTATTTTTCAAATGGTAAAGTTAAAAGAAATATCATGTTTGATGTTGATCCACAAAATGATACAATGAAAACTCTCTTAGTATATAAACTGCATGAACATTTCCTTAGTGCTTTAATCTTTCTTTCCCTTGATTTTTTTTTTTTTTTAGCAATACAACATATAAATATTTATTCAGAACCAAACTTTTAACAATATAGCAAAACATATAACTCAAAAAAGGAGGAAAAACTTTAAGAGAAAACAGTGTAATACCTTTTTCTACTTTAAGTTGGAACATTTAGTTGACCTATACCTTCTTGCTTGGCCTATGTCGTAGGTACCTTTGTGTTAGGCTGACACCTCACTTATAATTCCAGGTTAAAATCATATTGCTCCTGAGTCTGGAGGTTACACATGAGCTCCAGCTTGTTGCACTCTGGGATTCTTGGCTGTTGAGGCTAAGGTGCAATGTAAACCTTTGGTAGGTTTCCTGATTCAGGAGCACCCATTTCTCACTGGTGGCACTGAATGGGGAGTGGCAGTTTTTAAGGATCAGGCGCATTTGATTCTAAATGTGGCAACCTGGGGGACTTTAGCATACCTTGGAGTATGGTCTTTGGCCCTTTCTCTATTGCCAGCATTTTCAGGAGTCCCTGCTACACCTTCTGTCTACTGGCTCCCCAAGACATTTCTCGGCATTCCTATGGGTTCATCATTCTGGAGAGATCATACATTCTGGGCCCTCAAGTGACCAGAAAAAAATGTTGTGAGATGTTGAGAGGTAGTGGAATGCCCACCCGGCTTGGAGGGTCAGGGATTTCTACTCTGGGCTCAGCTCTGGAACCAAACAGCAATGCTTGGTTTGACCCAGTCCCTTAACGTCTCTGGGCCTGTTCTATTTGCTGGAAACCCAAGGGGATGGTCTAAACTAACTCTGTTGTTTTTATTGTTGTTGTTATAGTGTTGTTGAGTCCATTCCGACCCATAGTGACCCTGTATACGGTTTCCGAGGAGCAGCTGGTGAGCTTGAACTGCCAACCTTGCATTTCAAATGGCTTTGCAGTCTACAGCGCCACACCAGGACTCCAGCAAGAAAATTCTAGATTCCATAATTCTATAAAAAATGGTTTTGGAACTATGGAAAGAGCTTTTATGAAAGTGCATGCATTTTGTGCCATGAAGAGAGGCCCTCTTCCCCTCCATTTTTAAAAGAATAGAAGATTCTAGGGAACAAGGACACCTAGCTTCATTGGTTCAAGATGAAATGTCCCTATAGGAATTAATGTTATTTCCAACATGACCCAAAGACCAGGAATATTAACTACTATCTCTGATAGAGGTCACAAGTAAAATACTAAAAAGTGAGGAATACACATAAGTAACTGAGAATGAATAGATTTTCTTGAGTAGTTTATTGTCACTGAATTTCAAAGTCAATTAAAAAGACACGTCTGTAGTGAGAGCAACTTTCTATGGTGTGTTCCAAGAAGTGACCATGGGATATGGTTTATGGAAAAGTTGCTAAATTTTAGTCTGCTATCAGAATAATTTAATGACCCTTCATCTACTTTAATTATTTCTAGCACATGGTTATTTGCTTGAGTGGTCTGGTGACAAGACTCTCTTTTTCACTTAACTGATCTTCCTCACTGGCCTTTTCTGTCTAACGCACATTCAGTTCTCCCATAACTTACAAAACAATTAATCCATCTCCATCTTCTGTACTCCCCTTACTACCATTTCCCTACACAGGACCTTGACTATTTTTATTTAATGCCTGGTATTCTCACTTTCTCAATACTCAATCTGACTTTATCTCTCTATACTAAATACTCCTTTAAAAGCAACTAAAGACTTGCTATGTACCCAGTAGAATATAATTTCTCCTCTAATTTTGACTTTACTTCTCCTCAGTTTACACTGTTGACCACTCCCTTCCTTCTTTAAACTCTCCATTCTTTGTTACCGTTGAAATTATTAGCCTTCTTTGTTGTTGTTGATAAGTGCCTGTGAGTCAGTTCCCAGTCATAGTGACCTTCGATAGGAATTCTGTGGAGTGGCTCGTTAGCTTGAACCAGCTGCTCCTCAGAAACCCTATACAGGGTCGCTATGAACTGGAACCGACTCAATGGCACTTTATTGCCACTGAAATTGTTAGCATTCTTTAGAATTCCTCATTACATTTCATAAAGCTCACCATTGTTTTCTTATCAACTATCCTTCCTACACACGCCTTATACACTTTTCCAGCTCTATGGATGCATGTTGCTTCCATGAAAAAATTCCCAAGTATATTTTAAAGGGAGCATCAGGCTGTTACCAGATACTCAACAGTTATTTGCTGAATGAATGAACGAATGGACAAATGAACTTCTCTGTTGTTGTGTGTCATTGAGTTGGTTCCAACTGACAGCAACCTTTTGTGGGGTTTCTTTTGGTATAAATCTCTACAGGAGCAGAAAGTCTCATCTTTCTCCTGAGTGACCTGGTGAATTAAAACCGCCTACTCTATAGTTAACAGCCCATCGCATAACCCAGTATGCCATTGGGGCCCCAGTGAACCTCTCTAATGAAACTTAATTTTGTAATTCCATCTGATTTCAATTACTTTAACTATTGTATTTTCTTTGGCCATGCAGCTGGGATTATAAGCTCAATTGATTATGGGGAAGGGATTGGCTGACTGATAAGTAAATGAGTAAAATATGGTGAGAACCATTGCAAACTGGCAAGCCTAGTGTAATTCTAACTGGAAAGCCTATGTATAATTCTACAGGTAATTATACCTAGTATAATTCTACTGGTAAGCCTATGCAACAGCAAAAACTAAGTTCGAGATCCATGCTAATCTGCAGAAATAATGGAATGATTTTTTTTTTTTTAAAGAAAAGCAGAAAAAAACCTGTTAGTCTTTTTAAGTACCCTCGTGACTGTTCCAACTCATAGCGATTCTCTGAGTGGGGCTGGTGGGTTTGAAGCTACCTTGTAGTTAGCAGTGAGCTTAGGGAGTTTTGTTTGTTTTGTTACCAAGTTAACTTATACACACTAGGACCCCAGGAAAAAAAAAAGTGAGATATGATTTTGAAACTTTTGGACTTGGGTAAATGGATTTGATTTTTCAAAAACTGAAGGCAACCAAAGAATTCTGCAAACTGATTTCACCTGTGGGATATCTGCCAATCAGGTATTGCCTCTTTAAAATGCTGTAGTTCATTTCCAATGAAGCAAAGCTATTAGATTAACCTGTCTCTATGAACTCTTTGAAAAACTCTATACAGGGTTGCTATGCATCAAAACTGACTCGACCGCGCTGAACAGCAACAGTAATTATTTTCTTGGTTTGATTTTTGGTATTCTGTATCTGTAAGTTGTTTTCATACTGTGTCTGTGTGCTCTTTTTTGAGCTCTGATTTTCAGTGTTTCTCATAGAAATCCAACTTTTTATAAAACATTGATTTCATTTATTCCTAAGTAACTTAATATAAGAATCTAAAGTCTGCTAAAGAGCTCTGGTAGTATAGTGGTTACGAATTGGGATGCTAAATCAATAGAAAGATGAGGTGTTCTGCTGCCATAAAGATTTACAGCCTCGGAAACCCTGTGCAGGGTTGCTATGAGTCGGAACCGACTCCGTGGCACAGAACAACAACAACAGTCTGCTGGACAGTTGTGTTTGTGCATATATGTGTGTGTCTGTCTGTGTATCTATCGTCCACTGTCAGCAAGCCAACTCTGACTCATATCGAGACTTTAGGGGAGCAGGCAGCCTCACCTTTCTCCCACGCGGGCTTGAAATGCTGACCTTCTGGTTAGCAGTCTAATGCTTAACCACCAGGCCTCATTGTCTAGATGTAATATTTGTGTAATAGCTTTGCTTGTTTGCATACTATATGGTATTTATACTTGGAAGAAACAGGCTTATTATCACACAGCATTTGAGATGAAAATTTTCTCACACATAAACTTTATATGCACTGGAGTATTGAATTTTATTCCCCTGAATCTGTTCAGAAAGCATTACCATATTGCACTCAGCACTCACTCTTTTGACCCCTCACATTTGAGTCCTCAGCATAGGAAATGATGAAGCACGGATCTCAGCAATGAGAGTGCTTGAACTGGTATCCACTGTCTGATCATTCTCCCTCAGAGCAGTTTGTGGGCTTGAACCACCAACCTTGTGGTTAGCATTCCAGTGCTTATCCTACAGTGCCATGAGTGCTCCTGAATTTAGTGCTCAAGAAATATTAGCTGTTATCTATCCCCACCACCATCCTCTTCATCTTTATCATCCCCACCACATTTTCATCACTCCCATCATTTAGAATGTTCCCTTCTGTGTGATTAAAGTATAGAGTATTGGTATATTGGCATAGCATTACATTTGAGTAAAAAACTCATTGTTTATCTAAGTGTGCATGCTAGTTCACTTCTCGGTCACCTCAGTTTCTGAGCAAGTTGATCTAAATGATCTCTAAATTTTCTTAAGGTACAGCCTGTGCTCCTCTGAGATTTGACCTCTTTACAACTGGCACAGGTCCCTGGAGATCAAGGACATCAAATGCAGCCCTGAGGTTGCCTGTTAAGTGTTGGTATTTAATAGCAAGTTACTGTCAGCAGGGCCCTTCCCTGCACGAACTCTTCAGCTCTTGCTTTTCATTCGGATCACCTCTGCCCGCGTCAGTCTCTGGCCTTGGGAATGCAAAAGTGAATGAGGCAGTCGGTTTAATAGATGTTATTGGAAATAGTATTGGGTTACCCAATAAGAAAGGCAAGCAGTGGTTTGCTTGTGCCTACTTACTAATTTGTAAGGAGTATTTTCACATTTTTCATTATATCAAAGTGTAGGTTTGAATGACTTCTGTTTCCTTCCCAATGCTACAATCTACTCCTCCAGAATCAAAATCCCTTTTCAAAATTACAGGAATGGAATAACCAATAAGCAAGGGAAGCACAGTCTTACTTATACTCAACTAAACTGTAGTGAGCAGGTTCCCATGTCTTTCAACACATCGAAGATGAAATAGGATGTGGTCAAAGCTGTGGAGAAAACTATGAATTTGTTCACTACAAATAGGTTAAGTACGCACAAGCAAGCCTGTGCTTGCCTGATTTATTGGGTAATCTCCCCCTGCCACTCCTGGTGTGGCACTATAGGATAAGCATATGACTGTGACCTGCAAGGTCCTCAGAAAACCTATACAAGGTCACTATGAGTCGGAACTCACTCGACAGTGCTTAACAACACCACTTATAATTGGAAGTATCTATTGCACCTCTCACAGACTATGATATGGGGGAAGTGAATCAATCTTTCTCAGGGAGCACTATGGGTCTGTAGAATAGTACTGGACTAGGAACCAAAAGGTTGGTAATTCAAATTCACCAGCCACTCCAAGGAAGAAAGATGAGGTTGTCTGATTCTGCAAAGGTTTTTGTCAGCCTAGGAAACTCTGTGCAAGCTTGTATGAATCTATACCTGCTTGATGAGACTTATGAAAAACAATTTCTTTAAATATAGCAAATTGTTTACTACTACTGTAGCACCTGCTCATTCCTTTTTGACATATTTATTAATAACTTTTTTAAGGATGGTCTGTTTATGCATCCTACCTTTGTGAGTTACAATGTCTTCATTTACTTACATTCACATGGATATAGTGTTGTTGTTGTTAAGTGCCATTGAGTTGGTTCCGACTCACAGTGACCCTGTATAGGGTTTCCAAGGAGCATCTGGTGGGTTTGAGCCAATGGCCTTGAGGTTAACAGTCTAGTGCTTATCTTACAGTGTCATACCAGGACTTTGAATATAGTGTTAGGCCTAGAGATATAGGTTAGCTTCTTTTTTTATGCCTTAGGATTTTCAGTACTGTGACATTTATCATCTGTAGTAAGTAAGTTGAGTGTTTCTGTATAGATAAGCTATCTTTTTTCTGTGGTAGCTTTCTATTTGTATTTTGTGTTCTGTACTTTTACTACAGTCTGTCTAGGGATGGATATGTTTTACTTATTCTTTGTGGGGTTCACTGTGTTTCTTTATTCTGGAAATTTTGTTTTCCTCATTCTGGAAAATTCTTAAAATCATCTGTGCCCATTTCCTTTCTTACAACCTCTCTGTTTGTCATTTTGGAATTCTTACTCTTCTGGGAGGAGCTCCCTCATTCTACCAGCCTTCTTTCTTTTGTCTCAAGTATATGTTTGTTCCCTGTCATTCTGTGCTGTGTGTGTAATGGTGTCTGAGAAAATTCTCTCATGCCATGCAGTTATTTACTTCTGTCTTCAATTGTGATCAAGTCTAAAGTTCATTCCATCTTCCGAGTAGTTTCATGTTACTATATATTAAAATTGAGGACAAAGGTGCACCTGACATGGTATTTTTAATCACCTCATGTGCATGTGAAAGTGACGGAGTAGATTGACTCAGTGGCAGCAACAGTGGATGCCTAACAATTGTGAGGAGGATGCAGGACCCCACAGTGTGAAGTGTAAACAGTTAGTACTTTCCAGACAGCCCCATAGGACTGAAGTGATTAGTAAACCAAATAATGTATACAGTATGTATAGTATGTATGTATATTAGAATGATGTTTGGAAAGTACTTAATGTCCCATAAATGTAAGATATCATCACTCTTATTTTAAAACTATCATTATATCACTTTTGCTTTTTTTATTTTTTTATTTTTTTTTTTTTACTTTAAGTTGATTATTTTTAAGATTTG
>NW_006408521.1:8811785-8821781 GCF_000296735.1 Chrysochloris asiatica | reverse complement strand
TAAATCCTGACAATCCAAATACTGGATGATCAATGAGTATCCTGGGACAGCTGAGGACTTCAGACCTGAAGATATGTGTTTTTTTTTTTTTTTTTTTTACATAAAATGGTTTCTTTCTCCCTACTGTTTTAAGTATAAGGTCATTTGCAGTGGTGAGAATCGAGCTACTTACAAAAACAATTTGATTCTTCATTATTATTCTCCATCATGTCATTCAGACAAATAATTTACTTCAGATACCATGAGATAAGCGAAAATAATGTAAATTTGGTAATCTCCTCAAATACAGATATATAAAAAAAAATGATTTCATTTGAAGCTAATTTCCTAGTTAATGAACTCAGCTAGTGTTTTGTGTCTCTGACATTCTTATTCCTTCCATGTCTAAATAATTGCTTAAATTTTTCTTCACACAGAGTAGAAGAAAAATGACTTGTTATAAATCATACTTTGGACAGGCAACAAAAATTTTAATTGGTTAGATTCATTGTCATGACAGTAATCACTTGTGATGCCTGGAAAAAAATATGTTTTGAAATATTCTGAATATTCTTGCCAAAAATTATCTGTAAGAGTAGAATTACTCATGTATTCTGATTAAGTCTGTCTTAATGAAGCTTTATTTATCCTCACATGGTTCTCTTTCTTGTTCATACAATGAAATGGGAGTGGGAAATATTTTAGAACAAATAGTATTGTTGTTATTGTTAGGAGCCATTGAGTTGGTCCTACTCATAGTGACCTTATGCCTAACAGAACAAAACAGTGCCTGGTCCTGAGTCAGCCTCACAATTGTTGGTTACCACTGTACCATTTCATCCAATCGGGGGACTTCCTCTTTGATGCTGACCCTTCACTTTTCCAATCATGATGTCCTTCTCCAATGACTAATCCCTCCTGATAATATGTCCAAAGTAATAGAGAAGAAATCTTCATATCCTGACTTCCAAGGAGCATTCTGGAGTCCCAGTATGGTGCTGTAGGATAAGAACTGGATTGCTAACCACAAGATCAGCAGTTCAACCTACCAGCCACTCCTCAAACACTATGCAGGGTTGCTATGAGCCAGAACCTACTCAAATGCAATTAACAACAACAAGGAACATTCCGTCAGTACTTCTTCCACCACAGATTTGGTGGGTTTTCTGGCAGTCTGTGGTACTTTTAGTATTCTTCGCCAACACCATAAATTAAATGCGTTAATTCTTCTGTGGTCTTCCTTATTCATTGTCCACTGTCACTTGCATATGTTGTTGTTGTTAAGTACTGTGGAGTTGGTTCCAACTCATAGTGATCTTGTACAGGGTTTTCAAGGCTGTAAATCTTTACGGGAGCAGAAAGACTCATCTTTCTCCTGTGGAATGGCTGGTAGTTTCGAACTGCCTCTGGTAGCATAGTGGTTACAAATAGGGCTGCTAACTTGCATATGAGGCTATTGAAAATACCATGGCTTGGGTTAGGTGCACTTTAGTCCTCACACTGATACCTTTTTAACACTTTTAAGGAGGTCTTTTGTAGCATATCTGCCTAAAGCAACATGTCTTTAGAGTTTTTTTGACTGCTGCTTCCGTTAGTGTAGATTGTGGATCCAAGCAAAGTGAAGTCTTTGACCACTCAATCTTTCCTCCATTTATCGTGATAGTATTAATGGGTCCAGTGGGAAGAGTTTTGTTTTCTTTACATTGAGGTGAAATGCATATTGAAAGCTCTAGTCTTTGATCTTCATCAGTAGGTATTTCAAGTCATCTTCACTTCCAGCAAGCAAGGCTATATCATCTGCATATAGCAGATTGTTAAAAAGTGTTCCTCCAAACCTGCTGCTTCTTGGATTATTAACATACAGAGTGAATAAATGTTGGGAAAGGATAAAACCCTACATGACACACAACTTCCTGATTTTAATCTATTCCATAGTCACTTGTTCTATTATAATTACTGTCTTGGTCTAAGTACAGTTTCCTCTAAGTGCAGTTAAGTGCTCTGGAATCCCTGTTTTTTGAAGCATTATCCCTAGTTTGTCTTTAATAAAACTATGGCATGTGAAAGTCTTTGTATAGTCAACAAAGCAGAAGAAATATATTTCTGGTATTCTCTACCTTCAGCCAAGATCTGTCTGATTTCAGCAAAGATATCTCTAGGTGTGGCACTGCAGTTTAATGTACTGGACTTCAAGGTCAGTTTGAACTGCAAGGTCAGTGGTTCAATCTCAGCATCTGCTCCTTGGAAACCCTATACAAGGTCGCTTTCAGTTGAAATGGACTCAGTGGCACTTAAAAATAACAGTCTCTAGATCCATGTCCTCTTCTGAATTCAAGGTTAGATGGTAGAAAGACTACAAATTTCTCATATGCAAGTTCTGGCAAAAGCTAAAAAAAATTAAAAGAAGACTATGATAGCCAACTATGACTTTGAATATATCCTACTTGAATTTGAGATCATCTCAAGAACCTATTTCATGCATTAATTAAACACTACTGACTGAAGACCAGAAGATTTGTTGGATGGCATCAGGAACGTTATATAAGAAGAAAGGAAATAGTCATTAAAAAGATAAGAAAGAAAAGACCAAAATGGATATCAGAAGAGTCTCTGAAACTTGCTCTTGAGTGTACAAAAGTTTGAGTGACAGGAAGAAATGAGACAGTAAAAAAGATGAATAGAAAATTTCAAAGGGCAGCTTGAGAAAACAAAGTCAACTATTATAATGAAACGTGCAAAGACCAGGAATTAGACAAAAGAAAAGAACATGCTCAGCATTTCTCAAACTGAAGAAACAGAAGAAAAAATCCAAGCCTTGACTTGAAATATTGAAGGATTCTGTGGGCAAAATATTGAAAGTATCAAAAGAAGATGAAAGGATTACACAAAGTCACTGTACCAAAAAGGAATGGTCCATGTTCAGTCATTTCAACAGATAGCATATGAGTTGCACTGAAGTCATTGGCAAAAACAAGACTCCAGAATTTGACTGAATTGACATATTTCAACAAGCTGGTGTAGCTTCAGAGGTGCTCACTCATGTATGCCAAGAAACTGGAAGACAGCTACCTTACCAGCCGACTGAAGGAGATCCATATATGTACCCATTCCAAAGAAAGGTAACCTAGCAATGCAGAAATCATCAAGCAAAGAACAAATGCACTATATAATTTCTTACCCCATATTCCAGGCATTCAAAAAAGCAGATATCCTTTTAGGACTTTGCGTATATTTTAAAGGATTACATGTTCAACCCTTATTTCCAGGACTGTCTTTTAAAATGTCAGTACATAATGTTATAAAAAGGTTACCAAGTAGTTGATTATGACTCATAGCTACCCCAAATAGGATTTCCAAGGCTATAAATCTTTAGGCGAGCAGAAATCCTCATGTGTCTCCCAAGTAGCGACTGGTGAGTGTGAACTGTTGACCTTGTGGTTAGCAGTCCAGTGCTTACCCTACAGCGCCACTTGTTGTTAAGTGCGCTGTCGAGTCAGTTCCAACCCGTAGTGACCCTGTACAGTTTTTCCCAGGAGCAATTGGTGAGCTTGAACTGCCGACCTTGCAATTCAAATGGCTTTGCAGTCTGGTGCACTAACCCACAGCGTCACACCAGGACTCCACACTGCACCACTGGTGGCAGTGGTGGTGGTGTGCTGTGGAGTCGGTTCCAACTCATAGCGACCCTGCATAGGGTTTCCGAGGCTGTCAATCTTTATACAAGCAGAAAGTCTCATCTTTCTCCAATGGAATGGCTGGTAGTTTCACATTGCTGACCTTGAGGTTAGCAGCCCGACTCATAACCACTACACTACCAGAGCTCATTCACAGCGCCACTAGGGTCCCTAAATATCTGTGGTTGAATAAATAATAATCCATAGCTGAAATAAAACTAGCACTTAATTTTACTTCATTAAAGAGAATTTTTATTGGAAAGACATTAATGAAACTATAACCCATACAGTGGGGTTGAACATCATATATCTGAAAATGAAATTGATTCTAGAATATATAATACATACTCAAATGTCATTGAGGAGAAATAAAAACCACATGAAAGCTTCTGTGCATGCAAAGACATGTCTATAAATGTTCATGGCAGCTTTATTGGTGATAGACCCAAACTGGAAACAGCCTAAATCTCTATACACCAATGAATGAAAGTGCTCTACAGACACGTCTTGGTGTGACACTGCAGGTTAATGCTCTGGACTGCAAGGTTGGTTTGAAACACAAGGTTGGTGGTTCAAGCTCACCAGCCCCTCCTCCGAAACCCTATACAGGGGTGACGGCACTTAGCAACAGCAACAACAACAATAAAATAAAGAGTAAAGTGTTGATGCACGTAACAACGTATGTAAATCTCAAAATAATGGATAAAAAGCCAGATTTAAAATAAGTAATAATGCATGATTGTATTTATATTAAATTTTTAGAAAATGCCAGTAAAGCTCTTGTGACAGAAAGCAGATCAGCGATTGCATAGGAATGGGGGCTGACAGAAGGGATATGTGAAAACTCAGGGGGATGATGGATGTGTTTATTACCCTTGTAGTAGTGACAGTATCATAACTCAACAGAAGTTTGCAAAGTTGACACTAAACCTACAGTTTTTAGTATGTCAATTGTACCTCGATAAAGCTATTAAAATATTTTAAATCATTGCTTTACTAATACAACGAAGGGTCATTAAGGGAAACACTATGCTCCTGTTGATCAATTCAGAAGCCGTTGTTTTGATTTAACTGTACTCTCTAGATCGTATTGGTAAATCCAAAATTCATCCCTGATTATGATTTGTTCTATAAAAGCATGTTTATTAACTTCAATCTTGCTTAAAAGACTGATGGGAAGATCGGCTCTTTGAACTAACTGGTCTGCATGCAACACATTTGGCATTAATTGAGCCAAAAGCTTGCTGAGGCCAAGATGTTCCCGTAAAATTGAAAATGCTAAATAAATCCTGTGAGATCCCAACTACAGTAGCTCTCACACCAAGGGTAATTCTGTTGTTGTCTCCTACCAGTGTTTGGACTTAAGCCAGTTTTTCGTTTGACAAGATTACAGTTCTGCTCTTTCTTAGCTCATGTTTGAGTTCTCCTGAATTAACATAAGACATTTGATCTATCTAAAATCAGTTGCTTGTAGAAGGCAACATTCCCCTAAGTCTTAAATGATTTGGGAAAATGTCCACTGGATTTTTGTTAAAAATTTGATGCTAGCCTTGACCTCAAAATCGTTTTTTTATTCTCCATGGCACAAAAAGTACCCTCTTCTTTTTGGAAGGCACCCACCCTAACAAGACTAACAGATTCATGGTGTTGTACTGTAGAATCAACACTGCACTGCTAACCACTAGGTCGGCGGTTCAAAATCACCAGTCGCTCCTTGGAAACCCTATAGAGAGTTGCTATGAGTCAGAATGGCCTCTGCAGCCCTTAACAATAGCAACTAAAGAGAAGAGGACAAGTGTCTTTCTTAGATAATTTGCCTGCAGCCATCCACTGACTATAGAGACATTTGTTTGTAATAATTCCATGCATGTATGAACTAGTTGAATAGTATTTTGAATTGCCCTTGTGTAATGTTTTATGGTACAGTATTTTCAATTTAAGCAGCCTTCACTTAAATAACTGTTTCTTAAATTTTTAATCACTTTTCAGCAAAAATCTATTAATTGTTTATTGTCTGTCACTGGGGAAATTACACTAAAGACAGAATTTCTGCCCTCCAAAACTCTGTGTTGATAGTCTTACGTACATTATTATACTTCTCATGTCAGTCTTTGGTATCTCCTCTATACAGATGATAAACGTTAGAGTCAGTGTTAATAGATAACTCACAAAGGTCAAATAACTAGTCAGAAGTGAAGCTGGGATTCAAACAAATTCTCTTTGGTTCCTCCCTCGGTTGTCTAGTCAGTTCATGTTATTGTGCCTGCATGGGACAGTGAAGTGGCAGGGGCAGAATGAGTACTGTAAGGTGTTGTGAATTCCTAGTAGTTTTATTTTATTACTGTCTTATCAAGATTAAGCACACGTGTGCATGGTACAAAATCATATAACTGCTTTTGTTTTCTATTCTCTCTTACTGTTTTTCTCCTGAGTTAGTTGATGCATGGATTCTCTTCCAGCTCCATATTTCAGAAGGTAGAGGTCCACTTAGCATCAAGTACAGGGGGAAAAAAAAAAGTGGTTTCATCTTGATTTCATCCACTCCTCGGAAACCCTATACAGGGTTACTGTGAATGAGAACCAGTTTGACAACACTTAGTAGCAATAACAGCTTTCCTCCTTTAAGAAGCTAGAGTATAATTTCTCAGAACTAGATCCCTCAACCTCCTCCTGTGGGTTTTAAGACCTTGTTCTATAAAGTGTATTGGCAGCCTTGGTTGTGTAGTGTATAACTAAGGATTGATCTTACTGGTGCTCTCAGCATTGGGGGGAATGACAATTGCTGACTGTCTAATTGGCTGAGTGCCTTTCTCACCGTCAACACAGCAACATATTTGCTGGAAACCTGTTCACCATATGGGAAAGCATGTTGGTTAGAAAGGAACATTTTCTGCAAACATTTCATCAGAAGAATACAGATTTTCCACCACCTACATCCATATGCACTTATTTCCTTCAGAAACCTAGGTTTGCTGTTTTGGAGAAGTAGAATTTTTTACTTTAGATTTTTGAATTTGTGTTAACAAACAAAAAGAGTCAAGCCTTACAAACATTATCTGAAATTAATGATCAAATGTATGATTTGTCAGTATTTATTTTTTTAAGGATATGAGGGAAAAATAAATGCATGTTTCTTACTTTCTAGACCTGGCCCTCGAGTAGTCAGGATTTGAAATTATAACGGGTTTAGAGACTTTCCTGCTATAAAATATTGACATTTTGTATCCTTCTAACATTTCTACTTATGCTGTTATGACATGGCATATCTCCACAGAGGAGTCCTGATGTGGCGCTGTAGGATAAGTAGTAGACCAACAGCCACAAAGATGGTGGTTCAAACTCACCAAAGACTCCTTGAAAACTCTATACTAGATTGATATGAGATGGAATTGACTCAATAGCACTGAACACCAACAACATCTCCATGCAGTCCCTGTTATTGTTGTTGTTGTTAGGTTCCACGGAGTCAGTTCTGACTCATAATGACCCTATATACAAAAGAACGAAATACTGTCCGGTTCTGCACCGTTCTCACAATTATTGTTACACGTGAGCCCTTTGCTGCTGCTACTGTGTCAATCCTTCTTCTTGGGGGTCTTCCTCTTTTTCCTAATCCTCTGTTTTACCAAACTAGATATCCTTCTCCAAGGAACTAGCCCTTCCGGATAGTATGTCTGATGTGTGAGAGACTCAGTCTTACCTTTCTGACTTTAAGGAGCTTTCTGGCTGTTCTCCTTCCAACACAGATTTGTGTGTTCTTCTGGTAGTCCATGGTACTTTATTCTTCTCCAACACTGTAACTCAAGTGTATCCATTCTTCTACAGTCTTCCTTATTCATTGTCCAACTTTCACATGCATTTGAGGCTATTGAAAATACCACGGTTTGAGTCAGGTGCACCTTCTATCCTCACACTTGTGTCTTTGCTTATGAATACTCTACAGAGGGCTTATTCAGTAGCTATGCCTAATGCCATAAATCATTTAATTTCTTGACTTCCATGAGCATTGATTGTGTATGCAATCAAAATTAATTCTCTGGTAACTTCATTCTTTTCCCCATTTGTCATAATGTGTTATTTATTGGTCCCTGGGTTATGTTTAGCTCACTCATTGGCCAACTTATAGGCTGGAGGTTTGAGTTTATCCACCAACATTTCAGAAGATAAACCTGGTGATCTATTTCAGTGAAGCAGCTGTGGAAAACCCTGTGGAGTACAGTTCTACTCTGATACACACGAGGTCACCATGAATTAGAATCTTTTCATGGCAACTGGTTAACTGGTTCTTTTCTCCATGTCACAGTGTGTACCTGATTAGTAGTAAGAATACTAAACCAACTGTCATACCATTGAGGCTACCACATACTATATTAATTTTTACTGATTTTTATCTAAAGGAAGACTCATTGTTATCACTAGTCAAAGCAAATTTCGTTATTTTTCCATTTGCTAAAGAAGAGTGAGTCATAAAGAATTGTACTATATCTATTTTAAGAAAAATGGATATAGTGACAAAAGGCCCATATATTATACCATGTGCATCATGAATTAAAGACCTAAATGTAAGGCTTAGAACTATAAAGATCATCAATGAAAAACTGGAGGACAGACTCAGGGGCTCTAATACATGGCATAATGCACTATCAAACACTTAAAATACATCAACAAAACAAAATAGATTATTGGCACTTCCTAAATATTAGATACTTATATGTATCAAAAAGGAGCTCTGGTAGCGTAGTGCTTACGGATTGTGCAGTGAACCTCATGGTCAGCAGTTCGAAACTACCAGCTGTTCCACGGGAGAAATATGAGGCTTTCTGCTCCCATAAAGATTCATTGCCTCGGAAACCCTGTACAGAGTCATTATGAGTCAGAACCAACTCCACGGCACATCACAACAACAACATATGTATCAAAGGATTTCACCAAGAGAGTAAAATGGAACCCACAGACTAGGAAAGAATATTTGGCAATGGCATATCAGACGAAGGACTACTGTCTAAAATTTAGAGAACACTTCAATGCCTCAACAAAAAGACAAATAATCCAATTAAACAATGGGCAAAGGACATGAACAGACACTTCACCAAAGAAGACAGTCAGGTGGCCAGCAAATATATGAAGACATGGTCAAGATCATTAGCCATTGTTGTTGTTGTTAAGTGCCATTGAGTCAATTCCGACCCATAGTGACCCTGTATAGGGTTTCGAAGGAGCAGCAGGTGAGCTTGAACCACCAACCTTGCAGTTCAGACAACTTTGCAGTCTGAAACATTAGACCACATGGTCACACCAGGACTCCATTAGCCATTAGCCATTAGCCATTAGACAGATGCATATCAAAACAATGTGAGGTATCATCTTACTCCAGCATTATTAGCAAAGTTAAAAAAACAACACACAAATAAACCAGAAAACACTAAATACTGGAGAGAGTGTGCAAAGACTGGTACATTCCTTCACTGCTAATGTAAGCGTAAAATGGTACAACCATTGTGGAAAACATTATGGTGTTTTCCCCAAAAGCTGGAAATAGAAATACTGTGTATCCCAGCAATTCAGTAGAGACTGGGTAGATAGTCTCAAGAAATAAGAGCCATGTCACAAATAGATATATGATACCCATATTTATCACAGCACTATTCACAATAGCAAAAAAGGTAAAGACAGCTTAAATACCCATCAACAGAAGAATGGTTAAGCAAACTTTGGTTCAAACACACAATGGAATACTGTGCCCTGTTGAAGAATAATGATGATGAATTTCAAAACAATTCACAAAATGGAGGAATCTGGAGGATATTATGCTGAATGAAGAAAGGTTTTCTTGATAAAAGAACCAATCTATGATAGTTACAAGGTGGGGTGATTATTCATGGGCTAGAGGGTAGACACATTTAAACATGGGTTGATGGGTCAGGAAATGTACAACAAAAATGAGGTTGGTTGAGGAAAGATGAAGGTAGCTGGAGACACAGAGAGGAATGCAAGCGTTACAGTGACTAGAGGTAAATATGGTTAACTGATGGTACATGGAGGGGATTGCAGTGTAATGAAGCAAAGTATGTGGTTCATTGAATGTAAAACTAATGATTTTATCTTTTGAAATCAATAAAAGATTTAAAAAAGAAAACAAAATGGGACTATAAAAACTTCAATTTCTCCTTCTAGCATGTCTAAATATCCTGAAAAGTGCTGTTCAGTTAAGTTTGACTTATATAACGAGACCATGTTTTTGTGAGAATAGGAAATAATTTTCACGTGATTAATGGCATGTTCTTGTTGTTGTTAGTTGCCATCAAGTTGGTACCAACTCATAGCGACCTTATGCACAGCAGAA
>NW_006408521.1:8802878-8809586 GCF_000296735.1 Chrysochloris asiatica | reverse complement strand
TCCAGCATCATTTCTATCACCAAGACCATGTTTTCCAACTACTGATCCTTCCTCTTTGCTTCCAACCTTTGCATTCCAATCACCAGTAATGAGCAATACATCTTGAATGCATGTTTGATCAATTTCAGATTGAAGAAGTTGGTAGAATTCTTCTATTCATCCTCTCTGGCTTTAGTGGTTGGTGTGTAAATTTGAATAGTAGATAGTATATATTGATAGTAATGACATTCTTTTCTGGGTTCAGAGGGTACACCCTGGAATGCTGGGCCTCCTCTCAGAGCAGAGGTATATATTCTTATAAGCAATACCAAGGGCAGGATGCTCTACTAGCCTTTTTCTTTTCTTCCAAAACACATCATCTCTGTTTCCAAGTCGTTCCTCCCGTAAGAATACCTAAATTTTCCTAATCACCCAGATTTGATATTTAAGGACAACTTCTGTAACCCTCGCTCTTTCATAGTTGTCCCTCTTTTTTATTTGGACACCAAACATTATTGACTGTTCTTCTACAGTATTTCTCACATTCCTTCCTTTTACTCTTTTTTTTTTTTCTTTTTCCATTCTCATTCAGTTGTGTTTTATCCTCTGAAATTTAAATTATTTTATGTGTTTTCTCATGTTTCCTATCTCAATAAATCATAGGTACCATGAAAACATGATGCCTAGGCACATGAGATTTCTGCCCTGGATCTGAGCTTTAGTCAGATCTTAACTGTGCCTCCTCACAAAAGGAAGGAGTATACAGCATCACATCATCTAAGCCACCCCTCAACCTGTGAACCTGACTTATTTTTCCTTGTAGCTTGAGAGAGCTTTTCTTTGGGTCTTTCCTAGTAAAAATTGTCTGTACCAGTTCTGTGCAGCCTAGATGTAAGGGTGACTGCTATATTAGAGTTGGAAAAGAGATGGATAGCTGTTGGATTAGAGGTGGGAAAGGAAGACCGAATACCTATGGTAATTAAGAAGTGGTAGGAAACTGGAAGACTGATCGTTGGGGATCCAGGGCCACCTGTTCTCATTGCGCCATGTTCTAGGGCTGCGCGTGACACTCTGAAGAATATGAAAAGTATGATTTGAATGTAGTCTTCTGCTTTGATGAAAGATTTTTCTAGGAGGGAGCGTTCTTTTTATGATTAGACATACAATATGGGGGAACCTGAATTTACACAGAAAACTGTATTGAGCAAGGTTGATTTGTTAAATGATTGTTACTAAACAAACAAAAAGCTTTCATGGAATCGATACTTGCTCACGATGACTCCGTATATGTCTGAGTAGAAGTGAGTTCTTGGGGGATTCAATGGCTTTTTTTTTAAACTAGATTGTCGGGCTTTCTTTTTTTTTTTTTGAGGCATGAGGCACCTCTGGCTAGACTTAAACCTCCAGCCTTTCAGTTAGCAGCCAAATGTATAAACTTACATACCACCCAGTGACTTACTTATATATTACTGTTTTGTAAGCACTGATGTTGTTATTGTTAGGTGCTATTGAGTTGGTTTCAACTAATAGTGACATATGCATGACAAAAAGAAACATCCAGTCTGCATTATCCCCACAACCATTGCTACCCTTGAACCCATTGGTGCTGCTACTGTGCCAATGCATCTTGTTAGAGGTCTTCCTTTTTATCAGTGACCCACTACTTTATGAAACATGACTTCCTATTCTAGACATTGGTCCCTCCTGATAATATGTCCAAAGTATGAGAGACAAAGTCTTGTCATCCTTGTTTGTAAGGAACGTTCTGTCTATTCTTCTAACACAGATTTCATTATTCTTCAGGCAATCCATTGTACTTTCCATATTCTTCTCCAACACTGGTATGTTTACTTTAGTAACATATTTACTTTCATCCCTAGATGATCAGGGAATGTATTGTGTATTTAACTAGGAAAACAAAACACTCACTTAAAAAATACAAAGAATCATAAAATTTGAAACAATCACAGATCATATTTTATCTTGGCTTCACTAACATCAGAAAAGTTATCTTTTGCATTTGCATGTTTAACTCCTTTTACTTAAAAATGATTAGTCATGAAATTATTCATGTGAAATTGCCACTTTGAGTTGTTTTACAAAAGCAGTTCTCTGACAGATTCATGAGTGAGATTTATGAGAAGCAAGTATGAAACAAAATGTGTTTTTTCAGTGGCTGCACATACCTACCCAGAGTGTTTTGACTAAACAGTTCTAGAATAGATGTGAAATTGCCTAGGAAATTAGATGTAGATTTATTTTGTGTTAAACCTGAGTGAAAAGAATATGTTCCAGTCTAGTAATATTAGTAAATACTGCTACAAATATAAGGAAGCAAATTGTGTGTCTACAGAGGCTAGAAGATAATTGGGCATTAAAATGAGGACTTTTTATTTCTGTTGAATTTAAATAACCATTTTGCATTTTAAATCCATGTTGATATAAATACATGATAATGAAATCCCATTTGATATTGATAGACTTAAGAATCTTGCTGAAAAGAATGTAGATAGGGCCTTATTCAGGGAAATTCTATGAGGAAAAATGGCTGATTCTACTATTAACTCATAAAGCGACTTCATGAGGAGTTTATTAGAAGATGATTAGTGGTACCTTTAAAGTACTTGATGGTCTCTTGTTAAAGGAGCCATAAAGTATTCTTATTACTGTAACATTTGATAAAATGTATTTCATTTATGCAATGCAATAAAACTAGTACCTTTTCAACCAAGATGCTTGCAAGACAAAAGAAATGAGCAATTTTGTTGCTCCAATTTTTATTATCTCTATTCATTAGTCTACTCAGACACTAATGTTTGAAATATCTACTCCCTTTGGATATATCTCCATGAGTTTTCTTTCTACCTTTTATTTTAAAATAAAAGGTAGAAAGAAATTGAAGATTAATACAGAAAACCTCCATATACATTTATCCAGTGTCACCACCAGCTTTTGACATTTTTCCACATTTACTTTCTCATCCTGTCTCTCTACCTCCCTCCCTTTCCACCTCACCCTTAATGTCTTTATCTCACCTTCCTTTGCTCCCCATTCTGTTCCATAACATCTTGATATAAATGTGTGTATGCTTGTATCATATACATATGTGTATGCTTGTATCATATACATATGAGGGGGCTTCAGAAAGTTCCTGGAAAAGTGGAATTAGAAGATAATGGAATTTCCCCACCAAATTTTGATGACCCTTCATATAAATTTTTCCCCCAACTAATTTGATAACATTGACTGTAAAATAACTCTTTGTACTAATACACTAGATTGATTTGCTTAATGCAATATGTCTTTTGATTTCGTGACTGCTGATTCCTTGGGTGTTGTTTGTAGCAAAATAAAGTCTGTTAGAACTTCAGTATTCTGTCCATTTATTTTGATGTTATTTATTGGTCCAGTGGTGAAGAATTTTGTTTTCTTTGCAGTGAGATGCAACCCATACCAAAGGCTGTGTTGTTTGATCTTTGTTGTTGTTAAGTGTTGTCGAGTCATTTCTGAGTCACAGTGACCTTGTATAGGGTTTCTAAGGAGCAGCTGGTAAGTTTGAACCACCGACCTTGCGGTTCAAATCAACTTTGCAGTCTACTGCATTAAACCACAGTGCCTCTTCACTTTTAGCAAGCAAAGTTTATTATCTGCATGCCACAGGTTGTTAATGAGTCTTCCTGCAATCCTGATGCCACATTCTTCTTCATATAATCCAGTTTCTCAGATTATTTGCTCAGCGTATAGAATGAATAAATATGATAAAAGAATACAACCCTGAATGCACACCTTTCCTCATTTTAAACCATTCAGTGTCTTCTTGTTCTGTTCTTACAGCTGCCTCTTGGTCTATGTACAGTTTCTTCATGAGCACAATTAAATGTTCCAGTATATGCGTTCTTCGCAGTGTTGTCCATAACTTATCATGATCCACAGAGTCGAAAGTCTTTGTACGGTCAGTAAAGCACAGGTCTTTCTGGTATTCCTCACTTTCAACCAAGATCCATTTAATGTCAGAATGGTACCTCTTGTTCCACATCCCCTGTCCATACCCAGTTTGAACCTCTGGCAGTTCCCTCCCCATGTACTGTTGCAGTCATTTAAAAATTATCTTTAGCAAAATTTTACTTGCATGTGATATTAATGATATTGTCCTATGAGTTCCGCATTCTGTTGGGTCACCTCTCTTTGGAATGGACACAAGTATTGATCACTTCCAATTCGTTGGCTAGGTAGCTGTCTTCCAAATTTCATGGCATAGATGAGTGTTTCCAGGCTACATCAGTTTGTTGAAAGATTTCCATTTATATTCCATCAATTCCTGGATGCTTGTTCTTTGTCAACACCTTCGAGTTTTCAATTATTCCTTCAGTACTACTGGTTCTCGATCATATGCTACCTCTTGAAATTGTTGAACACATAACTATATATGTAAGAGTATAAAGTTATATATATATTTATATATAACTGGTAAGGTGCTATAGGATAAGCACTGCAGAGCTAGCCACAAGCTTGGTAATTCAAACCCACTATCACACACACATACATACAGTTTCTCCTTTAATCAGAAACTATTCCTCAGTTTTATATAAAATAAGGAGTTCTGCGTAGTGGTTATGAATTGGACTGCGAACCTCAAGGTTAGCAGTTCGAAACTACCAGCTGTTCTGCGGGAGAAAGATGAGGCTTTCTGCTCTTGTGAAGATTTACAGCCTCGGAAACCCTGTACAGGGTTGCTATGAGTCGGAACTGACTCCACGGCATATAACAACAACAAAACAATATATATAACACACATGTAATCTTGAATACCTCCTTTGCATTCCCTTTTGAGTGTATATCATGATTTATTCAACCAGTGTATAGATGGGTATTTATGTAATTTGCATTCTTTTTCAATAACTAAAAATACTTGTATGTCCACCAGCAATTTTTGAGTATGTGTTTCCCCAAAGCTTATTTCCCCTAAGCTTTGCCAACATAGAGTCTAGTGAAGCTTGTAAATTGTTACCAGTCTGATAGGTAAAAAAAATCTCAGTGTAGTTCTAAGAAATATTTCTTACCATGAGTGAGTCCTGGTGTGGCACTTTAGGATAAACACTCAACTACAAAATCGTTTTGAACCACAAGGATAAGGATGGCAGTTCAAACCCACCATCCTCTCCTTGGAAACCTCTACCGAGTTACCAGGAGTCAGAACTGACTCGACAGCACTTAACAACACAACCATTATTGAGGTTGAGAATTTATATCATCTTTTTAAAAAGTTCTGTTTATAACTTTTGCCACTATTTTTATAGGGTTTTTGGAAGCTAGATTGTTAATATTTAAGGGTCCCTTGTATAATTATGGAGACCTGGTGGTGCGGTGGGTAAGGTTTTGGCTGCCCCCTGAAAGGTGTGGCGGTTCAAACCATCCAGTGGCTCTGTGGGAGAAATGTGAGGCTGTCTGCTGCCTTGAAGATTTAGTCTCAGAAATCCTGCACAGGGCCACTATCAGTCACAATTGACTTGAAGGCAGTGGGGTTTTATACAGTTAGGAGTATTAATCCTTTGCCTGTGATTAATGTGACAAATAACTTTTTCATCATTCATGGTTTGCATTTTAACATTGCATATTTTAAACCCATGCTCCAGTTTGTTGTTATTTTATACGGTAGTGGTATGTCATCCAGTCACTTCTGACTCAGCCACTGTATATAGATTTGTGAGGTTGGAAATCTTTTGTTGTTGTTTGTTAAGTGTGGTCAAGTCAATTCTGACTCATAGCGACCTGGTACAGGGTTTCTGAGGAGCATCTGGTGAACTTGAACCTCCCACCTAGAGGTTCAAACCAACCTTGAGGCCAAGTGCTTATCCTGTGGCACCACACCAGGACTCCATAGGATTTCCTAGGCTATGAGGCTTTCTACTCCCGTAAAGATTTACACCCTCGGAAACCCTGTACAGGGTCGCTATGGGTCGGACCCGACTCGATGGCACTCAGCAGCAACAACAACATCTTTAAGGGAACAGAAAACTTTATTTTTCTCCAAGTGGCTTAGGTAGATTCAAACTGCTGACCGTGTGGTTAGCAGCCCAATTTGTAATCCACTACGCTACCAGAGCGCCTTTTATTTTTTATATAGCCATTTTTATAACCTTTTATTCTTATATTTAGATTTTGAGTTACAGGTAGAAAACTCTACCAGATTTTAGAAAAATTTATGCTCATTTTCTTTTGTACTTGTATACTTAATTTTTTCACTTCAGGGATTTTAGACTAAGCAATAAACTTAAGACAAATCAGAATAAAGCCACCTTTGTACCCAGTAAACTGCAGTGGGTGGCTAAGGCCAGCATGAACTTGGCTATTCTCAGATCCTCTGATAAGAACATCTGAAAAATCTGTGAATGGGAGTTAAGCATTTTCTTAATTCACTAAAGCTATTTCCTTTCTAAAATAGAGGAAAAGCAAAATGGTTTTCCTTCCTCAATTTAGTGAGAAGAAAGCAGGGAAGAAAATAGATGATATGCATGAAAATTCTTTGAAACGTGTAGCACATCTTTCTCTCCCTGACCCACTACTGCAGGTGCAATGAACTTAAGAAAACTGAATGATGATTCTCAAGTGAATCTAATGGTATCATCCTAGGTAGGCAGCAGTGGCAGAGAATGAGCTGTAGGTGTCTGTGTTTTGCCTAATTTGAATTAGTAGTTAGTTACATGAGGGAGCTTCAGAAGTTTGTGGAAA
>NW_006408521.1:8797361-8802767 GCF_000296735.1 Chrysochloris asiatica | reverse complement strand
TATATAACTATATATATATATATATATATATATATAGTTGCTAAGTGCTGTCGAGTTGGTTCCAACTCATAGCAACCCTGTATAGTTTCCAAGAAGTGAATGGTGGGTTTGAACTTATAACATTGTGGTTTGAAATCCAGTGCTGATCCTACAGGGATTAGACTATACAAAAGGGATTACACTTACACTCAGTTCTGTACTGTTGTTGTTGTTGTTGTTCTGTACCGTGGAGTCGGTTCCGACTCATAGCGACCCTGTACAGGGTTTCCAAGGCTATACATCTTTATGGGAGCAGAAAGCCTCCTCTTTCTCCTGTGGAACAGCTGGTAGTTTCGAACTGCTGACCTTGCGGTTTGCAGCCCGATTCATAACCACTATGCCATTTTTCATTTACAAAAATTTGTAGAAGTTTTCACATAATTTTTTAAAATGACTATATAGTCTTTTGTTATGTATAAGGATAAATAAATAAATATTGCTACTATGTTCCAGTTCATGCATGCATGAGTTTAATTTTTTTAAAAAATGTGTTAAGACATGTTTCTGCAATCACTGGATGGATACAGACAGTTTCAGTAATACAGTTGTCTTTGTCTCATCAGGGTACTTTCACAAAAAAAGGGGGAGACTTTTTGTGCCATGGGGAAAAAAACAAACAATTTTGAAATCCTGGCTAATATCAAATTTGTAGCAAAACCCAAGTGGACATTTTCTAAATCATTGAAGCTTTGCAACAAGTTTATGGGCATTCTGCCCATTGAAAAAACAAAACTAAAAGTTTTTGCATGGTTTGAGTGTTTTAAGGAAGGTCAGGAAGACCTCAAAGAAGAATTTAGAGAAGAGAAGTCAGCTCAGAAGATTATGGCAATGATTTTTGGAAATCCAAAAGTATAATGTTAGTAGATTATCTCAAAGAAAAAAATTATGATCACGGAGTTTTATTATGAAGAAGTTTTAAGAAAATTGAAAACTATGTTGTTAAGAAAAAGCCATTAAAGTTGCGCAGAGGAAACTTTCACCTTCACAACAATGCACCTGCTCATTCTTCAGTGGTAGCAAGAACTGTCTTATAAGAATTTTCTTGGGAAACTTTACCCCATCCACTCTATAGTCCTGATGTTTCCCCTATAAACTTCTTTTGGTTCCCCAAACATGAATGAGGAACATTTAAAAGCAATATGATTTTAGTTCCTAGAGGCTGCTTTGGATGACTTGGTGTAAATCAAAGAATGCACATTTCTTTGAGGAAGTGTTAGAGAGATGGAAACACCCCCTCAGAGGAGTGTAGACCTAGATGGAGGAGATTTGGAGAAATTGTAGCTTCACATTGTTATATTTTTATTTAGTAAAAGTTTCTGTGAGTTTATAGCAATACTTTTTGACTAATTCTAATGTTGTTATTAAGTGTTGCCAAGTTGATTCTGACTTTAGCGACCCTGTATAGGATTTCTGAGGAGCAGCTGGAAGGTTTGAAATGCCAACCTTGTGGTTCACAGTCCAATGTTGATCCTGTTGTGCTACACCAGGAACCATATAGATAAATCGTTTTTAAAATTTAGCTAGTAATAGTTCCTTGATATACATTTTTTTTTTCAGACTTTATGGTACTACAAAAATGATGTCAGACCACTCGTAAATACTCCATTATTTATATTTTTTTTAAAAAAATTTAAAAAAGACCTAACTCTTCTTTCAGGAAATCAATAATGAAATAATACAATCCATAGATGCTATTCAGATTTTATAAATCAGCTCAGCATTCTCTCTTTTTCTTTTCTGGTCCAGGATTTTAGCCAGCATCATGTATTGCATTTCTTAGCATGGCTTATCAGATCTCATTAGTCCTCTTTGTCTTGTGCCCTGGACATTTATTATTCATAACTAACTGGTAAAGTGTAGGATCAGGAAACAAAAAAGAGGAGGACCCTCAACCAAATGGACCAACACAGTGGCTGCAACCATAAGTGTAAGCGTATCAATGATGCGGATGTGCTTCCTGCTGGGGTCCACAAGGGGGAGCTCTGAGACGGAACTGAACCGACAGCACCAAACAGCCGCTTGATATTTGAGAAGAGTTCAGATCTTTCATTTTGTAAAATGACCCTCAACCTTGCTTCATCTGCCATTTCCTTGTGACCAGATTCTTGATAGGAATTTCACAGAGATGTGTTGTACATTATAAACATACAGTGTTCTCCTTTGTATTCTCTTTGTTTTTCTGAGTCAAAATATTTCAATATTATTCTAATTAGTGTTATTGTTGTTAAGTGCTGTTGAATCAATTCTGAGTCATAGTGACCCTCTATAGGGTTTCCAAGGAGTAGCAGGTGAGTTTGAACCACTGACCTTGTGGTTAGCAGTTCAGTGCTTATCCTACAGCTCCAGGACTCCATTTTTCCAATATCCTCTTGTGGGTTTTTTTCAGCAAATTTCCACTTACAAGCCTAAACACATATTGGCTTACAAGCCTAAACACATATCTCCCCTCCTCTTCCCACCCCATATAAATTACCATATGGTAGTTGGGCCATTGTAGGTTAGACGCTGGATTGCTTAACTGCAAGGTTGGCAATTCAAACCCAACAGTACTCAGAAACACTCTACAGGGTGTATTACTTATGGTGGTCGTGTTAATGCCAACTCACAGTGACTTTATAGGTCTGAGTAGAATTGCTCTGTATAGTTTCCTGGCAACTCATCAGTTTGCAGACAAGCACTTAACCATTGAGCCACTAGGGCTCCACAGGCTGTATTTTCTAGCAAACACTTCTGGGGGGCTAGTCAGCAGTTGCCCAGGTGATAGTAATTGATACTGAATTTCAGAGCATCAGCTCTTAGGATTTTACTGGTGTGCCCTATAAAATAAACACTGGACTGCTGTCTACAAAGTTGGCTGTTCAAACCCACCAGCCGCTCCTCAGAATCCCTATACAGGATCTCTCTGAGTCAAAACTGACTGACTATAGGCACTAAATAATAACAACTTATACTAAACCCAATTAATCATCTCTGTTCTTCAGAACTAATTGGCATTCCTAAGAATCTCACTGTGCTTCATTGTCTCCTGTTAGGAAGGATGACTCAATTTTGAATATGGCAAAGATTGCTTTCAGTGGAGAACATCCCATGTGCCCTCTCCCAATGTATTCCAGCCTGTTTCCTCAGGGTATAGTTATAGAGTAACAGTCTACGACAGAACAGTATTTATATAAATGAGATTTCCTATGCCTGTTGTATTTGCTGTAAGATTTTCTGAGTACTAAAGTTTGAAGGTCGGTCAGACTGAAAAGAGAATTTATCCACATCATTCCTAGCACACGTTGCTTGAAAACTCAATCTTATTAGCATATGAAGTCTGATTTTTTTCTCTGTGATTAGCAGAGCAGTACTTATCCTAGGAAAAGGAGCTCTAGTAGCGTAGTGGTTACGAATCTGGCTGCGAACCGCAAGGTCAGCAGTCGAAACTACCAGCTGCTCCGCTGGAGAAAGCTGATGCTTTCTACTCCGTAAAGATTTACAGCCTCGGAAACCCTGTTCAGGGTCGCTATGTGTCGGAACCGAGTTGATGGCACTTAACAACAACAACTTATCCTAGGAGGGCTGGTGGGTATGAACCGTTCACTTTGTGGTTCAAATCCACTTTGTGGTCCAGTACGCTGCAGAGCTGTAAAACAAACGTTGGAGTGCTAGTTTTGAATCACAATGACTCCCTGTGTGAATATGTATAAACTAGTTGTATCTTTTGTGAATTGGGATCACAATAGAACTACTTCACAGAGTTGACTGTGTTCAAGAAGACCTGAGCTATGGAGTACCTGTGAGGTTTCTGGCCAAGGATTTAACTCCTATTGTTAAAAAGAAATAATTGGGCCATTAATTAGACAGTTAAGGAGTGAAGATTACTATCTAGCTCAACTTTAATGATATTGTTCTCCCCCTGAAAAGTTCAGGTCAACCTTACATCATCCAAATAGAGCTAAAGATGCTTCTGAGTTTTTTTCTTTGGGGGATTGGTCTGAACCACTGTTACTGTTTCCCTGTTGTGTTTATTTTCCCAGTGGCCAGATACAATAATTGAAATATAAAATAAGTTTGATCTGACTCTGACAACAACTTTGTTGTTGGCAAGTGCCGTCGAGTCGAATCAATTCCAACCCATAGCGACCCTGTATAGCGTTTCCAAGGAGCAGCTGGTGAGCTTGAACTGCCCACCTTGCAGTTCAAACGGCTTTGCAGTCTGGCGCATTAACCCACAGCGCCATGCCAGGACTCCAAGATGTTAATATTTTATGTGAAAGCAAATTATTTTGAAGCTTTACAGGTGAAAGAACAAAGAATAAATAAAAAGATAGAAAACACCGGACTGTGTACTAAACAAACCTCAAAACCTAAATGCTACTCTGATTGCTTTTTAGGAAAAGGAATTTAGGTTTACCCTTAAGAACTACCTGTAATCATTGTTGTTATGTGCCATGGAGTCGGTGCCGACTCCTAGCGACCCTGTACAGGGTTTCCGAGGCTGTAAATCTTTGTTGTTGTTGTTGTTAAGTGCCTTCGAGTTGGTTCCGACCCATAGCGACCCTGTACAGGGTTTCTGAGGCTGTAAATCTTTGCGGGAGCAGAAAGCCTCATCTTTCTCCCGCCGAGTGGCTGGTAGACTTGAACTGCTAACCTTAAGGTTTGCAGCCCGATTCATAACAACTATGCTACCAGAGCTCCTTGCCTCTAATCATAGATGCTGTAATTGGAAAATCGGGTAATTATCTGATTCAATATAAAAGTATAAATGCCTACATTGATCTAGTAGCAATGACAAGTAGTTTTGTTTTGAATTATAAAAATAATTAACCTCCCTTATTATTTCAATTTTTTCCTTCCTTAGTCTATGTCATGAGAAAGAAATAGGGCTTTTTATTTGGTATTATAGTGCTTACAAATTGGGCTGCTAACCTCAAGGTTGGCGTTTCGAAACTACCAGCTATTCTGCGGGAGAAATATGAAGCTTTCTGATCCCTTAAAGATTTGCAGCCTCTGAAACACTGTGCAGGGTCACTGTGAGTCGGAACCGACTCCATGGTGCTTAGCAACAACAACAAAGAAACCAAAATATCAGATAACATTTTAGAACCTTCTCTAGTGCATATCTTTTTCTAACTTTAAATTTGACTACTGTAAATTCTCTTCCAAGAGAACCTCTAATCTAAAGAAATGATGTATACAATTGCAGGGATTAGTTAGATACTTTAAAACCTCTGAATGAAACCAGGTTGAGTATCCCTGTTGAAATTCAACTTGTGATCTTCCCACCAAATAGAAGATATATTATTTTACAAAAGTCCTGAGATATTAAATATATATATCTGTATTTATAGGTATATATTTTCAGGTTTAAATTGTATGTGTGTG
>NW_006408521.1:8779163-8797225 GCF_000296735.1 Chrysochloris asiatica | reverse complement strand
TGTGTGTGTGTGTGTACATATATACAATTAAAAGCTAAAAAATCACAGATAGTTAAGGAAAAGCATTTTTGTTTAAAGACCTGTTTCTTTAATACAGATTAGATGAATGACAAAAATGTGATAAAGGTTATGAAGCTGTTGCCTATATTGTAGTTTGATCAAGTTTAACAAAATTATAATTTAAATGTAAAGAAAGTTCTGAAAGTCACTTTGTTTTTGTTGTTAAGTGCCATTGAGTTGATTTGGGCTCATAGCGACCCTGTATTGGGTTTCTGAGGAATAGCTAGTGAATTGGAACCTCTGACTTTGCAGTTCACACTGACCCTGTGGTCCAGTACTTTATCCTACAGTGCCGCACTTTACTACATGTCAAATCCAGGTATGGCATGTAGGATAAGTACTAGACTGCTAACCACAAGTGTGCAGTTCACACCCACCAGTCAGTACTCGAAACCCTATACAGGGTCATTATGAGGTGGGATTGACTCGGTGACTATAGTCTTTAGATGTTTTTACAGTTCACCTGGTGTTTAAAAACATTTTAACCAAAATGCAAAAGTCATGATACTTCTACATATACATGCCTGGTTTCTCTTGAGAAAACTTGATAAACTGGCAATACTGGGCCCTGCACACTGCTGAGTTCATGATTCCTGGGCTGATGGTGGGAACCACCTCACTCCTCCTTGAGGGTAAAAAAATGTCCTCTGCATTGTTGCTTTTTCCATTGCAGAAACTGACTTCCATATTTGCTTCATTTCCTATCTCCTATTCTTGGGTAGACAGATAGCTGTTAGCATAGTGGATCTACCTGAAAGCTCTCTGTGACTTTATAGTTATTCTCTGAATCCTGAACTCCTCCATAGGATTAAGATACGTGTCCCATTGGAGGTCCTGGTGTGGCGCTGTAGGTTAATGCGCTGGACTACAAAGTCGCTTTGAACCGCATTGTTGGTGGTTCAAGCTTATCAGCTGCTCCTTGGAAACCCTATACATGGTTGTATGGGTCAATACTGACTCCATAACACTTAACAACAACAACATATGTGAGATAAATACAAATTGGGCTGAGACCCGCAAGGTCAGCAGTTCGAAACTACCAGCCACTCCGCGGGAGAAAGATGAGGTGATCTGCTCCTGTAAAGATTTACAGCCTCGGAAACCCTGTTCAGGGTCGCTATGGGTCGAAACCGGCTCGACGGCACTTAACAACAACAACAACATATATATATAATCAATAACAGCAACAGGTATTGAGTCCATGCCAACTCATAGCAACCCATAGGACATAGTCAAACTGTCCCATAGGCTTACCAAAGCTATAACTCTTTCAGGAAGTAGTTTTCTGTGGAGTGACTGGTAGGTTCAAACTGGAGCATTTGGAATGCTTTCCCATTGCCTTATTGGGTCACTATGGGTTGGAGTCGACTCGACGGCACTTAACAAGAGCAACACATATATAGTGTGAGTCCTATATGACCTATAACTGCATATACACCAAGGGGCTTCATTTTTAATGGAAAAATGGAATGAAAAGATAATAGAATTTTCCCAAGAACTTTTTGAAGCCCCCAAATCTATTATGTGCATATATACATATATACATATACATGCATATAAATATTGGTTACCTCATATATATGTGTGTATACACACATAAGTGCTCTCACATGAAATTTTATTTTAAAATGAAAGATAATTTATAATAAAATTAAAATGAATTTTCTTAGATTATTTTTACTCCAAGGAAAGCATTTGAATTTGCTACATGAGCCAATTAACTACTGTGTAGTCTGTTGAGTTTGTGGTTTTGCTGTTGTTAGTGTTATTAATTCATACAATAACTGGTTGCACTAAGTTGGCAATAGATCTGAGGGCCTAATATGCATGACCTCATATTAAGAGATACAAGATACCTTACAACTCTGAGGTAGATTTTATTGTCCACACTTGTAGAATAGGGAGGTGAGGATACGGGAAATTAATGAATGACTCAACATGAAATTATATAAATATTATAAAGATCCATTTATCCTTCTCGACAGAGAAGTGGCCCTTTTCCCAGTTATGCTTTATCAACCACAAGTCACGAACCCATTTTTAGTTTTTGAAACACATCCTTGCTATTCATTGTTTCATTTGTTTGGGGGAGAGAAGTGGGAAGTTACATACAAATTATGTTCCATGGTCTATCCAGTGTTTATTATCTGCCACTTTAAGTTTTATGTGACAGTTATTGAATATTTGATTAGTAACTATTCACTAGAAGATATGGGTGGTCATTTGCATTTCTTTATTAACTTAATAATCATTCAATGGCACTGCTGTATGATGACTAATACTTATTTTAAAGATTTAATGACTTTGTGAAAACCTTCATTGTTAAGAAAAACAAAATTTCATTTTGCAAGTGATAGGATAGCTTATCAGTTCAGCATGTGTTGTTTTTTTGCCTTGCTACTTTGATCTTAATACCTTATTCATGGTGTTTAATTAGATTAAAACCAACTCATTAACATTTTCTGCAAACTAATTGATTCTCCAATAAGAAGGGTTTGTTTTCTTGTCAAACTCTTTGATGTCTTAACAAGATTAGAAGATCATTGCATCCTAAAACTAATTAATTATTTTATGAATGGAGTGGTGATTTTCAGATGTCTGATATATTAATACAGATTGCTAATGTCCTTTAAAAATTCATGTTGCATTGTTACATGCTTTGAAAGAGTTATGAATTTTCTCCATTAGTTTCTAGGGAGTTTAGTCATTATACTACATGGTGATTAGTGTCTTGAAATTCCAAAATAAAGACTGCACACCCTAAGGCTGTCTATAAAAGGTAGTTGTACTTGTTTTTATTTGTATGTTGTTGTTTAGTGCCATCCAGTCTGTTTTGACTGAGCGACTCTGGATAAGGTTTCTGAGGAGAAGCTGGTAGGTTTGAACTGCTGACTTTGTGGTTAGCAGTCGTGCTTACCCACCCATCAATTATACTGTTGTATAGAAAATGTATCATCTAGAATGTCAATATGGAATGCATACATTTTTAGCTAATAAGGAAATACTTCTGTTCCCTACAGATAATTGCAAACTTAAAAATAAGAAAAATCCACATTAGGTTAATTCAGTATGTACTGGCAATGCTTGTATAATAACTAAGACAATATTCATTTCCACTTCAAGAAGATACCGCAAATGTATTTAATTATGATCATTTACATTTCACAAAACTAATACTTTTTGATATCCCTTTGATCCTTATAAAGTCAGTTTTACAATTCACTTTAATTTCATTAATTTTTCATGAATCTTGTGTAAACATCCCTATTACCTACTATTCAATTTTCCCTGATGTTCTGATGAGGTTCCATATAGAGGTTAATGAATGTTCAGCTCTCTTTTCAGAGAGTGATGACTAACTGTTTTCAGCAGAGGTTTTCTCTGCATTCCACCATTAAACATAGTCTAGATCTAGACACTGTACATACTTTTGGAAAACAGTAATACAACACAGCATGGGAATGGTAGATGTGTAGTAGTATTTGTTGTTGTTGTTGTTGTGTGCCATAGAGTTGGTTCTGACTCATAGCGACCCTGTAGAGGGTTTCCAAGGCTATAAATCTTTATGGGAGCGGAAAGCCTCATCTTTCTCCTGCAGAACAGCTGGTAGTTTCGAACTGCTGACCTTGTGGTTTGCAGCCTGATTCGTAACCACTACGCTACCAGAGCACCTTTTTATTAATTCATCTACATGGGAAATAGAGTACGCAAATGCCTTGATAGTGTCATGGTGTTGAGAACACGTCGGAGAGTACCTAATCCAAATTGGATCAAAAGAGGGGAAGGTGAAAAGAAAAACTTACACAAAAAAGGTAGTATCTAAACTTAGTCTCAGAGGATGCATTGCATTTGAACCCATCCGCCAAAAAGTGAATGTATAAGATGGGTGTATGAGAAAGATATTCCAGTGATCCAAGTATCCAAATAGCAAACCATTATGGGGCTAATGATTAGAAGGTCCATGGATACTTTTATAATAAAGCAATAATCACAATGTGGAAATGAGGTAGAAGTGATTTACTCAAATTGGAAGACACTAGGAATGTTTAACCAAAAAAATCCCAATTAATTTTATCTTCTTCAGTTGTATTTCTTATTCATTTATTTAAAATGATATTTATTGTATTTTAGATAAATGTTTATACTGTAAATTAGATTCTCCTTTAACGATTTTATATAGCTTGTTCCATGACATTGGTAAAAATTTTACAATCTGTCAGCATTCTCCTGATTTTTCATTTTGTTTCTACTTTTCTAGCTTTCCTTTTCCTCCTCCTCTTCTCATCTTTACTTTTGTGAAGATGTTGACAGTTTGCTTGCATGTGGGTAATTATTTAAGGAAGCACTTTACTCATGGGCAATATTGTTTTTCAAGCCAGTATATTATTTGGTTGACAGGTAACCTACAGAAATAGCTTCAAATCCAAGTTCAAAGGTTATCTTTGAGTGATAAACTCAGGGGTTCTTAATCTCTATTGACCAAGTAAGTCTGGCTGATTAAAGAATTTGAGTTTTGTTATGTATTTTTCTGCCATTGTCTCTGGGACCATCTATTCTGTCCCTGGTCAGAACAGTCAATCATTGTAGCCAGGCACCATATAGTTCTTTCAGATCTCAGTTCAGAGCAGGTTATGGTTCATGTGAGCTGTCTGTCCTGTGGACTAGTTTATTCCTTGCACCTTTGATTACCTTCATTCTCTATAGCTCCATATGAGTGCTGGTGGTAATGTGCAGTAGAACAGGTTCTAATTCATAGTGACCCTGCATAGAGTTTCTGAGGCTGTACCTCTTTCAGGAGCAGAAAGCCCCATCTTTCTCCTGTGGAGCAAGTGATGAATTCAAACTGTGAACGTGTTAGCAGCCCAACATAATCCACGGTGCCACCAGGACTCTTTGCTGTTGTTGTTAAGTGCCATTGAATTAGTTCTGACTCACAGCAACCCCCGTATAGGGTTTTTGAGTAGTGGCTGGTGAGTTTGAACCGCCAACCTTTGTGTTTCAAACCGACCTTGAGGTCGAGTGTTGATCCTGTGGCGCCATACCGGGAATCCCAGGTCTCCTTACATGTATCCATAAAGAGAAGTTTATATCAAGGAAATTGCTCACAAAGTTGTGTTGTTAGGCTATTAAGTGCCTTAGAGTCAGTTCTGATTCATAATAATGAATCCATAAATATTTGTCTTCTTGTGATGCCTTATTTCATTCAGCATAATTATGTCCTCCAGATTCATCCATATCACAAGATGTTTCTTGTATTTCTCATTTAGTTTTTTAGTTATTAAGTATTCCAATGTGTATATGTAACATAGGTTGCTTATCCATCAATTGATGGGCACTTACTTTAGTTACATTTTGTGCTATTGTGAATAATGACGCAGTGAGCATAGGTGTACATATGTCTACTTGTGTTACTGCTCATATCTCTAGGATATATATTTATAAGTGGGATTGTAAAAACATACAGCATTTCAAAGGAAACTTGGTGGAACAGCAGACTGGAGGTTCAAACTCACCAGCCATTCCACAGGACAAAGATGAGGCCATCTGCTCCCATAAAAAAAATTCAGAAACCCCATGGGGCATTTCTACTGGACCCTATAGAGTCACTTTGCTATGAGTAGGAATAGACTCAATAGCAGTAGATTTGTTTAAGGTTTTTCTATTTGTAGCTTTTTAAGGAAGTGCTTAAGCAGTAGTTCTACCATTTTACAATCCATCTAGCAACGTAAAAGAATTTTATTTCCTCTACTATCTCAGCTGTATTTGTTGTTTTCTGGTATTTTGATCACTGACATTTTTGCAGAGGTGAGATGGTATCTCACTGCCTTTTAACAGTCATGTAATCCTGGGTTTACATCATCCTGTGAATCTCCTTTTCCCCATCTAGAAAAATCTGTATATTGGCCCTTAACATCATAGGTAAAGATTTAAAGAGGGTAATTGTACAATGAATAATGAAGACCAAGAGTCATTGAGGCCTTGGAATTATTGAGTTGTTGTTGTTAGTTGCCATCCAGTCAGTTCTGACTCATAGCAACTCTATGCACAACAGAACGAAATACTGTATGTTTGGTCCTGCACCATGCTCACAATTACTGTGATGCCTGAACTCATTGTTGCTACTCCTGTGTCAGTCCATCTCATTGTGGGTCTTTCTCTTTCTCAGCAATCCTCCACTTTACCAAATTTGATGTCCTTCTCCAAGACATGGACTTTCTTAACAACGTGTCTAAAGTAATAGAGGAGAAGTTTCACCACTCTTGCTTCTTAGCAGCATTCTGGCTCTGCTTCTTTTGAATGTTCTCAATACTTTAAATATTCTTTACTAATGTCATAATTCAAATGCACAGAGTCTTCTGTGGTCTTTCTTATTCATTGTATGCCTTTCACATGCATATGAGGAGATTGAAAATACAATGACTTGAATCAGATTCACCTCAGTCCTCAAACTGAGAAGTTTGTTTCATAAATTTAAAAGAGGTCTTCTGCGACAGATTTGCCTAATGTAATACGTGGTTTGATTTCACGACTGCTACTTCCCTGAGCATTGATTGTGGATCCAAGCAAAATGAAGTCTGGGATACATTCAGTCTTTTCTCTGTTTAACATTGTCATTTGGTCGTCCAGTTGTGACATTCATTTTCTTTACATTGCAGTGCAATCTATGCAAAAGACTTTTTTCTTCATCAGTATGCATTTCAAGTACTCTTCCCTTCCAGCGTGCAAGGTTATGTCATCTGTATATCACAGGCTGTAAATGAGACTTCCTTCAACCCTGATGTCATGTTCTTCTTCATATTATCCAGCTTCTCAGATTATTTGTACAGCATACAGATTGAATAAATATGGTGAAAGGACACAACCCTAACACACATGTTTCTTGATTTTAAGCCGTTCCATATCCCCTTGTTCTATTGGAACAACTGCCTCTTGATTTTAGTACCATTTCCTCAGAGCACGTTTTAGTGTTCTGTACGACCCATTCTTCACAAGGTTATCCATAATACGTATGATCCACACAGTTGAATGCAAAACAAAGTACAAGTAAACACCTTCCTAATATTCTCTCCTTTCAGCCAAGATCCATTTGTTATCAGCAGTGATATCCCTCAGTTCATGTCCTCTTGTGAATCCAGTTAGAATTGTTGGCAACTGTTTTTTGAATTTTCTTCAGCAAAATTTTACTTACATGTGATATTAATGATATTGTTTGATGATGCTCACGTTCTATTGGGTAACCTACCTTTGGAATGGCACATATATGGTTATCTTCTAATTGTTTGGCCAAGTAATTGTTTTCCAAATTTCTGGGTATATATGAGTGAGTACCTCCAGCACTACATCAGTTTTCTGTCAATTCCTGGAGCCTTGTTTTTCCCCAGTGTCTTCAGTGTTGCTTTGACTTCTTCCTTCAATACTACTGGTTCTTGATCATAGGCAGCCTCTTGAAATGGGTGAACATGGACCAGGTGGTTTATTTTCTCCCCACTTTCGTACAGTTACTCTGTATTTCTTCCATCTTTTTTGATACTTCCTTCCTCATTCAGTTTTGTCCCATAGAATCCTTCAGTGTTTCAAGTCAAGACTTGAATTTTTTCTTCAGTTTTTTCAGTTTGAGAAATGCTGAACATGTTCTTCTCTTTTGCTGTTTTTCTAACTCCATTTCTGTACACCTTTCATTATGATACTTGACTTTGTCTTCTCTAGCTGCCCTTTGAAATTTTCTGTTCAAATCTTTGACTTTCTCATTTCTACTAGTCACTTTAGTTTCTCTGGGTTCAAGATCAAGTTTTAAAGTCTCTCTGACATCCATTTGTGTCTTTTCTCTCTTTCCTGTCTTTTAATGACCTTTTGCTTTCTTCCAGTATGATATTCTTGATGCTATCCATTTTGGTCTTTGGCACTAGTGTCTAATGCATGAAATCTGTTCTTCACATAGTCTCTAAATTCAGGTGGTGTATATTCAAGTTCATACTTTTGTTCTCATGTACTTGTTTCAAATTTCTTCAGCTTCAGCCTGAACTTGTATATGACCAATTAAAAGTCTGTTCTACAGTTGGCTCCTGGCCTTGTTTTGGCTGATGATACTGAGCTTCTCCATTGTCTCTTCACATATATATAGTCAGTTTGATTCCTGTGTATTCCATCTGGTGCAGTCCATGTGCATACTCTTCATTTATGTTGAAAAAGGTATTTGCAGAGAATAAGTTTTCATATTAACAAAATTCTGTCATTCAGTCACCATCATTGTTTCTGTCACCAAGGCCATATTTTCTTTCTAGCACAGATACTTCCTCTTTGTTTCCAACTATTCTATTCAATTATTCTAGTAATTATTAGTGCATCTTGATTGCATGTATGATCACTATCAGACCTAAGAAGTTGATAAAATTCTTCAGTTTCATCATCATTGACTTTAGTGGTTGGTGTGTAAATTTGAATATTAGTTGTATTAGCAGGTCTTTCTTGTAAGCAATGGATATTATCCTGTTACAGACAGCATTGTACTTCAAGATAGATCTTGAAATTTTTTTTTAAAAGATGAATGTGACACCATTCCTCCAATTCAGAATGGTGAATACCTGTCCATTTCAGCTCAGTGATGTCTAGGATAGTGATCTTTATGCGATCCACTTCCTTTTTTGAAAACTTCTAATTTTCCTAGAGTCATACTTGTTATGTTCCATGTTCCAATTATTAATGAATGTTTTGTAACTCTATCTTCTCATTTTGAGTTGCACCTATCAGCAAAATGAAGATCCTGAAAGCTTTCCTCTAACCATCCACGTCATTAAGATCAACTGTACTTTGTGGAGGCAGCTCTCTCCCCATCACATTTTGAGTGCCTTCTAACCAGAGGGGCTCACCTTCCATCACGAACTATATCAGACAGTGTTCAGCTATCATTCATAAAGTTTTCCATGGCTAACATTTCAGAAATGGCCTGCTTCTCTCTTTCTTCATAGTTTGTCTTAATCTGGGAGCTCTACTGAAACCTGTCCTCCATGGGTGACACTGCTGGTATTTAAAACTCCAGTGGCATAGCTTTCTGTGTCACAGTAACACACAAACCACCACAGTGTGACAAACTGTGACAGACAAGTGGTGAATTCTCATGTTGGTGAAGAATATAAAATATGCCATGGACTGGAAGAAGGATGAACAAACCTTCTTGAAAAACATACATCAATAAAGCGGATAATAAATGAGCATGACAAGACTTCATCGTAAGTACTTTGAATATGTCATTAGAAGTGACCAGCCTGTCCCTGTATAAGAACATCATGCTTGGTAAAGTAGAGGGTCAGTGAAAAAGGGGAAACCCTCAAAATGATGATGTTGTTGTTAAGTGCCAATTCTGACTCATAGCAACCCTGTATAGGGCTTTTGAAGAACAGCTGGTGAATTTGAACATCTGACCTTATGGTTTGCAGTCCAGTGCTGATCCTACAGCACCACACGAGGAGTGATTGTGAGGATGGCAGAACAGGGAATGGTTTTTTCTGTTGTATAAGGGTGAGTCAGAAAGTATTGCTGCTAGAGTTCCAGTTCATGCATGCACAGGTTTATTTCAAACAAAACATGTTTAAGCATGTCTTTGCAGTCAGTGGATGATTACAGAAAAATGCCATCAGTAATCCACTTGTGCTAATATCATTGTTGTTTAGTGCCATGGAGTCAGTTCCAGCTCATAGCAACCTTGTATAGGGTTTCCAAGAAGTGGTTAGTGAGTTTGAACCACCAATCTTATAGTTAGTAGTCTGGTGCTTTTCCTACAGCACCACACCAGGATTCTGTTACTCTCATTGGGGTGCCTTCAAAAGAAATCCATTCAAAACAGTGGCTCTTAGTGGTATCTGCTTGGCCAGTCTAATTAATGGCTGAAAACGTTACTTCCGAAGGTTATGGTGATTTGAGGGGATTCCAGTGGGGTAATCTTGGTAGATATTTTAAAGGTCATCATAAGATTATGGGTGCTTATTATGAAGTTTTAAAGAAATTGAAATTTCAGTTGGTGAGAAAAAGGCCAAGAAAGCGTCACTAAAGACTTTCCCACCAAGATAATGTATCAAATTACTCTGAGGATAGCAATGGATGTTTTGTGAAATATTTGTTGGAAAACTTTATCCATCCACCCTATAGCCACGATCTTGTTCCTTTAGACTTCTTGTTCCACAAACTCAAAGAACATTTAAAAGGAACACGATTTGACTCCCTTGAGGATGCCCAAACCGCCGTTTTGACTTAGTGCAAATTGAAGTATGTAGAATTCTCTGGTGACAGATCAGAGAAATGGAAACACTACTCTTAGAGGTACATAGACCTAGATGAAAAATATGTCAAGAAAAAAATAGCATCATATTCTGATAGTTCTATGATTTTATAGTAATACTTTTTGATTTACCCTTATACATAGGGTTGCTATGAGTCACAACTTACTTGACATAATCTAACAGCAGCAAGATGCTTACAAAACATTTGGCATAGTGCCTGGTACTTGTCCTCTGCTACTGTGGATTTATTATAATTGTTTCTGATAAAAATGCTGCTGCTGCTGGTATTCTCAAAATAACATATTCACAAGGGATCAAGGAGGGCCTCCAAAAAACCAGGTAAGCCATAAATGCAATGACACTTGCAGATTAGGATTCAGACCCAGGATGTGGACTTCTGGATATGAATTCACTGACTAGTAGGACTTCCTGCTTTGTAGTGACCTCAGCTTTGTTCCAGCATGGTGAACCGAGTGTCCCTCTTTCAGTAAAGAAACGAACTATGTAGGAATTCCTTTGGTGTGACCCCAACGAAGTACTGCTATTGTATTTTAGTGATTGATTATATTTACAGTATTTCTGTTGCCATTTCTAGGAAATAGTAAGAAGGAATATTTATTCAAAGAAGATACATATAGAATAGTTTTCCAGCATCACAAATAGACTACATGGAATTATAAATGCCTACCTGACCCTCCTGTGGTGAATGACACACATTTGGCATATGCCAGGGTAGAGTTTTGTGATATGAAACCTTTCTTTTGTATTGGTTTTTCTGTGATGATAGATTGGCTTTGACACCATACCAATGGGTAAGACTCCATAGCTTTACTGTTGATTCAAACTCAGCTCAAATGAGCTCAGCCTGGGAGGATCCCTATGCATGATTTTCTAAAAACATTACTGGCAATTGTGCAAAAAAGACTTCCATTATACCTCCAAGAGGAAACAGAAACATCTGTTGCCAAGAAACCTCTCACTTTACATAAAAATATGTCTAAAATGAGAACAATTTTTGCTGGATGAGTTGTTAAAATCATTTTGTATGCTTTACATAGTCTATGGTGTTGACATCTATGGATCACCTTTATTTTATTTTAATTTTTTCCAACCTCTTATTTATAGCTGCTTTTGTACTAACTGAGATTTTACCAACACAAGTAAAATATTAAGTTTCTTTCATAAGGAAATGAAACTTGAAGTTAACATTTGTAATAGTGGTTTCAGTTCATTTTGATTTTTGGTGTTTCTATTCTGTTGCCAAGAATATGTTCATTAAAGCTTGCCTAAAGAAATTCTGTTGAGGTTCCTTTGGCCAAGATTGCTTGATGGATATATGCAAAAAAACTTATAAAATTTAGATGTTCATATACATGCCATTAATATTGATGAATTTGTCTTCTTAACTTAGATTTAATTTTCAGTTTTTATGTCAGCATATATCTCTGCATTTATAAAATACACAGTCCTAGTTAAAGGTTGGGGTCCTGGTGGAGTGCTGTGGATCAGTGTGCTGAACTACATGGTCAGTTTGAACCAAAAGGTTGGTGGTGCAAGCTCACCAGCACTCCTCGGAAACCCTATGCAGGGTCGCTGTGAGTCAGAACCAACTTGATGGCATTTAACAACAACAAAACCACAACAAAGCTTAAAGTTATAGAAGCATTTTTTTTTTTTTTTACTGTATCCCTATCTTTACATGAAACAGAGTACAAATGCAAATGCTGTGGCTATATCTCTAATGTTACCTGCATTTTGGAGACAGGTGTTCAATATATGTTTCATTGCCACCATATTTTCTGGCCTAAAAAATATGTTGGGACATGAATTTGACCTAATTTTACTACAAGCATATCAACTACTTTATAAATCTTTTTAGTAAGAACCCACTTAACATATATGGACCTCTATTAAGGTGCAGATCAGAATGAAGTTTCCTTAAACATACTTTGCAAGGTGGCACCACTATAGGATAAGCACAGTACTGTGCCGCAAGTTCAAATCTATCTGTCACTCCTAGGAAATCTTATACAGGGTCACTATGAATCAGAACCAACTCCAAGGCACTTCATACTTATTTCAAAGAGACATTCTTGAAACCTTATATGGGAGTGAGTCAAAAATTGTCTTCACTTTGTTTATATTTAAACACCTGTCCACGTCCATGAATGAGGACAACATTGAGTGTGCACATGAAATGATCCTGTCAAATAGACAAGTGACAGTGGACTATGTGGCAAATAATTTTCAAATCATCCATGGCTCTGCTTATGAAATAATCCATGACAGACATGTGTTTTGAAAAGTTTGTGTGAGATGGGTACCGAAACAACTCATGCAAGAGCATAAACAGAAACATTTGGACATCTGCAAGCACAATTTGAACCGATACTCGAAGGAAGATAGAAGTTTCTTTTAAAAAATTGTTATCGGTGATGAGACATGGATTCATCACTACAAGCCTGAGAATAAACAGAGTATGGAAAATGAAAACATCCTCAATCTCCGACCAAGAAAAAGTTAAAAAATCAGCCATCAGGTGAAAAATGGATGCTTACAGTTTTCAGGGATTCCCAAGGGCCTGTATTGGAACACTAACAGGAAAAAGGTTCAGCAATCAGTGGTCAAGTTTCCTGTTCTCTTGACACTGAGGGTCAGTGTCAGTGTACACTGAAAGTTGTGGTCTTTGGTCTTCATCAGTAAGCATTTTAAGTCCTCTTCACTTTCAGCAAATAAAGTTGAATCGTCTGCATATCATAGGTTGGTAATGAGTCTTCCTCCAATCCTAATACCATGTTTTTCTTCATATAATCCAGATTCTCAGGTAACTTTCCAGCATACAGATTGAATAAGTATGGTGAAAGAATAAAACCTTGGCACACAACTTTCTTGATTTTAAACCATTCAATGTCCCCATGTTCTGTTCAAATGACTGCCTCTTGATCCATGTACACATTCCTCATGAGCACAATTATGTGTTCTGTAATACCCTTTATTTGCAATGCTTTCCATAACCTGTCATGATCCACACAGTTGAAAACCTTTGCATAGTCAATAAAGCACAGGCAAACATCTTTCTGCTAGTCTCTGATTTCAGCCAAGATCTATCTGATGTCAATAAAGATATCCCTCATTCTACGTCATCATCTGAATTTGGCTTGAACCTATGACATTCCCCTCTCAATGTACTGCTATAGCCATTTTAAAATGATGTTTGGCAAAAATTTACTTTCATATGATATTAATGATATTGTACAATAATTTCCTCAGTCCATTGACTTACCTCTCTTTGGAATGGTCACGTATCTTTTCCAATCAGTTGGCCAGGTAGCTGTCTTCCACATTTCTTGGCATAGATAAGTGAGTCCTCTCCAGTACTGCAACAATTTGTTGAAAGAGTTCAATCTGTATTCCATCAATTCCTTGCTCTTTACTTCTTCATTTCTTCCATTTGCTTTAGTATTCTATATTGGAGAGCAAGTTTCAGAGACTCTTCTGACTTCTATTTTGGTTGTTTCCTTATTTATTGTCTTCTTAATGACTTTTTGCTTTCTTTCATTTATGATGTTCCTGTTGTCATCCCACAATTCATCTGGTCTTTGGTCATTAGTGTCTAATGTGTCAAATCTCTTCTTGAGATGATCTGTAAATTCAGGTGAGATATGTTCAAGGTCATGTTTTGACCTCATGAACTTGTTTAAATTTTCTTCAGCTTCAGTTTGATCTTGCAGAACTTTAATATAGTAACCAATATTTAATCAGTTTTTAATATGCTAGATACTACTTTAAATAATTTATATGCATTAATTATTTTATCTTCAGAGAAATCCTAAGAGTTAATTATTTTAACAGTTAAGGTCCAGAGAGGTTTAAAATGTCTCACCTAAGATTCTATAATGACTAACCTTCCAAAGTCAGAATTGAACTGACACTTGCGTTAGTTTCCTGTTGCTACTGTAACAGCACAAGTTCAATGGCTTCTTCAGTACAAATTTATTATTTTACAGTTCGTTTGCCAGAATACTGTTGTAGGTCTCACCAAGCTGAGTATTGAAGGGACTGCATACAGTTTTGGAAGCTCTAGGGAAGAATCTATTTTCTTCCCCTTTCCACCTTCTAGAAGCTGCCTACATGCCTTAGCTCAGGGGTGGGACATGTTTGGTCAGCGGGCTATATAAAGTAAGGTTAATCATTTAGTTTGGCCCTACCAAGGCAACTGCAATTACAGCCATCATATTTAGGGTGAGTTAATTAAATGCAGATATAGCAGGCTAACTATAAAGTTGATAATTTTGTATGGTACATGAATGATGTTATAAATGCCCAAATGGCCCTTGGCATTTGGCATATATATGACAACTTGGAGAAGTAATAGTAATTTTTATTTTAAAAGCATTAAATGACTTTGAAACTCATTTTTCTTTATATGAAGTAGCATCAGATTGTTCATTAGTTTTAAGTCAGTTACATCAATAAAATGTAAAATATAAGATTTATATATCTTATTAAGTATCTCTCAAGCAAAATAAGTCTTAGAAAAAAATAAATTAAAATTAAAATCAGGTTTAAATTCTGTGACCAAATGAGCCATCTCCTATCATGACTTTATATATATATATATTCCATATATCTTTTAGCTGAGAGTTAGTTACATTCTATCTCAAATGTAAAACTGAACATAAATCCTGATCTTTTAGTTGTCCTGTACTGGCCAAATGAATAAATGACAACTGCATTTTTATATTATTGTTAACATATTTATCTTCATATTTATGTACATGTAAAATGCCATGTCATTTTAACACTAAATGGATGATAAAATAATAAAATATTGCATTTCTCTGTAGTAATTGCTTTAAAGATGATACTTTGTTAGAGACTTTAAAGTTAGTTATAAATAGACATTTGCTGCTCTTAAGCATTGCTATTCCCCTATTTCTATACCAAGCATCAAAATATTTTATCCAAACCAACTTGTACCTTGGATCTTTTAATATTACATAAATCTTTTATAGAACAAAATGACCATTCTCTTTACCTCAGGGTTCATTGGGTTATGAAAAATTATTTCTTTTTTATAATTCTTTATTGTTGTTGTTAGGTGTCATTGAGTTGTTTCTGACTCTTAGGGATCCCATGCACAACAGGACAAAGTGCTGCCTCTTCCTGTGCTGTCTTCATTATTGTTATTTTGCTTGAGCCCATTGCTGCTGCTACAGTGTGAGTCAATTTCATTGGGGGCGGGGAGGGGGTGGTCTTCCTCTTTTTTGCTGACCATCCACTTTACCAAGTATAATGTCTTTCTCCAGGGACTAGTACCTCCTGATAACATGTGTAAAGTATGAGAGACAAAATCTCACAATTCTTTCTTCTAAGGAGCATGCTGGCTATATTTCTTACAATGCAGATATAGTTTATTCTTTTGACAGTCTGTGACACTTCTAATATTTTTCTCTAACATTTTATTCATCTGCTTTGAACTCTGGTCTTCTTTATTCATTGTCCAATTTAGAATATGAGACTATTGTGAAAGTTTCATGACTTGGGTCAGGTGCACTTTGGTTTTCTGACTAACGTCTTTGCTCTTTGACACTTTACAGTGACTGGTCTTATGCAGAAGATTTGCCTAATGAAATATATTGTTTGATTTCTTGACTGCTGCTTCCATGAGTGTTGATTGTAGATCCAAGCAAAATTAAAGTATTTGATGATTTCTGTCTTTTCTCCATTTATCATGATGCTATTTATTGGTCCAGTGGTGAGGATTTTTGTTTTCTTTACATTGAGATGCAACCCATTTGGAAAGCTATGGCCTTTGATCTTCCTTAGTATTTTAAGTCCTCTTCACTTTCAGCAAGCAAGGTTGTATCATCTGCATATTATAGGTTGTTGATGAGTCTTCCACTAATCCTGATGCCATGTTCTTCTCTGTGTAATTTAGCTTCTTGAATTATTTTCTCAGCATGCAGATTGAGTTAGGTATGGTGAAAGAATGCAACCATGACATACATCCTTCCTGATGTTAAACCATTCATTATCCTCTTATTCTGTTCTAACAATTTCCTCTTGGTCTATGTACAGATACCTCATGAGCACAGTTAAGTATTTTGGAATTCCCATTCTATGCAATATTATCCATAGTTTGTCATGATCTACACAATTAAAAGCCTTTGTATAGCTAAAAAGCACAAGTAAACATCTATCTGGTGTTCTTTGCTTTCTTCCGAGATCTGTCTAGTATCAGTAATATCCTCTTCTGAATCTGTTTTGAATTTCTGGCAGTTCCTTGTCAATGTACTGTTGCAACCTTGTTTGAATGATCTTCAACAATTTTACTTGCATATGATATTAATGGTATTGTTCAATGATTTTTGCATTCCATTGTGTCACCTTTCTTTGTAATGGGCAAAAATATGCATCTCTTCCAGTCACTTGACCAGGAAGCTGTTCTCAAAATTTCTTGGCATAGATGTGCCTCCAGGGCTGCTTCATTTTGTTGAAAGATTTCAATTTGTATTGTCAGTTCCTAGAGGTTTGTTTGTTTCTTACCAATTCCTTCAGTAGAGCTTGGAGTTCATCGTTCAGAACAGTTGGTTTTTGATCATAGACCACTTCTTCAAATGGATGGATATCAACCATTTCTTTTTGATACAGTCACTCTGTTCTTTCCATCTTTTTTTCATGCTTTCTGCATCATTCAGTATTTTACCCATAGAATTCTTCAATATCGCAAGTCAATTTTACAGTTTCTTTAGTTCTTTCAGCTTGAGAAATGCTGAGCATGTTCTTGCCTTTTGGTTTTCTTCCTCCAGGTCTTTGCATATTTCATTATAATACATGACTTTATTGTCTTGATTTGCCCTTTGAAATTTGCTGTTCAGTTCTTTAACTTCCTCATTTCTTTCATTTGCTTTCCCCATCTCTTTACTGGAGAGCAAATTTCAGAGTCTTTTCTGACATCTGTTTTGGTTTTTTCCTTTTTTTGTGACTTTTTAATGACCTTTTACTGTCTTCTTATATGGTGTTTTTGATGCCATCCACAACTCTTCTTGATTTCGGTTGTTAGTGTCTAATGTATCAATTCTGTTCTTGAGATGATCTCTAAATTCAGGTGGAATATTTTCAATGTCATGTTTTGGCTCTCATGAATTTGTTTTAATTTTCTTCAGCTTCACCCAGAACTTGCATAAGAGTAACCGATGGTCTTTTCTAGTCTGTCCCTGGTCTTGTTTTGGCTGATGATATACTTCTTTTTTTCCAGAGATGTAGTCAATTTGATTCCTCTTTCTTCCAACTGGCAAGGTCCACATGTATATGCAATAAATAAGTCATTGTTGTTGTCGTTGTTGTGAAATGCCGTCGAGTTGGTTCCGACTCATAGCCACCTTGTATAGGGTTTCCGTGGAGCAGCTGGTGATCTTGAACTGCCGATCTTGCAGTTTAAACGGCTTTGCAGTCTGGTGCATTAACCCACAGCACCACACCAGGACTCGTTAGTCTTGTAAAATTCTATGATGCTATCTTCAGCATCATTTATATCACCAGGGTTATACTTTCCAAATTCTCATCCTTATTCTTTGTTTTCAACCTTCTCATGACTATTGCAAGTAATTATGAATACGTCTTGATTTCAAGTTTGATTAATTTCACACTGAAGAAGTTGGTGGAATTGTTCAGTGTCGTCATCACTGATTTTAGTGGGGGGTGCATACATTTGAGTAATTGTTG
>NW_006408521.1:8778070-8778998 GCF_000296735.1 Chrysochloris asiatica | reverse complement strand
ACCAGTCCATTTCAGATCACTTACTGTTGTTGTTAAGTGCCAAGAGTCTTTTAATGCCCAGAATATTGATATTTATGTTTTCTATTTCTTATTTGCCAACTTCCAGTTTTCATGCATTCCCTTTTTCAATAATTAATGGATGTTTTCAGCTGTTTCTCCTTATTTTGAATTGTGCCCCATCAGAAAATGAAGGTCCTGAAAACTTTACTCCATTCACGTCATTATGATCAACTCTAATTTGAGGACACTGCTCTTCCCCAGTCATATTTTGTGTGCCCTCCAGCCTGTGAGGGACTTATCTTCCGGTGCTATATCTGACAACGTTCTGGTGCTATTCATAATGCTTCACCTTCTGGTTCTACATCTATATCTGATAATGTTGTTGTTGTTGTTGTGTGCCGTGGAGTCGGTTCCAACTCATAGTGACCCTACACAGGGTTTCCAAGGCTGTAAATCTTTACAGGAGCAGACTGCCTCATCTTTCTCCTGCGGAACCGCTGGTAGTTTCGAACTGCTGACCTTGCGGCTCACAGCCCGATTCGTAACCACTACGTTAATGGTCTCCTGCTATTCATAAGGTTTTCAGTGGCTAAACATTCACAAGCAGTACACCTCTACTTCTTCCTTGTCTGTCTTAGTTGAAAGCTCTGTTGAAACCTGTCTACTATGGATGACTCTACTGGTAATAAAATACTGGAGACATAGCTTCCGGTGTCAAAGCAGCCCCACAGTGGACGACATAGTCAGTGGTACAAAATCTGATTTTCTTTAAAAAACAAAGGCATATCAACCCCTTTTATAACTATTTATAACTCTTCTTCCTACATACTGTGATCTTTCTCTTTTTTAATCCAAGTGTGTAATATTCTTCTTTATATTTCTGGAAGAATATGAACACCTAAATTTATTTTTATCCATTTGATAGAAA
>NW_006408521.1:8772319-8777835 GCF_000296735.1 Chrysochloris asiatica | reverse complement strand
ATATATACACACACACATAAAGAGAAGGGTAGAATGGAGCCCTCAGCTCTTTTCTTAGTTATTGTTTAGCAAAATTAAGAGGCAAATTTCCTTTATTATCAACTGGAAGAAACACACATCGGAGTCAAAATGTCTTCAATTCCAGAAGGAAGTCCAAGTTTGTTTTACTGGTTTGCTTGTCTTTTACAACTGCTTTTTCTTGAACACATCTTCATGGAATTAGTAAGAGGTAGACTTGACCTATTTTGAAAATTAACCTGTATTAATAATGCGATAATAACCTAGAAGTTTGAAGTAGGTTAAGGCATCATGTCACTAGATTCTTGTTGGGGAGCAGCAGCAGAGGACAGCATATAAGCAAGTTCTAAAAGGTGGAGTTTTAGTCAGTAGGAGTGAAGAGAAGGGTAGAGTGGAGCCCTCATCTCTTTTCTTAGTTTTTCTTTGAAATCAGCCAGAGAAGTGAGTGCTCACACCTATTTGTTTATTTTCAGTGCTTATTTTTGAAAAAGCAAAGAAAGAACAGAATCTCTAAACTTTAAATTCACAAGTTTTTAATAAAGATCCTCCAGGTGTCCAGCCTACCACTCATCTGTCAGTTTGTTGTAATGTGGTGGTTTGTGTATTGCTGTGATTCTGGAAACTGTGCCACAGGCATTTTAAATACCAGCAGGGTCACCCACAGTGAACAGGTTTCATATGAGCTTCCAGATGAAACAGACTAGGTAGAAGGAGAAATGAACTACTTCTGATTGCACCTCAATGTAAAGAAAACAAAAATCCTCACTACTGGACCAATAAACAGCATTGTTATCAATGGAGAAAAGACTGAGGTTGTGAAAGACTTAATTTTTCTCAGATCTCAACTATCAACACTCATGGAAGCAGCAGTCAAGAAATCAAATGACGTATTGTATTAGCCAAATCTGCTACACTAGACCTTTTTAAAATGTTGAAAAGCAAAGATATCAATCTAAGGACGAAGGTGTGCCTGACAAAAGCCATGATGTTTTCAGTAACTTCATATGCATGCAAAAGCTGGACAGTGAACAAGGAAGATCATAGAAGAATTGATGCATTTGAGTTATGGTGTTGGAGGAAAATATTGAAAGTGTCATGGGCTGCCAAAAGAACAAACAGGTCTATGTTGGAAGAAGTGCAGCCAGAGTGCTCCTTAGAGGCCAAGATGGCCAAACTTCATCTCTCATACTTCAGATATATTGTCAGGGTGGACCAGTCACTAGAGAGGGATATCATGTTTGATCAGGTGGAGGGTCAGAGAAAAAAAGGAAGACCCCCAGCGAGATGGATTGGCAAAGTGGCAGCATCATTGGGCTTAAGCATGGCAACAATTGTGAGGTTGACTCAGGACCAGGCAGTGTTTCATTCTGTTGTGCATAGGGTCGCTATGAGTCAGTACCAACTTGATGGCACCTAACAACAATAACAGTTGTCTAGCACCGAACAAGGCATGGTAGAGATAGAATATAAACTATACAACATGACTTGTTTCTGAACAAGTGTTTTCAAATAAAACGGGGCATTCAGTGGAATTTGGATTTCACATAAACTATGAATAGGTTTCTAGACTAATGATGTCCCATGCAATGTTTGCTAGTCTGCATTTCTACTTCCAAAATGTGGAAGCCTTTTTGCTCCCCAAATTCACAGTTTGGTGTGAGATAACTTGGTGTGTAGATAAAATAGTTAGGAAGTAGCAGCATATGTAAACAAGTTCTAAATCATGTAGTTTACATCAGCACTTAGTTTTTTTCTCTTGTGACACAAATCATGACTGTCCTTGTGAGAAGCATTAAGATCTGCAATGTATGTGTTGAGTTTATGGGTTGTTGTAAAGTGCCATTGAGACAGTTCCAATCCATAGTGACCCAGTGTAGGGTTTCCAAGGAGTGGCTGGTGAACTTGCACTGACAATCTAGTGGTTCAAACTGACTTTGCCATCCAGTGTATTAACCCACAGCTTCACACCAGGATTCTGAGTTATCAGTAGTTAATGGCCATTTCCCCAATTCTTTTCAAGAAAACAAATTGTAATGACACCTAAGAGGAAGATCTTCGTTGTAGAAATAAACCTAAAGTCATCTAATCACTCTAGATTTTTAAAGAAACTATCCAACAGCATCCTTTAGCTATTGTTAGTAATAAACTACTTGCAAAACTGCTTTTCCACATTTATAGAACTTTGGGTATGGTTATAAAGCCTTGCTTTATCTAAAAAGTCAAGATCCGTGGGGCTAAGAATTGGTAAAGTTTCATGGGGCTTATTGGACATGAGAGTAGTTTTGAAAGCATAGAGAAGTTTCAGTTAAGTAGTAAGGTTTATATATTTTGCAATAAAAGAACAAGGGAAGCCATTTCCCTATCAATACAGTGAACAAAGCAGCCACTTACACGAAATGACAGATATCCTCTCAGCTATATCAAGATCAGGGCAAATCAGTGGATGGGTTAGCTTAGAAACACACTTTTAAAAAAGCAGTATCCATATATTTAAAAAAACAACTAAAATGTAGAGAAAGACATAACTCTATTCTTCTTTATTTTTCATATTTTAATGGTAAACAGCCACCAAGAAATTAAATTTATCGTTAAGTCTAAATTGTTAATTTATTATTTTTTTTTAGATTTGCAAATGAATTTGAGAGTCTAAGGAATGACATTTTTGCACAAAGCCTGCTGAACAATGAGAGTCATTTGGGAGATTTTTTTCCCCTAACTCCAGAATATCTGAAAAGACTTAAATAATATTTTGAAAGAGATTATCACATACTGTTGCTGACATAATCTCTGCAAATGCTATACTTTATTTTCATGTGTCCAAGTTCTAAATAGATTGTTGGAAAAAAACGCTTGTAAAGCAGATGATTTGTGTTGCTGCTGCTGTTGTTAAGTGCTGTGGAGTCAGACCTGCTTCTTTGTGACCCTACGTATAACGGAAGAAAACACCGTCTGGGTCTTTGCCGTCCTTCTCCTTGTTAGATTTGAGCTCACTGTTACCAATCCATCTCATTGAGGGTCGTCGTCTTCTTTTTTGTCAGTTTTATCATACTGTGTTGACTTACATGTTGCTATGATGCTGTAAGTTTATGGTACCAGTATCTTAAATACCAACAGGCAGGGTCATGGCAGGCAGGTTTCCACAGAGCTTCCACATTAGGACAGATTAGAAAGAAGAAGAAACTTCTGAATGTTTGGCCACTGAAAACCCTATGAAGAGCAGCAGAACATTATCAGATACAGTAACAAAAGATGAAAATATTATGACTAGCACCAAATTATTCTTAGATATAATGCTGGAAGATGAGCCCTTCAGGGTGGGAGGCACTCAGAATATGAGTGGGGAAGAGCTGCCTTCTCAAAATAGAGTAGCTCGTGATGACACAAATGGAGTAAAGCTTTCAAGTCCTTTATTTATTGATGGGACACAACTCAAAATGAGGACAAACAGCTGCAAGCATCCATTAATAATTGAAACATAGAACGTATGAGATATGAATCTAGGGAAATTGGAAGTTTTCAAAAATGAAGTGGAACATGTAAACATTGATATGCCAAGCATGCATGAGCTGAAATGGACTGGCCATGTAGAATCTGACAGTCGTATGGTTTACTATCCTGGGAATGACATTCAAGAGGAATAGCATTGCATTAATCATGAACAAGAACAATGCAAGATCTATCTTGAAGTACAACACTGACAGTGAAAGGGTAATAGCCATACAAGGAAGACCAATTAATACCAATGCTATTCAATTTTATGGAGCTTTGGTAGCTTAGGTTAGGCTGCTAACCTCAAGGTCTGAAGTCCAAAACTATCAGCTGTTCTGGGAGAAAGATGACACTTTCTGCTCCCATATGACATACAACCTCAGAAACTCTGTACAAGGTCTCATGAGTCTCCGCAGGACGTAACAACCACTACAACCATCCGAACTGATGCTCTAGCCACTAAAGCCAGTGATGATGAAATTGAAGAATTCTATCAACTTTTTCAGTGTGAAAAATCATCAACTGATGATTTTTAGGGATTGGAATGCAAAGGTTTTAAACAAAGAGGAAGAGTCAGTAGTTGCCACATAGGACCTTGATAGAAATGATACTGGAGACCATCTGATAGAAATTTGCAAGACCGATGACTTATTCTTTGAAAGTACTTCTTTTAAAAAACATAAAACACACATGAATCTCATCAGATGGAATAGAGAGGCATCAAATTGACTGCATCTGTGGGAAGAGACGGAGGAAACTTTGCTCAGTATCATAAGCCAAAACAGGGCTAAGGACTGACTGTGGAACCAGACCATCAATGGCTCACATGCAAGATCAGGCAGAAGTTGAATAGAATTTAAACAAGACCACAAGAGCAAAAATATGCCCTTTAATATATCTCACCTGAATTTAGAGACCATCTCAAGAACCTATTTGCTACATTAGACTTTAATGACTGAAGATCAGAAGAGCTGATCTTCAAGAACAACATACAGGAAGAAAGCAAAAGCTCCTTACAAAGACAAGAAAGAAAGAAAAAACAAAATGGATAGCATAAGAAACTGAAACTTACTCTTCAGCGTAGAATACTAAAATAAATGGAAGAAATGTGGAGGTAAAAGAGTTGAACAGAAATTTTCAAAGGGCAGCTCAGAAAGACAAAGTCATCTTTTATAATGATATACACCAAGGCCTGGAGTTAGAAAACTGAAAGAGAAAAACAAACTCAGCGTTTCTTTAATTGAAAGAACGGATGAAAAAATTCCAGCCTCTACTTGAAATATTGAAGAATTACATTGGCAAAATATGGAACGCCATGTTGCTTGGATCCACTATTAACACGAATGTAAACAGCATGCAAGAAATCAAACAATGTATTACACTGGGCAAATATTTTGCAAAGTGTTAAAGAATAAGGATCCCAGTTTGAGGACTAAGGTGTGCCTGACCTAAGCCATGGTATTTTAAATAACCTAATATGCATGTAAAAGTTAGTCAGTGAATAAGGAAGACCACAGAACAATTGATGCATTTAAGTTACGTTATTGGAGGTGAATATTAAAAGTACAATGGAAAAGGCAGGAAAGAAGAAATGGGGTGAGTTCAACCATGTTCCATAGACTCCCACTGACCTGCAGATGAGATAGAGATGAAGAAGGGCTGGCTGATCCAAACTGTGGTGAGACCTGGGGACTCCTGAGGACATAGCCACAGAGGGCTAGAGCTGAGAGTGAAACATCCAGCTGATATGAAGTGAGGGGAGATGCACAAGAACACCCAAACTTGCAGATAATATCCATTTGACCTACGCTTAATGCTCAGTGATCAGAACTCGATTAGAGGAAGGTAAAAAGAAATTTTTTTTGATAAAGGAAATTAATGTAAATTGCTGCAATTTTATGAACAACCTATACTTATGGATGTAGTAGCTCAAAATACCAACTGAGAGGGAAGGAGTCTTCACATCAAGTATCAATCCTGTCCCCTCTGTATACAGGGTAGATAGGGAC
>NW_006408521.1:8763352-8771894 GCF_000296735.1 Chrysochloris asiatica | reverse complement strand
AGCAGCTGAGGACTCTGGACTCATGGAAAGAGAGGGACTGAGTGCTGGCAGCCAGGAGGCAGGCTTGCAGAATGTGCCTTCTGGTTGTGTAAATTATTATATATTCCTTAGTGTTTCTATGTATTCCCACTACCACCACCCTCCAAAAAAAGCAAAAACAGAGTTAATGGAATCAAATACTGTTGAATGATGATACACGGAGGAGATTGTAATCCCTGCAGTGACTCAAAGGTATAAAGCCGATGTTCTCCCTTGTAAACTATCACTCAGTTCACAATAAAACCTTAAAAAAATTGAAAAAGTACAATGGAATCCCAAAAGAACAAAGCAATCTGTGTTGGAAGAAGTACAGCCAGAATGCTCCTTATGAAACCAAAACAGAGATGCTTGATCTCTCATATGTCTTCTCGAAGGAGCATTCGGATTATACTTCTACCAAGACAGATTTGGTAATGTAGGATAAGCGCTGGAGTATAAACTGCAAGGTCAGCGGTTCAAATTCACCAGCTGTTTCTTGGAAACCCTATTCAGTTGGAACAGACTCAGTGGCTCTTAAATAACAAGAATATGGATCATACATGGACAGTAGTGCCAGAGCTTCACTTAACTTTGGAGAGTGTTTCCTTGTCTTCCCTACCCATGCTCTATAGTCCACCACTTCCCCCTCCTCAATGCCTGAGCTTATGAGGAAGGAGTGCTCAACAGCTTTCCGAGGACTGTATTTTGGGTTGAAGACATTAGTGTAGCAGAGTTCTATTTTTAATCTATTGAGACATCTGCTTGTTTCATGCAGGTTTGTTTTTTTTGTTGTTGTTTGTGTTTGTTTTTTTGGAAAGAAAAGGCCAATACCGTAAGAAAAGTATACTGATACATTGATGCCAAGCATATGGTGTGTATGTAGACAGGAGAGATAATGAAACCTGTAGCCTGTAGCACAATCTGTTCTGGGATGTTGAGTTTGGAGTTGTGTTTCCCAGCAAATAGTGCAAAAAGGAGGAGTACTCAGCTTCAGGAAACACACAGTGGCCATTAAATATAAACAGACTGCTCAAAAAAAAAAAAAAAAAAAAAAAAAAAAGCATTATTTACTCATATTGCTGGTACCACTCTATAACAGTCCATCCTAGATGCAGCATTCATATTTCCTGTATTCATTAGGTACAGAACTGCACGTGCTGAGGGTATGTAAGATTGATTGATTCTTAGGAAAGTTGAATTACGTAACAAAAGAAGGAGCCCTGATAGAAATTAAATTGGACTAAGAAAACGCCTAACTAGTTATGGCCAAGAAATGCCCACTCATCCTCACAATTACTTGCATTGTCCCAGAGGTCTTCATTTAAAATTATCCCATCAAGTCTTTATTACACGACAATGTAGGTAATTTTTACAGATTGGTAGAAACAGGCTCAAATGCTCATCTAAAGACCTATAACTAACAGAGACAGAACTGAATATGCTGAACTCTGTATCTCATTCTCATTCCATCACACAATAAAGGAAATTACAGATGGATGAAAAAAAAGTGGTACAAATACTTTAGTATTTTGAAGATGCAATTTCAGGTACATCTTTAAATTAGGTAATTTATGTAGACAACAGATCACAGTGCATGGTGCATAGTAAATACATGAAAATTTCAACTATTAATCTAACACTTTGCAATGACAGTCTTGCTTTCTTGATTATGCAATAAAAAATCTTTGTTCACATCTCTTACTCAATGCTACAGGATTTGTAGATAACAAAAGATAGTATATGTTGATATTTTCTATTATTTCTATTATTATAAATCTTAGGAAAGGTGGTAGTTAATAATTTTTTAAATACTTTATTGCTTTGACACTAAGATAATTTAAATATTATTTAGGAAATTAGGAACCGACAGATAATCTTGATTGTGTGCGTCAGTGAGATTGTTTCAGTCCTATCTAATTTTAGGTTTTCTCTAGTTATCCTTCTTTTTTTGTAGAAAGTCAGTACTTTATTTTCATTTTAAAAAAACCACACACACACACAACTTGAATTCCCATTTTACACATATGTGTGGTTGCTCTTTAAAAGTCTATATCTCAAGTTATAAAAGCACCTTAGGGTTATTATCATTTTGACCAAGTTGTAAGCAAAGCTCTGAAGCTGTGTTGATCTTATACTTGGTAGAAATATAAGGTGGTCTGAGTTGTTCATTCCACAGACAAAAGCTTGAAAATAGGTTGTGATAGCAAACAGGTAAGAAGCGATGACTTGACCTGGCATCCATGGCTGGATGATCAGAACACAACTAGAGGAAGAAAGAAGAGGAACAAAAAAAAAAAAGAAAGAAAGAAAGAGTAACCACTACAAGTGGATGATCCTGGCCTATGCTTGTGGATGCAGTATGACAAAGGAGCGGACAAATCTCTACAGTGAGGATCATTCCCATCCCCTTGGTACACAGTGTCGACAGGGATGGGAAACTTAGCCATTGCCTACCCAAAATAGGGGACTACAAATGCAAGAAGTGACTGGCTTACAAGCTTTCAATAGGGAACCTAGCTGCAGAGGATACAGGGAAAGATAGAACCTCCATTGAATTGTTTCCAACCTGTCTGGATGGGGTTGATAAAAGGTAAGGGGGAAAGGACTCCTGTGGTTCAGTAGGGAATGATTGTTATCAGGTCTGACAGTGACTGTTGGAAAGGTAAATGTAAATGGTTGGTAACAAAAGGAGGGGAGTGGCTGATTTTGCAGTCATGGAGAGCGATACATGGTTGCTTGTTTAAGGTGTCATACCAGAGAGCCTCAATGGAGCTCTGGTAGCGTAGTGGTTACGAATTGGGCTGCGAACCTTAGGGTCAGCGGTTCGAAACTACCAGCTGCTCCGCGGGAGAAAGATGAGGCTTTCTACTCCCGTAAAGATTTACACCCTCGGAAACCCTGTACAGGGTCGCTATGGGTCGGACCCGACTCGATGGCACTTAACAACAACAACAACCAGAGAGCCTCGGAGACTCTAAGCTTTCCTATCTGCAGTGGTCCCCGCTCTAAGCTTTCCTATCTGCAGTGGTCCCCGTCCTGCTCTCCATATGCAACACATGGGTGTGTGATGCAGGACTGCTGCCCTTAGTCATGGTTGTGGGAGGAGATGCCTTTGTTCCCTGTGTCCTATAAAAGGTCAACACATGGAGACAGATATTGGAAACTCATCGTGATGTCTGTGATTTTCCTTACCTGGGTGGTTTGTCTTTGTCTTTAGCTTACTCTTATTAAGACTTTATAAAGGGTCTGTATAATATTTGTATCTTTGAGGATGGGGGGTCTATTTTCAGCCCGAAGACATGTTAAAAGCTGAAGACTTGTGCACTGGGCCACCATGGCTCCTCAACTGGCAGTTAGTGCTTCAAAATCATGGAAGTGTTGTCATTCCTCCACTATTTTTCTGCTCTGTTTTTGCTCATAGGAGCCCTTTTTGGCCTAAAATGTCTGCCTGCTTTCCACCTCTGTCCACCCCATCCCACTGTTGACCATTCCCTATTCTTTCATACTCAACATAGCTTTGGTTAATCCAAAAAGGCTCTGACAAATGTACTTCTCAACAAGATGTCACCAGTTACTCTCCTCTGGGTTCTAAGCATACCACTGCACATTTAATTTTAATTGTAATGACAGTTTATTGTAATTATCTGGACCACCAGCCTTCTGTCAATAGCCACATTTTATAGATGAGAAAATAAGGCTATAAACACTCTAGAAAAAAAACTTTCTCATTAAAAAGAGCTACACAGTATAGTATATGTTATTTCAACATACTCAGATGTGTTAGTCTGGAAGTCTACATTTACTTTGTTTTGTGGCCCTTGTTGATTGATGGGTAGGGGTGTTGATTAGGAGAGTTTTGGAGACAGACTGCTTGCCTGTTTAACTCATCATAAATTCTGGGGAATTACTTCCTCAGGCTCTATAAGCTTTCTCACTGAACTCCTAAGTGGTCTTCCCATATCTTGTTTCTTTCAACGGGATCTTTTTAAAGTTTATGATCAAATCAGGTATAATAAACATTAAATTAGCTATTGAAATATGTGAATTCCATGGTTTTGCATTCTCTGCTTCTTACAATCTGACATCAGCAAGCCACTATCTGGAGACAAACCTTTAACACAACCTGGTGTCAGCAAAGCTGAATTTCTAAATATACCTTTTCATTAATGCTGTCACTCTAGTTAGGATCCTTTTTTTTCCGTCACAACACTGATCAGTTCTACCAATATTATGTTGTCGCTTTTGTTAAGTGCGACTGAGTCAGTTTCAACTCATAGCATCCCTTAAAGGGTTCCCAAGGTGCAGCTGGTGAGTTTGAACTATGACTTTGTGGTTAGCAATCTAGTCGTTATCTTACAATGCCACACCAGGAATCCAACTCAGCCTATTATAATAGCTTAAAAAAGGATCATGGACGGATAATGATGTCTCTTATAGACGCAGTGTTCCTTGGTTGTCTCAGAAACATAAGTGCATGGTAAAAAGTTTTTTCAAAACAATAAGGATATTTTCTCATAACTCAGCTTTTCTATATACATATCTTTTACTCTTCTTTCTAGCTGCAGACCTGTTTTCTATGGTTTTACAATCTGTATGATAGAAAATTTGCAGACAGAGCTTGCAAGTTTTTATTTGTATTCAGTTATCACTGTCACTGATTTTTGGCTCCCCTTAAACAGAGTTGGATACGCTGGTGTGCTCGGAGACCCAGCACTTATCCAGGCAGAGATGATGATAGGACCCTTTTTGTTACTGTTAAGTGCTGTTGAGTTGGTTCTAACTTATAACGACCTTGTGTAGGGTTTCCAAGGAGTAGCTGGTGGGTTTGAACCATGGGCCTTCCAGTTAGCAGTCTAGTGCTTGCCGCACAGTGCCACACCAGGATTCCAATAAGAGCATTGCTGTTGCTGGTGCTGTAAAATTGGTTCCGATTCATGTTGACCCTGTATAGGGTTTGCAAGAGCCTAGATATACAGCACAGGGTTATCAAAGTGTCACCTTAATAGTCTTGGATGAACACACATTCCCTAGAGAAGCATGATTGTGGTGATCTTGGGAGATATTCTAAATATGTATCTACTGTAGGGCTGTGAGGATCAAATATAACAATTTATGATATTGCTGTTTGTTAAGTGCCATCAAGTCAGTTTTTAGTCAGAACGACACTATTTCAGGTCTAAGGAAGGTCTAGTTGGTTTGAACCACCAACTTTGCAGTTAGCTGTCCAGTGCTTATCCTGCAGCAGCACACCAGGACTCCAGATTTATGGCATAGGCGGTATAAACTGTGATGCCTAGAGTCAGTCCTAGTGATTCAGTGATTAAGTGTTCAGCTGCTAACATAAATTGGTGGGTCAGACCTTACCGGGAGGTCCACCGGGAAGAAGACCTGATGATCCACTACCTACAAGATCTCAGCAGAGGAAATCCTATGAAATAGTTCTTGTCCTGATGTGGCGCTGTGGGCTAATGCATCAGACTGCAAAGTCGTTTGAACTGTAAGGTCAGTGGTTCAAGCTCACCAGCTGCTCCTTGGAAACCCTCCCTATACAGGGTCACTATGGGTCGGAATCGACTCAGCGGCACTTAACAACAATTCTAAAGGTTGCTGTGAGTTGCATCAACAGACAGCACACAAAATCCTTACTTCACCAATCAGTGACTGTATAGGCTTGGTGAAACTATTTAACCTCTGTTTACCTCGTTCTCTTAATTTGTCTAACTGGGAATTATATTAGTAATTAAGTAATAAATATGTTCTTTAGCAACTTAAATTGAAACATGTAAAATCTCTATTGTAGTATTGTCATATGATAATTGCTCGATAAATATTACTTCTTATTCATTAAAATAAACTGAATAGAGTTGATCATCTGTCATTCTCGTGGAATCAAGGTGTATTTCCAATCTTCTATACTTCCCTTAAGGAGCTCTGGCAGCATAGTGGTTACAAATCGGGCTGCGAACCTCAAGGTCAGCAGTTTGAAACTACCAGCTATTCCGTGAGAGAAAGATGAGGCTTTCTGCTCCCGTAAAGATTTACAGCCTTGGAAACCCTGTACAGGGTCACTATGAGTCAGAACCAACTCCACGGTACATAACAACAACAACAATACTTGCCTTGGGAGCAGGTGACTCTATAGGATAATCATTGGACTGCTAACCAGCAGGTCAGCAGTTTGAGTCCAAGAACTACTCCACAAGAGAAAGACAAGGATTTCTCCTTCGGTAAAGATTCACAGCCTCAACAATCCTGTGAGTCAGCATGAGTCAGAGCTGACTTTAGGCTGCTTAACAACAATAGTTAGCGTAATTAAATATGAAAGAAGAACTATGACTTATTTAACATGTTACATATAGTAATTGGATGATGAGTGTATGTATTAATGGGACCAATACAAATGAAAGAAGGAGCAGAGAGAGAGGAAGAAAAGAAAGAAATGAAAGAAAAAAGTGATCCTTTAAATACATTCTGGATTGAAAATGCAGATTTGTCTAGCTTGTTTTTAAGAGTATCAACACATAACCTTGGGGGTCAGATTCAAGAAAATCAGTCCAGCTTGAATCTGACTGAGTGATATGGCTGACTAGTGATAGGAGTCATTAGATTTCTAGATTTTGTGATTAACATTGAAAATGGTATTTTTAATGGTTAAAAGCCTGGTGCTGTGCCTGCACATCATTAAGATGACTGAATACCTTAATTAAGCTTATTAAGAGATCCGTTGAGGTATTATTTAACTATCAGATTATTTGTTGTGCAATCTTTTTACATCAAATGGTATAAAATGTTTTCTTAAGCCATAAACTGTTTGTATTGAGCATTTTCTTTTGATCTATTGTAATTGTAGTTAGAGTCTGCAAAAGTCATTGTGCAATCACTAAGTACTGAGCTGCCGTGGGGATTTCATTGCTGTCACTGCAGAGAAAACATTAATGAAGTACTTGGACCTGATTCCATTGTCTGCCCTCTGGAGGAAAAGGCATCAAATCACAAGAATGGAATGGAGGGACAGGGTAGAGTTCTTCCTGAACACTGGAGTTGGGGTTCTGTGAACATTTATGGTTGTGCTTCTCTCCAGTTTGTTGTTTCTAAGTATCAGCAAGTCAGTTCTGATCCATAGTGACCCTGTGTAGGGTTTCTGAGGAGTGGCTGTGAGCTTGAAAAATTAGAATGGTCAAATTGGCCGCATCTCTGGCAACTACAGAACTGGCAAAGACGGTTACTTCCAAGGTCAGGGAGATAGTGTCATTAGTGGGAAGACTGATATCAGGGATAGGTGAATCTGAGGTAGAATCTAAATCTGACACTTTTTACCTGTAGGAACTGAAAGCAATTCTTGCATCTCTCTGTACCTCAGTTACTTTATCAACTCTGGAACTTGCCCACTTTTCCTCTAAAGAGCAGGTATTGTTTCTGCAACAGTGCAGTGTGGTACAAATTGCTTAATGCCCTCAATGGCTAAAAGAAAGGTAGGTTGGAGGTTCTAGTCCGCTCAGAGGCACCTGCGAAGAAAGGCCAGGCATGGATCTGCCATTGAAATCTATGGAGCACACTTCTACTCAGACACGTATGGGGTTGCCATGAGCTGGAATATACTCCATGGAAACTTTTTTTAAAATGTCCTAAATTTTAAACTTTGGAAAAGGTGTGTGAATGTATAGTATAAATAATAATTTGATTTAGCAAATCATTGTGTTTTAGAGTACAAACTTATTCATTGCTTATCTGAAATTCCCATTTAACTGGACATCCTGTATTTTATCTGACTGGAGTCCTTGTATGTCGCTGTGCGTTAATGTGCTGGACTGTAAAGTCAGTGTGAATTGCAAGGTCAGTGTTTAAAGCTCGCCAGCCACTTCTTGGAAACCCTGTACTGGGTCACTGTGGGTTAGAACTGACTTAGTGGCATGCAACAGCAATGACACTAAATAAAAACAAGCCCTTATGGTGTGATGGTTAAGCACTGAACTGCTACCTGAAAGGTTAGAAGGTCAACCCACTAGCTGTTTTGTGGAAGTAAGAGCAGGCAATCCTCTCTAGTAAAGACTTGTTGAGTTTTGCTGTTAAGTGCTTTTGGGTTGATTCTGACTTTAGTGATCCTTTATAAGGTTTCCATGGATCCATTGGTGGGCATTAACTGCCAATGTGCTTATCATACATTGCCACACCAGTGTAGATTGTGGTGGTTGTTGTTGTTAAGTGCCATCAAGTCGTTTCCAATTCATAGCGACCCTATATAGGGTTTCTAAGGAGTTACTGGTGAATTTGAACCACTGAACTTGCAGTTCAAGTCAACATTGTGGTCCAGTGCAGTATTCCACAGCGCCACACCAAGACTCCAGTAAGATTACAGCTAAGAAAGCCCTATATCGTAGTTCTGCTCTATCACATGGGGTGGGGTTTCACCTATAGAAATTTTCTGAATGTCGACTCTGAACCCAGCACTTTCCTAGGCAAAATGTCTTTGCCCTCCCAGAGTTTTCAGTCTAGTAGTTAAGGAGCTCTGGTAGTGTAGTGGTTA
>NW_006408521.1:8720212-8763175 GCF_000296735.1 Chrysochloris asiatica | reverse complement strand
ATAGAATGTTAGAGGCATGAATAGAGTGGCTATCAAAGCACATGGAAAGATAATGCCAACTGAGTTGCTGAAAGTTGGGCATGGATTGATGGTGAATGGGTTCGGGGAAAACTTGGGTAGATGGGCTGCCTCAGACAAGAACTGTTACACACATAGAAATTTGTCGAGAGACAAAGTGGAGTGGTCATGTCACTAGTAACAGCCTGTGAAAAAAGCATGATAAAAAATCCCTGTGTATAGGAAACAGCAAACGACTCCTAATGACTGAAACCCAGGGAGCAAGAGGGAAGGAGAGAGAAATGAGGCTAACAGCACTGGAGCTGGAGAAATGACAAATGGCTGGATGTTGCTAACATATGCCTTAAATCCAGTAGATCATTTTACCACATCGTTAAACTGCTTTAAAATCCCTGGAAGAGAAAAAAATAGCTTGCAGGAGGCAATTTATGGCCATTATATTCCCCAGTTTTCTGGGTTAGTTATTTTGTTTTATTTTTTCTCTTAGATACTAAATTGAATTGCTCAGGATAACCTTTAAATCCTTCCTGGCTAGTTGTAAGAAGAAAAATATTTAGATAAAGTTAATAGTAGCAATGTTACCCCTACCCAAGAAGTCTTCCTTAATTCATACCCACCAATTTTCTCTTTATTCTCTCTATTTACTCTTTTTTTTCCCCTCTATTCACTCTTGCTGTGAAGTGCTGTCATGTCAATCCTGACTCATAACAACCCCATGTACACGCACTGAGCAGTCCTGTGCTGCCTCACAGTTACAGCTGTTTGAGCCCATGGTCGGAGCCACTGTGTCAGTCCATCTCACCAGAGGTCTTCTTTTTCGTGGATGCTTTACTTTAACAAGTATGATAAAAGGACAGGTGCCTCCTGATAAAGTTCAGGAGGCAAAATCTTGCCATTTTTTTTTTGTAAGGAGCATTCTGGTTGTACTTTTTCTGGGACAAATTTGTTTGTTCTGCTGGCAGTCCATGATGTATTCGGTATTTTTCACCAACAGCAATGCCTGACATGAAGCGGGCTCATGGAACGGGCTGTGCATTTGCTCTGTAGCTCATCTCCTGTGCTCCTTTCTTCACAGTGACCGCTCCGTGAACTCTGAGAAGCTGGGGCACTGAGTAGTTTTCTTACTACTAGACACCAAATTGTAATTGAGTACGTGTTGTATTAACCACACTAGAAGACAGATAACAACCAACTTGAATTGTTATCTCACTTTTATAGTTGATAACCTGGAAGCCCATATGATAATAGGGAGGGGTCATTTTATAACAGATGTGGAACAATTAATACTAACAAAAAATCTTAGCAGCACTGATCTTGACAGAACCCATTAATTGAGCAATTCTGTGCACCAGATATTGGAATCCTCCTTACATATGCTATCTTTGCATCTTGCAAACATATGGATTAAGCAAACAGATCTGCAACCTGTTTTCCTATAGCTCCCAAGCTATGAATGTTTTTAATATATTTTTTAAAGTTGTAAAACACAAAAACGATACGTGACATGCAAAGCATACAATATTTGCTATCTCGCAACCTGCCTTATTGCATAAATGAATGAATGGCATTCTTTTCTCTTACTACCTGAAACTGTTTTCATTAATTTCTGCAAGTTTCAGACTATATTGCAAGTAAACCATAGTCATGAATGTGATCTGAAATCATTGATTGTCTTTGAAAGAATGATTCTATCCTAACAGAGTGGCTTACTCACTCTGAAGAGATGACTCTGATTCCTTGAGAAATGTAGCCACTAGTAGGAGAGGCTTGAGAGTTATCCAGCTTCATCAGTAAATAAACAACAGTAAACAATATTGTATAGAATCTAATGGAATAATTGTTGTTGTTAAGTGCCATTGTGTCAGTTCTAACTCATATGGTTCCCAGGGAGTGGCTGGTGGGCTTGAACCTCCTTCCTTGTGATTAGCAGCTCAGTGCTTTTCCTGCAGTGCCATACCAGGACTCTGTAGTAGGATTAGACAACTTATAATAATAATGAACTAATAATAATATTTATTGAGCATTTGCCATCTGTCTGACTCTGATCTTGGTGCTTTACATATGGTTTTACTTGCAGGTTCTTATTAGCTTTTTAAAATACTAATTCTCCTCATTTTTTTTCACAAGAAAAATTAGAAGCAGAGAACCTAAGTATTTTAATCAAGATCACATAGCTAAAAAATAGTGCATCTGAGATTAGAACGTAGATAAGTGCCTCTTAAATCTGCTCTTCTAATCCCTATTCTCTGCTCTCTCAATACAAAGTTTTGTGGTGATGTAATGTATGTGGTTATATCATTCAATTATGAAATAATCATGAGAACAAAATCTGTTTCTTAATTATTGGTGTAAATAATTCACAAGTGATATTAAATGTATATATTAGTTATTACATACATGCATGAATTCCTACTTGAAGTGTTTGTATATCCACACATACTATTGGTAGCTTATCCTTTTAAGAGATCCAGAGTGCCACTGTAACAGTTGTTAACTGTGTGCTTATCCAGGCAGATGTCCCTGCTGAAAAAAAAATACCTTCCTTAGTTTGTCATCTGTTTCCCATCATTGCTGCCAATAAAAAGGGGGCAAAGGGCAATGCTGTAAATGGCACTGGAGGATACTGTGCCAAACGTCTTCCTTGCTCCTCCTTATAAACGAGAATCTTTTCTTTATAGTCAGGCTAAGCCAACTGGCTTGGGATAGTTTTGCTGTGAGGGCTAAGGACTAGTCCAGGGTTGGACATCCTTTGATAGCCACACAAAGACAAGACCTTTAGGGTGACCAAAAGACCTTACCAGAATCTCTACCCAGAAATTGTGTGTAAAACAATTTTTTATTATTCTATGTACTTAATTATTTAAAACTATTTCTTTTTGATGGGTGTTTCAAGTACATAATACAGATTTCAAAAACTACAAAAGTAATTCTCCCTCCTTCTTCTGCTCTTCAGTTGCATCTCCTACACCATGGATATAATTACTTTTCTAATCACTCTAGAAAAATATCTCTGTATTTAATATAAAATATATGCTTATTTGTGTGTGTGTAATTTATACAAATGATTGCCTACACACATGATTCTTCGCCGTGTTCTGGTCACTTAACATAGCCTGCCTGGTATGCATATCATTCTGACATGCTGTTTAGTATTCTATTCATTGTTCTATCAAAATTTATTGAGTCAACCCCACACTAATGGATATGTAAGTTATTTCCAACCTTGTTATTACAATGTTGTAGCGATGTACTTTAAAATCATTTCCAAAAGTGGGAATACATTTTGTTGTTGTTGTAGTTAAGTGCAGTCAAGTTTCCAAAAATGTGAATACATAGATAGGAAAAAAAAATGCAAGCAATTAAAAAAAATGGTAGTGCTAACTCATCTGTACAAAGGTTACACTAGATCAGATTCTACTCGTAATATATTCACATGCATTTTTGTCCATTGTTTTCACTGTGAATGAAATGCGGCATATTTTCATCTGCTTAAAAGCTATGTCTCTTTCCTTGTTTGTGAGCTCTCTGCTCATATGCTTTTTATCATTTGTGTATTGGAGTTTTCTGTTTTTATCTACTTACAGAAACTCTTTTATGTATTGAGAATATAGGCTTTTTGTGGATGATATGAAATGGAATTAATTTTTCCATTTGTACTTTATGTTTTTATTTCCTTTATTGTTTCTGTCACCCTTAGACTTTTTTTAAAAAAAGTTTTTATTGTGATTTGAATGAATGTTTACAGGGCAGATCATCAGTTTTACATTCAACAAATCAGATACTTTGTTTCATTGCAATGATTATAATTCCCTTCATGTACCATCAGTTAACAGCACTTCTCTCTATTCATTTTAGCTTTTTAAAATTTCATTTAAAAAACAAAACAAAACACTCAGGCCTATACAATAATTTACGCCACCAAAGAGCACATTCTGCACGTCGGCTTCCTGGCTGCCATATCATAATCCCTCTCTTGCCATGAATCTAGAGTCCTCAGCTGCTCCCCCTTTCCATGTCCCCATCTCTGCCTCCATCTCTGGTGTTGCTGCTTCTCTGGATAGGGGCCCACATTCCGCTTGTGCTCTTCTCCCTTGATGGTCCTAGGGTCCTCTGTTTCTGGACTGTAAGATTAACTACTCCATGGTTTTGGTTACAAAACTTTTACCTTTACAATTGTGACAGTCTCAATTAGTGTGTCATAATAACAATTACCACTATTGAATCATAAGAATCTTATCCCCATCTCTTCTCACCAGACCCATCTAGACAAGATGAAAACTATTCAGTGGGGACTCTATCTTGCCCCACACACTCATAAACTAAACTCTCTTTTGAAACCTTGTAAGCCAGTCACTCCATGCCTTTATCGCCCCCTCATTTTAGGTAGCCAATGTCTAAGTTGCCTGTCCCGATCTACCCTGTATAAAGAGGGGATAGGATTCATACTTGATATGAAGACTCCTTCCCTCTCAGTTAGTATATTGAGCTACTACATCCATAAATATAGGTAAAGTTCATCAACTTGTAGCAATTAACCCTCTTCCTTTATCAATTTTTTTTTTTTAACCCTCTTGTCAAGTTCTCATTATCAAGCCATCAAGGCTAGGTCAAATGGGTACTATCTGCAAGTTTGGGTGTTTTAAGTTTTCTGTGTTGTATGTCTTATGCACCCTTTATTCACATCAACAGTATAAAAATTGTGTCCATGATTTTTTTTCTCCACTGTCTTTTTGTCTTGTTTTAACTTTATACATCTTTGATTTATTTGAATTTTATTTTGGTTTGTTTAAATAGCAAGATGAAATTATCCTAAATCTTGTCTCAGCAAAATTTATTGAATCGTATTCTCATTTGTTTACTGTAGTTTTCCTCTTCTAGAGTATAAACACTTTGAAGGCATATATTTTATCTCTTATGTTACTTTTTGGATCTCCTTTGCCTGGGAGTCAGTGTTTGATGGATAAATATTGTATTCTCTGCACCATACACATAATTTGTCAGTATGCTTTCTGAAACACAAGGCACACTTTGGAGCAAGAGGGAGTATGAGAGACAAAGCTTCAATTGTTCATGTGATTTAGATATTGAACTATGCAATATTTTAAAGCATGATATCTGATTGTGAGTCTACTATTTTAAGAAAATATAATTGATTTCAATGTAAAACAGCTTTAATTACTGATATAAAATATACTACTTTGAAAATATAGTTGCTCCATAGCTGCCGTGATGTAACTTACATATTCAGAGAGTTGTTGGTTTTATGCCATCAAATCAATTACAACTCATAGCATCTCTGTAGAGGGTTTCCAAAACGGGAGGGTGGGTTTGAACTGCCAACCTGTGGTTAGCAATCCAGTGCTTATTCATAGAGTATATCACAATTATAGACTTACTTTGTTTCTGTCTAAAGAAGTATTATTGAAATCAAAACGGAATCATCTCAGGAGTATTAAAAACCATGATAGTCAGAACTGTTAGTCCATGTCTGCAGAACTTGGACTAATGTCAGAGAAGAATGCAGTGATCTCAATCACTTCACATTTGGGAGGAAAAAAAAGACAGAGAGAATTTGGCATTTTTGCAAAGTCACACAAAGTAAATTGGCAATAGGAAAAGAAATAGGAGACACTCTCCTTACATGTTGCCAAGAATTCTCCTGTAACGAGAGCCCAGTCATGGCTTGAAGGTAACTTAGGTAACCATCTACTGAAGCATGTGACAGTGTAAATTCATATTTATTTCATGTGTACATCACTGAAGTTTACTAGCACATCAGTTCTAGCCAATTTTCAAATATGCCTTTTTTCCCCCCCTTTTTTTAACTCAACTTTCAAGATAGGAAAAATTGAAAAAAATATTTTTTAGTTTTATGGAATATAGAAGAAACAGAAAGGAAAAGATCAGTGAATTGGCTTATTCCTTAATGTACTAATTATCCATGATATACCCATGAAATAATTTGCCTATTATTATCTTTGATTTATATTCATATTTTTCTTTGGTCAATGAATTTCAAAATTTTAAGCTTCACTGTCTGAAAGGTAAAGCCAATCGCCAGAATGAATTCATACTACTTAATAAAGTATGGTTCAGGGAAGGGGAAAGATAGAATGAAAAGCTAAGTGAATGTTTCCTGTGAATAAATGGACAGAACATCTGGTATCCTGTACTCCAGGTTTGGTTCTTTGAAGTTTTAATAAATTACGATTCTTCTTCCTTGTCTATTTTTTCCACTTTAGTTAAAATGCTTTTAAATCATTCAGAAATAAGCCAAATGGGCCTCTTAGAAAACAATAACAATATAAACTAAATCTGTATTTCTAAACTAGTAAGAAAATCATATCTGGGAATAAATGAGAATGACAAACTCTTCTCTCTCTCTCTCTCAAACCCTCTCTGGGAGACATTTAAAAATTTTTATGACTTTGCCAAAGAGTTTAATTTTTAAAACCAAAGTAAAAAGTAAATACTATTTGTAGCCTAACAAAAAGTAAACTAAGACTCAGAATTTTTTCAGTTGTAATTTCTTGCCCCAGCTAAAATGAAATGTGAAGAGAGTTATCAATAATTACTAGATATAGGGGAAAAAATTATTATCTGTGTTTTAACAAGAAGAGGGATTGTTGTTTTATTGCTAAGTGTTGTCGAGTTGTATCTGACTCATAGCTACCCTGCATAGGATTTCCAAAGAGTGGTTGATGGGTTTGACCTGCCTGCCGACCTTGTGATTTACAGTCCAGTGCTGATCTTATAGCGTTACAACAGGAGTCCTTAAAAGAGGGATAAACACATTCTAATATGGAATATGGAAGAAGTGTTCTACTCTTCAATGTAGTTCAATGAAAGAGGCACATCAGAACAGAAATAACAATATAGATCTTCAAAGCCCCTCTGCAATTGCTCACCCTTCCTTCACATAGATTGTATCCCATGCATTTGTTTGAACCACATGAACAAGAATAAACCAACATCAAGAATGGCAATTTCATCTGGTTCAGTCTAATAATTGACCATTGTCATTGAAGCATGACATAGAATGTGAAGTTCATATGTCAGATAAAACATTCATTATTCTATCAACCCAGCAGAAGTAATATGACAAAAAAAGTGACAATTGAATTTTCCCAACTTCATCACTCTGTTTTTTAGTAATTATGCCCTTCCATGGATATAGATTCAAGGGAATATGCATGCTCTCCGGAAGTGAATCAATATAATAAATGGAAAAATGCATCCATGTGGTCAGGAGAATAAACTGTCAAATTGCTTTATAGGTAACACTTAGTTTTTCTGCCTCGAGAATCATTCTCTATGAGATCATCGTGTGTCCCTATTATCGATGAGCAACCACAGCTGCCTTGGCGCTGGACATTTGAAAATGTATCTGCTTTAAACTAAAGTCTCTATTGATCATGGAGTCTATATATGTTCTTGATAATACATTGATTTGTATGTATTTATTGTTTCATTACCCCTTTACACATTTTAGGACTCTGAAATATAAGTTTCATGCTATCTGTTATGATGTATTCTTTAATCTATGGGTGACTATAAAATCAGATGTACTGTCATATGGGGAAAGGCTATCAGTGTTCTAATATTACAAATCTGAGATGATGCTTTGAAACTTCATCATGTCATACAAAATGTTCAGTCTAAATGGGCTTGAGATTTCCAATTATTTTTGTAGTTTTCATTAGCTGTAGGAAAGGATGGTGTTCAGCCAGTTTCTTTCAGCAGTAAACCTTTCTGTAGCATTGTTGTTAAGTGCCAGTGAGTCAGTTCCCACCCATAGCGACACTGTATAGGGTGTCCAAGGAGTTGCTGGTGAGCTTGAACTGCCGACCTTATTGATCAAACCAACTTTGCAGTCCAGTGCATTAACCCACAGCGCCACACCATGACTCCTTCTACAGCATACAAACCTTCTCTTCCTCTGTGACTTCCTCTGATCTCTGCCTTACTTTCCTCACTCTCTGATTTCCAGTCTTCTTTTTGATATTTAAAGACCCTGGATGGTACAAATGGTTATAACCTTTGGCTAACAACTAAAAGGTTGGAGGAAAGGTTACGTGTTCAAGTACACCCAGAATCACCTGAGAGTGGGGAAAGTAAGTCACCTGAAGATCTACTTGTAAAAAATAAGCTGTGGAAAATCTTGTGACGCACAGCTGTACCTTGACATATATTGGGATAGCTATAAATAGGAATTGACTCAGCAGCAGCTGTTTTGATGTAGATCTGTTATTTCCTCCTTTCTTAGGTGCATCTGCATGCATATGCTATGCTAGCTTCCTGGAATACATTTCTCTTAACCCATGGCCTTCTTAACCTCAACTCATCCCTCAAAGTTAGTTTCTAAATGTCCTCAAAGGCTGTTCTTTCCTTCAAACCTCCTAAGCACTAAATTAGATCCTCCCTTATTATTTCTCCAAATGTATCCTCTTTGGTCAACATTTTAATTCACGCATTTGTATGTTAATTTGACATTTATAGTAACTAAAAGGCTATACTTAGACTCATACACTCAGAATGTTGTTGTTGTTAAGTGCCATTGAGTTGGTTCCTGTATGGTTTTTCCAAGGAGCCACTGGTGAACTTGAACCGCTGACCTTGCAGTTCAATTGCTTTGCAGTCTGGTGCATTAACCCACAGGGCCACACCAAAACTCCTACACTCAGAATAATCCTTAGTAAATATTTGTTTAAATAACTATTGGTTTGGCATTACTCCTTAAATATGAAAGATAGTACATATAGATCCTTAAATTTGTAAAGGATTTGGACTGTTACTAACTTTGGTGATTCCCTGGTAAAAGGTATTAGGAAATTTTTTCTAGGTCTCCCTTCTTTCTTTCTTTCTTTCTTTTTTTCCTATAATTAACATTTAGAGCCTTTTTTCTTATGTGGAAAATTGTTTTTATTCTTTAAGAGTGTTTTTGGAGGAACATGGCAGCTTGTATGGTGGAAGAGCATTTGAACTTGAATTTGAGATTCTTGGAAGATCCAGAAATATGTGCACACACAGGGGGTGAATGATGGCCGGTATGCATTAAGAATACAGTTGTCTGCTTGTTACAAGTGCAGAAGAGGGTGGTTCATACACTAATTGTAAAGATAATATGCTAGATCATGGAGTACCTCAATCTCCAAATGAAAGACTTGGAACTTTTGTAAAAATTAGGGATTCCTTTGAAAGGTTTTTTGCAAAGAGTTGTTATGACTAGATTTATATTTGAAAATGTGCAGTAAGGTGAGACAAGGATTGGAAAGAGAGAGATCAAAGTAAGAGAGATCAGTGACGAGACCAGCTGAGTGGTTCAGGATCAAGAGGATGATGGAATGAAATCAAGCAGTGGCTGTGGATATGCAAAGAAAGAAGTGCAGATAGAGCCAGGATAACCAGTCCACAGTAGTGATGGTGACTGAGAGCAAGAGAAAATAATGAATCTCACCTTTGACCCTAAGTGAATGTAAGAATGGTGGTACTATTTACCCAAAGAATAAACTTTTATAATTCACTGGCTTTGTGTTTAGGAGGAAATGGATAAAATTTGAATTGGAAGTTGTGATGGGATTTCTAGGCAGGGATGTCTATCAAGCTAGAAATGAAGATTTAGAAGCCTTTACTATAAAACGAATTGGTGATGTTACAGTATTGTGTGAATTTTCCCTAGTAAGAAAATTCAGAATAAGAATAAAGACAGCAAAAGATATAATTTGGGAGGATTAATTTTAATTCTATAAACTAGGAAAGAGAACTCAGAATTTTAAAGGGAAAAGGTAGCCTTGGAAAATAATTGTGAGATTAGTTTATTATAATACATACGGGAAGGAATCTCAAGAATGTGGGTTTATTCAAAAGGGCCACATGTTTCTTAGATGTCACAGGCCTGTAACATGATGATGAAGATGATAATAAAAATAGCTAACGTTTTCTGAGCACTTACTTTGTGCTAACATAGCTGGAAGGCATGTAACTTTGCATATATCAGTTCATTTCTGCCCTTGGTATATGAACTTTGCAGACTGTTTGAGATGGAAATCATTTTTTAATAGCTTTGTGACATAGTGGGAAGGGGAGTCAGTGACCTGTCAGTGATAAATGTTGCTTAAAGAACAGCATCCCACTCTGGGACTCAATTTTCAACTAGCACAGTAAGATTTGCCACAAACTCTACAACTATAGATCATAGTTAATTTATACTATAGTCTCACTGTAAGTGGCTCTTTGGTGCTTCTCATACCCTATCAATTTTGAATATCCTACTTACAGTAAGATTGTCTTTGATTTTGAAATGAAGAAAAGAATTTGCTTTGCCTTATATAAACTAAATTTAACTGGGGACATTAAACTGTTCCACCTGACAGTGAATGAAGGGTTCTGGCCCTTGGATTAGCACTGAGACTTTTAGGATAAGCACTGAATTGCAAATCACAAGGATTGAAGTTCAAGCCCACCAGCCACTCCATGGGAGATGGATAAGTCTCTCTACTCCCATAAAGATTTACAGCCTTAGAAACTCTACACAAGGTCGCAATGAGTAGGAATGGCTCCTCGGCACTAACAGCACCAACAACCCCTGAATTGCTGTGAACTAACTCATAACCAATTATAGCAGTGTCAGTTTCCACGAAGGCTGGCACTGAGCGAGCACTGAGACTATGTTGACAGCAGTCATGTTGACCCAGAGCTGAAAAGGGAGAGCCCCAGCTCAGATAGCTATATTACTTGAACTATGTTCTGCTTTGGCCTTGTGTACTCTGTTTGTTCCCCTGAGATATCAGTGCAAACTAGTAGGCATGAGACACAAGAAAATTGCTTCAGAAGGAGAAGAATCAATGTGAACTCTTTATATGGATTATTCAGATACTGACAGTGATTCTACTTTGGGATACAGCGATGATGAGGATTCCAGTGATGAAGTTCAAAGACTATCAGAGTCAGTGCACAGAAAACTGTATTTGCAAATGCTTTTTAGATTTTTTTTCATGTTCTGTAATTTCATTGAAAGAAATTTCTAATTAGTCCAAAGATGCTTAAAAAGACTATATTAGCACTCTTGTAATTATTCTTTAATTAATTGCAAGTTTGTAGTGAATTCTTTGTTAGTTTGCTAAGCAGTTGCTACTTATGCAATAGTGCATGTGTATTAATTATCATACTGAAATGAGCAAATATACAGGTAGACTTGAATGGGCATGAGATTTTCTTTGTAAAGACAATGGCCACGTTGGACCGGAGTAAATATATAGATACATATGCATTTAGGTATTATAGGCACTTAGTGTGCTAAGTTTTCAGAAACTTTGTGTTTGGTAAATATATTTAAATAGATGAGGATTTTCTTGTAATTCTGATTATAAAACTCTCTGTGGCCAATGCTTTCTAAAAATCGTACCAATTCTTAATTTGGAAATTATAAAATTCCCTGATCTGCCAAAGTATAAAAAGAAAGAAAGAGAGGAAGAAGAAAAGAAAAAAAAAGGAGAGAAGGAAAGGAAGATAGGAAGAAATCTCAATTTGAAAAATTAACTTTCACCTCTCATCCCTTTAATCACCTCTAAATGAGTATTACATGCAGCCCCTTCTAACTTGGTAGGTAACAGTTATGTAGGGAGAGATACAATAAAATAACAACACTGTATTATTAGAACCTGTGTTTTATAAGACAAATACAACAGATTTCAATAAATTCATGGAAACCCCCTCATAATACAGTATTTTATATCTAAATCCAAGTGAAATTAGTTTTTTAGCATGGTACTTGGACCCTGAAAGGGAATAAACAGACGTAACAAGTCATAGTATCATCAACTGGTATATCAGCACCTCAGCAGTAGGAATACAATGATAATGTAATGGAAAAAAGAGTTTGGCATTCAATTAACTCGGTAATGATGGAGGTCCTGGTGTTACATAACAGGATTATTACCAAAACAAAACATAACAGTGACAAGTCACAGCCACAGACTGCAACTCCAGTAATTGAGAACCAAAATGATTCATTCACCTTAATTGGTTTTACAAATGAGCACTTATAAATATATTAGTGCCATTTTTTCACAATTAAATGTAATTTTCACAATAGAGAGACATAGTTCATAATGCTTCTGAAGATTTATTCTGCATGCACATGACTTTAGAATTGTTCTTGAATTAAAATCTGATAGAACGTATAAACAATGTACTGTGGCAGAAAGAATGTGAACTTTGAAGTCACAAATCTGAGGTCAGATTCCAAAGCTACAACTGACTAGGCTAAGTCTGGCTTTGCGCATGATACCTAACTCCTCTTTTCATATAGAAATTAGGACTAATATACCCACTTTTTGTTCTATGTGTGAAATGAGAATTGTGCAAACTATGTTTTTTCTGACTATATACTAGTGATTCAGTAAATGACAATTATAATGTCTTATTTAATACGTTGCTTTCTCTAGTGTTATCCATCTTTTCAGTTTCAATATATGTCATTTCACAAGGTATAAAGCCTGACCAGTAACAAGAAACTTTTTTTTTTTAAATAAAATATTTCAATAGCTATTGACTGTCACTATTTTGACCTTTGATGTTTCCTTTCTCTGTATTTTGAAATATCAAAGTGCTTTACTTTTGTTGTAAGAAAATTGCACTCATTTTTTAAAGTAAACCTAATTTTGGCCAGAAAAAACATGGTAAAATTTTACGACATTGGAAATTTGTGATGAAAAGAGTTTTTAAATTTTTATATGCACTAAAAAATATAGTTGTAATAAAACATTATTGTGCATCTATTTTATTTTTAAAACTCTTGGAGCCATTTTTTGGATTGCAAAGATAGAATAATATAATTATGAAAAGCTAGTTTTAATGTACTTTCTATAAAATTTTGATAGTTTGCTTTTTGTTTTTAATGTTTAGGCTGGCATGGCTGGCAGCAATGTATAAGTAATAATATACACTTCCATGAAGAGCTTCTGAAGAATAAAAGTCATTCATATAATTTATGAAGGACCCAATGAACATTGCTAACATTCTCTGCATATTTAATTTATGTCACAAAAAAATCCCCAGTCACAAAGCGATTTTGGAGTTAGAAATTTTGTTTCTTGTTCTATGGAGCAGAAAGAGAATTCTCACTTTGTTCCTGGAGAGGAGTATTTCATAAATCACCAAACAAAGACTCCACATCATAGGTATGATAGTGATTTTCATGAGAAGAATAAGAAGGAGTAAAGAACACAGAACATTCACTGTCTACTTTCTGTTTACTGAGCAATGTGATAAACCTAAAGGAGCCCCAGCAGTGCTGTAGGATAAGTCTGGGCTACTAATCAATATGCTGATAGTCCAAAAACACCAATCACTCTGCAGGAGAAAGACGAGGCTTTCTGCCCTCATAAAAATCTCATATAGGGACTGTGAGTCCGAGTTCTGATGTGGCGCTGTAGGGTAAGCGCTGGGCTGCTAACCACAAGGTCATCTGTTCTGTTATGAGTCAGAACCAACGATGGCACTTAACAACAACAACAAATAAGTCCAAACTGATTTGATGACAATGGGCAAGTTTTTCTTTTCCTTTTGTTGATGTTAAACCTAACTTTGAGTTTCTTGACCACACAGTGAATAGACACTCTTGTTTTTGTTGGTGTTAGGTGCCATCAAGTCAGTTGCTACTCACAGTAACCTTATGCACAACAGAACAAAACACTGCCCCGTCCTGCACCATTCAAAAAATCATTGTTAAGCTTGAGCCCACTGCTAGAGCCATGTGCCAGTCAGTCTCATTAGGGGAGTCTTCCTCTTTTTTTCAGACCCTCACTTTACCTAGCATGATGCCATTCTCCAGGTACTGGTCCCACTGGAGAATATGTCCCAAGTATGAGAGATGACGTCTCATAAGCCTTGGCTTCTAAGGAGCTGTAGTTTCTAGCTGTAGTTGTTCTAACAATTTGTTTGTTATTGTGGCAGTCCATGATACCTCTAATATTCTTCTCCAACTCAATAACTCAAATGCATTAATTTTTCTTCGGTCTTCCTTATCCACTGTTCAACTTTGACATGCATATGAAGCTATTGAACATAACAAGGCTTGAGTCAGGAACACTTTAGTCCTCAAACTGACATCTTTGCTCTTCAACACGTTAACCATGAGTGCTGATAGTGGATCCAAGCAAAATAAATCCTTTGAAACCATCACTCTTTTCTCCATTTATCAAGATGTTACTTATGGGTCTCGTGTTGAAGATTTTAGTTTTCATTACATTGGGTTGCAACCCAGACCGAAGACTGTGGTTCTTGATCTTCATAAGTATGTATTTTGAGTCCTCTTCATTTCAGCAAGGAAGTTGTATCATCTGCATTTTACAGGTTGTTACTGAGTCTTCCTCCAATCCTGATGCCATGTTCTCGGATTATTTGATCAGCATACAGATTGAACAAGTATGGTTGAAAGAATACAACCCTGGACAACACCTTTCCTGATTTTAACCCTTCAGTGTCCCCACATTCTTTTCAAATGACTGCCTTTTGGTCTATGTACAGGTTTCTCATGAGCACAGTTAAGTGTTTCAGAATATTCACTATCCATAATTTTGTCCATAGCTTGTCATGATCCACACAGTTTGCATCGTCAATACAATACAGGTAAGCATCTTTCGATCTGCTTTCAGTCAAGATCCATCTGATGTCTCAATGATATCCCTCATTCTACATCCTCATCTGAATCTGGCTTGAACCTCTGGCCATTGCCTGTCAAAGTACTGTGGCAGGCATTTTTAAATTATCTTTTGCAAAATTTTACATGCATGTGATACTAATGATATTGTCAGAAGATTTCTGCATTCCATTGCATCACCTCTCTTTGGAGTAGTCACAAATATGGATCTCTTCCAATAAGTTGACCAGGTAGCTGTCTTCCAAATTTCTTGGCATAGATGAGTGAGTGTCTCCAGTGCTGCATCAGTTTGTTTAAAGATTTCAGTTTGTATTCCATCAATTCCCAGAGCCTTGTTCTTTGCCAGTGCCTTTGGTGCACATCAGACTTCTTTCTTCAGAATCATTGGCTCTTCATCATATGCGATTTCTTGAAATGGTTGAACATCATCCATTTTGTTTTGGTACAGTGACTCTCTGTATACCTTACATCATCTTTTGATGCTTTTTGCATCATTAAAAATTCTGCCCATAGAATCTTTTAAGTTGAGACTTGAATTTTTTCTTTAATTCTTCCAGCTTGAAAAATGCTGAAGACATTCTCCCCTTTTGGTTTTCTAACTCCAGACATTCTTATTCATCTCATTTTACAGATAAGGAAGCTAAGAATTTTACCATGACTTCTGAGCAGAGCGTTACACCTGGGATACACAAAACCAATGCAATGTAATTCCAAAACATTACCTCTGCTAGGCCACCCAATGCCTGGGGATATGGTGTCTATGCCATTCCTCAAATACCCACTTACTAAGCACCTCCTGTCTGCCAGGCATTTGGAATAAAACAGGAAACAAAATTAACCAAGATCCCTGCCATATGAGGATATGGTTCAGGGTGGAGAGACAGAGACGTTAACCAAAGGACCAAACAAATAGATGTGTCAGTTACAAATGTGAAAAGACGGATGTACAGGTGTATGTAGGGCCATGAGATCAGACAAAGGGAACCTGGCCTTATCAGTTCAGAATAACATCCTAAGAAAGGAGCATTTAGACTGTAGTGAATTAGTCAAGGAATTGGAGAGGAGCATTCTAGGCCCAAGGAAAGCATGTAAGAACTTGGGACAGGAAGGCAATGATGTGTTCAGCCCAGTTTGGCTGGAGAGAAGAGAATATGAGGGAGATTAGGAGCTGGCGACGACTCATACCTACACTATATAGGGTTTTCAAGGAGTGGTTAGTGAGTTTGTATTGCTGGCCTTGTAGTTCACATTGACCTTTTGGTCCATTGCTTATCCCACAGTGCCACAGTGTTATGGTTGGAGGTCTGCATTATCTTAAAACCAACTACCTGTGAGTTGATCTCAACTCATAGTGACCCTGTGTTGGGTTTCTCAGGCTGAAAATCTTTACCAGAGCAGAAAACCTCATCTTTCTCTGAGGAGCAGCTGTTAGGTTCTAACTGCCCTCCCTGACGTTAGCAGTCCAGTGTTTATGCTTCAGGGTCACCAGGGCTCCTCTGTTATTTTAATGGCAAGAAGAAATCATGAGGGTGAGGGGAGAGGTTCTGTATGTGTGCATGTTTTGTATTGGGAATGCAGATCTGAGATGCATAATTAAATTAGACTGATATAATTCTGATATGATTAACATAATTAAATTAGGCCCATTGATTAAAGTGGGAGCCTGGTGGCTCCATATGATAAACACTGGACTGCAAACCACAAAGTCCGCAGTTCAAGTCCAGCGGTGGTTCTGCAGGAGAAAAACGAGGCTTTGGGCTCCCTCAAAGATTTAAAGCCACAGAATCCCTATACAGGGACGTGATGAGTCAGAAGCATCTGCCTGGCACTTAACAGTTGCAGTTTAACCTTACAAGTACAAATGTTTGAAATTTCTGAAACTTGATTCTTACTCATTACGGGGGAGTGGAAGGGGACTGTGAATGTATATTTCAGTTTTCTAGTGCTGCTGTGTTAATGTGGGTTAATGCGCTGGATTGCATAGTAGATTTGAACCGCAAGGTCAGTGGTTCAAGCTCACCAGGTACTCCTTGGAAACAGGGTCACTGTGGCTGTACTTAACAAAAACAACAACAAAGTGCTGCTGTAACAGAAATACCAAAAGTGGATGGCTTTAACAATTTTATTTTCTCACAGTTTAGGAAGCTAGACATCCTATTTTGGAATGCAGGTTCTAAGAAAATTCTTTTTTCTCTCTTTGTTTCCTGGTTTTAGGAGGTAGTAGGTCCGTTGATCTCTGTTGTTTAATTTCTTTTATAGCTCAAAAGAGGTTGACTCAAGATACAACCTAATCCTGTACATTTCATACTGGTTTGTGAACATTGCTGCCACTGATCTGGCCTCATTAACACTGTGTTGTTGTTGTTGTTGTTGTTGTTGAATGTTACTTGGTGGGTTCCAATTCATGGTGATCCTGTGCAGGGTTTCCAAGGAGTGGCTGGTGGGTTTGAACTGCAGTCCAGTGCATATTCCTACAGCATCACACCAGGTCTCCATTAACATTATAGAGGTCAGGATTTACAATGCTTGGAATAATTACATTAGATCCCCAAATGGAGGAGAATCACTTAATCATAAGAATCATGTCCTAGCCAAACTGACAGATATTTGGGGACTATAATTCAGTCCATAACATTGAGCTTTTATGCTTAGCAAAATTCAAGAAGCCAGTAGTGGTGAGTGACAGCATCAGTACCTTTGTGGACAGTAAGAGAAAAATTAAGACCAGTGATTTAAATGACTAGTCATTTTTATCATGTTGAAACGATTTATTTGTATTAGATTACATGTCGTAATTTTTCTCATAATTACAAATTAAACAATGGAATCCTATGAAAATGAAAATTAACAACCATGTTCCCCAAACTGGGCTAATAGTAATCAATATCAGCATCCTGAGAGGGATGGTTGAATGCATTTTTTTTTTTATCCTTATAGACCTTGTATATATCTGTATGCAATAAATTACTTGGCTTTTTACTAAAATTCATTTTATTCTACAAACTGTCTTGCAACTTGCTTTTTCACTTAATCTAACGTATTAACACAGAATGATAAACATACTGACCTTCTAAATTAATATACTTATCTCTAACTCATTTTTCTTAAGTATTTCAAACATTTCAGTATTACAGTTTGTTCCCCTTTTCTCCTGTTGATGGAGATACAGCCTCATTTTAAATCCTCTACCCATAACACCTCACCAGCGGCTCCTTGGAAACCCTATACAGGGTCGCTATGGGTCGAAATCAACTTGACAGGACTTAACAACAACAACAACAACAACCCGTAACACACACACGAAGAAGAGTGCCGTAAGCCTCCTAGTTTCACTTACAGAATTCCTAATAGTGAAATACACCTTATTTTTAAAATTTACTGAGTATTTCCAAGTTGTCTTTCAGAGAGGCAGCAGCAGGCTGTCTGCACATTTTCTGGCTGAGGGGGGATCTCTTCAATTTTTGCTGATTTGAGAAACAGGAATAGGTTTTTATATTTCACTGATACTGAATGTCATATCCCCGCCCCCCCTCCCCCCCAAAATATGTGTCAGTTTGACTAGGCCATGATTTTTAGTGGTTTGGCAGTTATGTAATGTTCCCACAAAGTATGATCTGATGTGACAAACCGATAAGAGGAACAAGAGTGGGTTATGCCACTCTCTATGCCATCACACCCCTGATTCAGTGTAAAGGAAATTCCCGTGTGCAGAACTCAGAGGGCCCACTCCCACAACATGAAAGAAGAGCCAAGAGTGGAGTGTGTCCTTTGGGCCTGAGGTCTTTGCACTGTGAAGCTCCTAGATCCAGGGAATGACTGATGTTAAGATACATGGAAATCTCGTAGGAATTCTGGGCTACAGATGCTGAAAGGAGGCAAGGGCCTTGCCCAAGAGCTGGTACTCTGAATTTGGGCCGCTCTGTGGGTTAACACTCTGCACTGCAAGATAAATTTGAACCTCAGGGTTACCAGTAGTTCAAGCTCACCAGCTGCTCCTCAGAAACCCCGTACAGGGTCACTGTGGGTGGAAACCAAATTGTGCCACTAACAACAACAAACTATAAAAGGAGTCCTGGTGTGGTGCTGTGGGATAAAGCACTGGACCGAAAGGTCTGTTTGAACCACAGGCCGGTGGTTCAAACTTACCAGCTGCTCATCAGAAACCCTATGCAGCGTGGCTATAAGTTAGAACCTACTCAATGGCACTTAACAGCAATAATAAAAACAAACTATAAAATAATAAATTTCTGTTTCGTAAAGTCATTCATTTGTGGTATTTCTGATGTAGAGATGAAGTTTAGAATATTTTCATATCATGACTAACCACTGGGGATTTATGTTTTATGATGTGTCGATTCATACTCTATGATGATGTTTTGCTGTTTCCCGTATCTTTTTCCTATATCTTTGTAGGAGAAGGCCAGATCTTCAGGTCCTTTCAAAACTCATCTATAAATGTTCATGATCATTATTCAATTAACTGTATTATGAGCACAGGGAATGATGCCATCAAATTTTCTTTCTCTTGTCTAAGTGAAGCCTCAAATGTGGAAATTCTAACTACTCAATTTGTGAGATTAACAAGTGTAAGGTGGTTTCTCAGAAAAAAATTTCGAAACATGAGCAAAGCTTAAATTTACAGTAGATAAATCACCATAATTTAGTATGTTTTCTGAATTAGAGTGAACACTTGTATTTGAAATTTGAAGCTATTTTACTTTAGTATCTTTCTATTTTTTGTACAGGGAAGATGTGAGGACAGCAAACGTCATTGCTGCAGAAGCTGTTACCTGCCTTGTGATCGACAGAGAGTAAGTATATTGCTTTGTTATTATGTGTATTTCACACTATTGTCTGTCACATACATAAGTTCCTGGAATGAAAAATCATTTTATTGTGCTGATAATACTTGTTTCATATTATTTCATTTTTAAATGAGTTGTTACGTACTTGATTTTCATCCCTTCTTTTCCTAGAAGTGACTGGCTCTCCCCCAGTCTGCCTTTGTGATCTTCAACAAGGTGCTTAACCACGATGAGCTTCACCTCAGTGAGCTCATTTATAGACTGAGGATAACACACGCAGCACAGAGGATTGTGAGGATTAATGGGAACATGTTACGAAGCATTCCACCAAGCGCTTTGAATCAGTAAACACTCTGTCAGTGCTATTTAAGTTTTTAGAGTTACCATTACTATTAGAATTAAGCATGCTTTCATTATTTTTCTGTATCCCTCCATCTCTAGCTTTCTACAATATATATGTAAGTATTTAAGGAAGGCATCTTTGGAGAAAGCATCAGTTATAAACATAGGCAGATTTTTAGGGCAATTCAGAGTTTGCTCAGTGATACTCTTCCTTGTTTCTTCTCTCTGTTTTAGCTTAACATTCTCATTCCCTGAATCTTTTACTGGTTAAACTACAAATATCAAATCACTGACTCACAAAAAGTGCTATTAAAATGAATGTACAGTATCTGGGAGCACTCCATCAATTTTCCACATTGTAGTGTATGAAGAAATGTTCATCAAAAGAGCTAAATGATGGACCCAAGAAAGAGAACTGTAAAGCATATGTTTTCGTGGGGCTGCTCCAGCTGAAAGACTATTAGTGTCTGTGTGAAGTGAAACTGAAGACCAGAAACGTTCAACCTAGAATACTGGAATGAAATGCTGAGCTCAGGGACTCTGGGTGGAAAGGAATTCATTTGAATCACAGCTATCACTGTTGGAGTCCCTTTCTGCTGGATGGCAAGAATCAGATAGTAGCAATCTATAAAATGTTAGGCATACCAGGAACATCGCCTAAAAAGATACTCTTTGTCAAGTTCCAAAAGCAATAACTTCTCATTCGTTGCTTTTTCTATTCAACATACACTTATTGAGGACCTTCCTTGTATAAAAATGTTGTGTTGATGTTCTACAGGATGAAAGGAAGGAATGGGGCATACAGTCTTCTTTTGGGCTTTTGATTTTAATAAAGAAAATACATATGTATACAAATAAGCTGTCATGCAAGATAGAAGTTTAATTAAAGTGACCATTTCTAACTGAAATGTTATCAACCTAGGTCTCGTTGAGCATGACTGAAGGAGGTAGAAAAAACAAAAACCAGAGACTAGGTGAAAGGCATAGGTCAAGGGAAGGCTTTACTTTGTTTGATTGAAGAAAGAGAAAGCCAAGACCATAGTCACGAAGATGAGCTGCTAACCAAAGGGGTTTGCAGTTTTAAATATGTCCACCAGGAGGTGGAATCCGGGTGTGGCTCTGGGATTAATGCACAGGACTTCAAAATCAATCTGAATTTTAGGTCAGCGGTTCAAGCTCACCAGTCACTCCTTGGAAACTTTATACAGTGTCACTGTGGATCAGAATTGACTTGACAGCACTTTACAACAATAAATCAAGAAGTAAATGGGGGAATAATGCACACATGAAGTAGAGTGCTCCCAGATTATGCATTGGGGAAGGGTTACAAACCTTGGCCAGGAAGTGTCTTGTTGGACTCCTCACTTCTAAATGTTGTCTGAGTTGGTGACATCTTTCCGGTGTCATTTTGTTCCTTGACCAAAGTTCTTTTGTACTGGGATTAACTGAAAGTTGTGACTTTCTTTTCTGTGCATGCTTGGTGGGGCAGATCTGGTTATAGCCAATACTCGTTTGTTGTGGTGGCTTACTTTCAAGGAGGAAACAAGGCTCAACAGAAAAAAAGTTATCAATAGGTTACTCTATGAGGTACATATTTCAGCATCGTGGGACAGTGTCTCTTGTACTTTAAAGGTAGGTTCATTAGCCAAACAGTAGAATTCACAATGCTTCACAGGGCAAGGTAGATTGGGGGGCATCTCAGCAGAGAATCAGGTTAAGTTTTATGGAAAATGGTATTCATAACTATTTCTGTACATGTGAGAGGAACAATACAAATGGAGAAACCAGCATAACCAACGCTAGAAACTAAGAACTGTTGCACCTGGCTCCAGTGAAGCTTTGTAAAGGAGGTGGAGAGTAAGTTTACTAACATGTTGTGGTTAGTTAATGCACAGAAAATCATGAATATTGAAGTAGGATAATTCTGAAAATTGAATGCTGAATTAATGTTACTTTTACTTTGTATTAAGTAGACTAATTTGACAATGGTGTGTAAGATGAGATTTTGGAAGTGGAGTATCTGGTTGTTGTTGTTGTTGTTGTTAAGTTCCATTTCATGGTGACCTACATAGGGTTTCTGAAGTTGTAAATCTTTGTAGGAGCAGAAAGCCATCCTTGTGGTTCACAATTCAATGCTTAACCTAGAGAGTCACCACACTACCCAAAATATATAGTTGTGGTTGTTGTTAAATGCTGTCGAGTTGAGTAAATAGTGACCCTGTGTAGGGTTTACAAGGAGTGGCTGGTGAGTTTGAACCATTAACCTTGTGGTTCAAACTGACTTTGCAGTCTAGCGCTTTATCCCATATGCCACACCAGAACTCCAAGTATCTGGTTGTTGTTGGTGGTGAGTGCCTTCAAGTCGGTTCCAACTCATCATGACCCTGTATAGGGGTTCTGAGGAGTGGCTGGTAGGTGTGAACTTGCGACTCAAACTGTCTGTAGTCTAGTGCATTATCCTGCAGCGCCATACCAGGACTCAAGTTGTTGTTGTTGTTGTTGTTGTTAAGTGCTGTGGAGTTGCTTCTGACTCATAGTGACTCTATATAGGGTTTCTGAGGAGCAGCTGGTGCACTTGAACTGCCAACCTTGTGGTTCATAGCGACCTTGCAGTCCAGCACATTAACCCACAGTGCCACACCAGGACTCCAGGACTCAAGCTAGACCAGTGTATATTCTGTTGATGTTCATGAGACACTTTACAGGAGGCATGCATAAGAAGGAAAAGTTAAAATCAGAGAGAGGGCTAACATGTGACTGAACATGTTAGAGATATAGTCATGATTGAGAAGGCCTAGACGTACTATAGAAGAGGAAATGTTTTGGAAGCGTGATGGCATCCCACTAAGGATATAGTGAATTTTACATATAATATAAGGACATCTCTGGTAACATAGTGGTTATGAGTCAGGCTGATAACTGCAAGGTCAGCAGTTCAAAACTACCAGCAGTTCCATAGGAGAAAGATGAGGCTTTCTACTTCCTTAAAGATTTACAGCCTCAGAAACCATATTCAGGGTGGCTGTGAGTCAGAACTGACTCGACAACACATAACCACCACTACCACGGATAATTTAGAAATGCAAGGATAGGTGCTCTGCGGGAGGTTGGCATGTGGTCCAGATAAAATGTAAAAACTTGCCTATATGACGTTAACAACTGAAGCACATGAGAGTCAATAGACTACACAAAAGGGTAGAGAAGACAAAAGGACCAAGTTCATAATTTGGGAAGTTTTTACATTTAAGAGTCAGTCAGTCATGAAAAGGTAAATCTAGTGAAGGAAATTGAGACGTTAGCAATCAGAGCAGTGCATAAAACCTCAGAAAAACTAAGAGAATGTTTTGAGAGAAGTCAGCAACATTAAACACAAATGCAAAGCTAAGAGAAAAAAGCAATGAATTTAGTAACCTGGGAGAAAATCATTTTAATAACGTGGCTGGAATGGAATCCAGGTAACCAAGAAGGACACTTGGAAGTTGAAGAGAGAGGATGGGACCCTTTTTATCCTCTTAGAGTAATTAAAGGATTTCACACAGGAAATGACAAGATCAACAAAAGAAAATGTTTTATTTTGACATTTTCTTTTGTTGATCTTGTCATTTCCTGTGTGAAATCCTTTAAGGATCTAAGGTCAAGAAAATGTGACAAGGGGAGTGAGGAAATAAGACCACACTGAACTCAAAATTTTTCTTGCAAAACTTTTAATAAAATTAAAAAGAAAGAGGGAGGGAAGGAACAGGAGATGATTGTGAGAATGGGTATCTATGCCTATTCTGGAAGATTAAGCAAATGAAATACTAAAGGGAATAACCAAAGAAAATGAAGTTACAGAGAAGGCAGCTGAGAGCAAATGAACACGGTAACTAGGAGAATTTTTGTTTCCAAAAAAATTGTAGAAAAGATGCTGAGGTGCAGATAACTTGTGGAACAATCGATCTTAACCTGGCCTCTATAGCATAGGATAAAGGGAAGAGTGAGAATGGGTCAGAGGGTCAAGGAGGTTGACAGGTCATTGAAGGTAGCACATACAGCATATTATATCTCTGTAGTGCTTTATAATTTGTGAATTTTCACATAGATAAAATATATCTTATAGGAGAGGAAAAAAATCCATAGAGGTTTAATAACTTGATGAGATTTTGTGCTAAAGAGTTATTGTTGTTAAGTGCCGTCAAATCAATTCTGACCCATAGCCACCCTATATAGGGTTTCCAAGGAGTAGCTGGTGAGTTTGAACAACCGACCTTGCAATTCAAACAACTTTGCAGTCTGACGCATTAGCCTACAGTGCCACACTAGGGCTCGGTGCTAAAGATTAGAGCCCATATTAATCTAACCACAGAGGATGAAAATTTCTGAGTCATTTAGTCTAGCTCCTTCATTATAGTTAAGTGTGATCACAAGAGCTGAAGAAACATCAAGTAGTCGCACAAACATATCTTCACCTGCACCCTCTTTGTCTCTGTTCCCAATCTAGACATACGCAGTCTGCAATGGAGAGTGCATGAACTTGATCAACTAAAACTGAGTATTTAATTCCTGACTGCACAACTTTTATGATACTTTGAGCAAGATACTTAAATTTAAACCTCACATTTAGATTTCCTGTCTGTAAAATGAGCTAATATTACCTAAAGTGTAGACTTGCTTTGAGGTTCAATGTAACACATGGAAAGGCCCGTGCACAAAATGAGACAGATAGTAAGCGCTCTGAAAACGTGCCCTTTCTCTTTCTATAGAAGACATAGGAATCTCCTGGATTTAGCAGCTTTTTTTTCCTAATCAAGATAAAACCTACCTTAGGGGATTTATACAGATACATAGAGAGAGGTCTTCCTTTAAGCATAAATACTAAGAAGAAGACAGCTTGAAATTGGGACTCAAGAAGTGCATCCCTGCCATCTAAGGAGAGAAGTTGGACTTGCCATCAAATGGTGAATTCACAGCTTTGGGGGAAAAAAAAATCCAAGTCAAACTGTAACTGAAGGATTCTGTCAAAACCCGGCTGCTGGTACCTAATTTATTGCCAATTATAGGAGCACCAGGGCTTCATCCCATGCAAACATATGGCAGACATTAGGACTGTCAGCAAACGGAGCTTCCTGCACAAATTTACAAGCAAGGTAGCATATTACATAAGCTAGTGATGGTGCTTTATCATTCCAGAGGCAGAATAAAAGATCATTGTAACTAATCATGTACATCAGATTTTTTTAAACCCTCATCACAAGCCAGAAAATGATAAACAAATACAAGGTTTCCTCAGAAAGTATCCTCTAGGGATTGGTTTTTCCAATATGATCATTAGCTTAGTTAGTATCTACAATGGTTCCAACATTTATTAAAATTATCTGAAAAAGAATATTAGTTAAATAATTGCCTCAATTCTGCACTTAATCTGTTTCTATTGCTGCTGTTGTTAAATGCCATCAAGTTCTATGCCATTTATCAATCATGTATAGGGTTTTGAGGAGTGGTAGTAGCTTTGAACCACCGACCTTGCAGTTAACTGTCCAGTGCATATCCTGCAGCACCAGACCAGGACCCCATATTTCTATTAGTAAATATCATATATGTATATGTATAAGTAACTTTAATACCTTTAACTTTGGAATTCTTAATAAGAAAGAAGTATAAAAGTAAGCTCATTATTGTGTTCTGAAGTTAACTGAGAGCTCAAGAAATTATTGCTTTTTCATTATCCTTTTGTTGTTGTTAAGTGTCGTTGAATTAGTTCTGACTTATATGGACCCTCTATAAGGTTTCTGAGGAGTGGCTGGTGTATTTAAACTTCTGAACTTGTGGTTAGCAGGCCAGTGGTTATCTTACATCATCACACCAGGAAATTGCTTATGAAGCTACAAGCAACTTAAATTAAGTTAACTAATTATTTTAATGATTTTAATGATCATTTAATGAATTGCTGATCATTGTCAAAGACAGTAGCTTATGTAAACTAGTAAATCTCAAAACAGTTATATACTTTTCTCCAGGAAATTAAGATTTAACTTGGATGTCTAATGTTATCCCCTGGTTTATCTTATAATACCAGGACCTACGAATCGGGCTGCGAAACTTAAGGTCAGCGGTTCAAAACTACCAGTCGCTCCACGGGAGAAAGATGAGGCTTTCTACTCCCGTAAAGATTTACACCCTCAGAAACCCTGTACAGTGTCGCTATGGGTCAGAACCGACTCAACGGCACTTAACAACAACAACAACAACAACCAGGATCTAGCCCTACTGATGATGCCAATTGTAATATTTCATGTTGGCTTTCCATAGCAATGTCTGAGTTCCATATATTTCCCTTCTGCCCAGGTCACCTCATTCCCAAGTAAGGACACACCAGCTCTCCCTTTGATCCAGGAACAAAACAGGTGACACCTGGCATAGCACCAAGGCTACTACTGTCTATGTTGATTGGTTGCTCCCTGTGGCCTGTTAATCACTTTGACTACTACTACTTCTGGTGATCTCAAGCTGAAATGACACTTTATCACCACTGCTTTTCAAACTTTTTGTTTTAGCTCCCAAATTCATTTTTTAAATAAAATCAATTGGAAAGTGGAAAAAATAGAGCCTTTCTCTCTGCTATGAGGTCAAGGTTCTAGGATATTTGAGTCTTCCTCTTCTCACCAGATTCCTCCAGATTATCCTAGAGACCCTCCATGAAAACCCATGAGTCACTAAGAATGGTTTATAACCAGAAATGGCTGGTCCAAGACCCATCTGGTCATTAACACTTCGTGGTATTTTATCACACCAGGGCTCGTTAGTTACACCTATTGAAACCAAGTGTCAGGGATGACGGCAAGGAACTAACCTAGAGAACTGAGTGTACTGAGCCATAAAAATGATGTGGTTCAGAGGGAGTGTCAGACAGTATGGTAGGCACTACAAGTGGCAATCTGTGATATTACTTTAGCTCTGAGACCCGGCAAGTCTGGGTTACTGCAGTTCAAGTGTTTAAAGGTTATAGAGGTTCAGTGCCTTATGCCTTATATATTATGTAATATGTCTATTCATGTTGTATATTTAAAGGAGTGGCCAGTTAACTAATATTTGGGAAACAGCTCATATAAACATGGCTGGTCCCAAAGCCTTGTGGAAAACTGTACCAGATAGGTTTCCAAGAAAGATTGTTGTTGTCAGGTGCCATCGAGTCAGAACTGACTCATAGTGACCCCATGCACAGCAGAACGAAACAATGTCCGATCCTGGGCCAACCTCACTACCGCTGCCACACTTGAGTCCATCAATGATGCTCCCTGTCCAATCTATCTCGTTAGGGGTCTTCCTCTTTTTCTCTGACCCTCCACCTTACCCAGCATGACATCCTTCTCCAGCGACTGTTTCCTCCGGACAATATGTCCAAAGTATGAGAGACAAAGCTTAGCCATCCTGGCCTCCAAGGAACACTCTGACTGTACTTCTTCCAAAACAGATCTATTGGTTCTTTTGGCAGTCCATGGCACTTTCAGTATTCTCCTCCAACACCTCAACTCAAAGGCATCAATTCTTCTATGATCTTCCTTATTCACTGTCCAGCTTTCGCATTCATATGAGGCTATTGAAAATACCATGGCTTGGGTCAGGCGCACCTTAGTCCTCAAGCTGACATCTCTGCTCTTCAATACTTTAAAAAGTTCCTGTGCAGAAGATTTGCCCAATGCAATACGTCGTCAGATCTCTTGACTGCTGCTTCTGCGAGTGTTGATAGTTGATCCAAGAAGAATGAAGTCCTTGACAACTTCAATCTTTTCTCCATTGATAAGAATGTTGTTTATTGGTCCAGTGGTGAGGATTTTTGTTTTCTTGACATTGAGACGTAATCCATATTGAAGGCTGTGCTCTTTGATCTTCATCAGTAAGTGTTGTTTAAAGTCCTCATTTTCAGCAAGCAAGGTTGTATCATTTGCATATCACAGGTTGTTAAAGAGTCTTCCTCCATAGAAAAAAGTGTTCCTGGAGCTGGCAAATATGAAGACTATTTCTCAGCAGCCACAGTGGATTCTTGGTATTATAGTTGGGTACTTTTCACTACTTAGGTTTAATGTTTATTCATTAAGAAAAAATAATAACACTACCTATCTCCTGGCAGGCATTCTGTTGGATACCAAGACTACCAAAATGAGTAAAACATATGTAATGTAGGTTTGAAAACAATATATAGGATCATCTCAGTTAGAAACAAATAGTGGCTGTATTAAGATTTTTTTTTGTTGTGACTTTACCAGTGCCAATAGGAAAACCCCATATTAATCACCTTATCTTCTAGATGTACCTTTTTCTGGATCTAATTACTAGCTCTGTAACTATATCTTCGTGGGTCTCCATTATGGTGCTTTGGATCCTGACCTGTACCCGTATGTTCTCCTGTCCTCATTGAATATGTTGGAGCAGTGCCTTTGTCCATCTCCTTAGTAGCTATTGCTTCTTAGATGTTCCATTTCAAATTTTGAAGGCAAAACAAACAAAAGTATTGAGTTCCAGTTTTGAGCTAGATAGAGCCATTAGTGGAACAGCAAAGCAGGAAAGTGGGCAGTTAACTATATCAGGAGCTAGAGTATCAGAGGAGATGCACCTATGTGAAAAAATTAGTATTTGTCCAACTTCTCTTAGGGAGGGTGCTATAATGTTTCTTGTAAGCAGTTTGGTGCAGAGTGAGACTCTCTAAGGGTAATGCTAAAGGAGATGATCACTGAACTGACCAACAAAAATAGTGGGTTGTGATAAGTACAAGAGTTCTATTTTCTGAGTAGGTTATACAGGTATGAAGCTAGAACTGTGTGCTTTAAACAAACAGTTGGTAAATTTTATCTTTAAACAGCCAGTAGTAAACTTTTAAGACTTGTGGGTCATATGATCTCTGTTGCAATTGCTCAACTCTGCCATTATAGTGCAAACACAGTCTCAGAACAGTAGGTAGCCACTGAGCATCGGTATGTTCCAATAAAGCTTTCAAATTTCATGCCATTTTGGCATATCAGAAAGTATTATTTTTCTTGTGATGTTTTTCAACCATGTAAGAATATAAAAATCAATCTTAGCTCACCATTATTATGAAAACAGGTGGTCATTCTTGGATTGTAGACCGTAGTTTGCTGATTGGACATAAACAATGTAAAAGAGTTGAGTGTTGCCCTCAATGGTCTTATTTTGATGCTTCTCTTTTTAAGTAAGTATCAAATCAATATATGAAAATATTGATTAAAAAAACAAAAAAAACAAAAAAAAAAACAATTCCTCTGCCTTTGAGTCAGTTCCATCATAGATACCCAAGAGGACAAAGTAGATTTACTCACAAGAGTTTCCAAAGCTGTAATCTTTACAAAGCAGATTGCCATGTCTTTCTCCCACGGAGTAGCTTATGAGTTCCAACTGGGACCTTTCAGTGATTTGAAATGCCTGATTATTAGCCTGCCCTTGGGTGTCAGTCCCCCTCAGTGCCATATACAGAGGAGTTTCAAAAAGTTTGTGGAAAAATGGAATTAAAGGATAATGGAATTTTTACACATACTTTTTGAAGCACCTTGTATATTCTGCTCTTTCTGACAGTCATTTTCCCTTTTTTCCTCTCTCTCTGCTTCTCTCTCTCTCTCTCTCTCTCTCTTTCTCTCTCTCTCTCTCTCTCACACACACACACACACACACACACACAGAAAGAGAGAAAGCAGGGAGAAGAACATATTTCTTTCTTTCTTTTGGATCCCTGCCACCTCTTCATTCTGCTCTCAAATTTTCTAGGACTTTGCTTCAGGCTTTGCATTAATTTTGATAACAGCTAATTAGAGATTAAGGTGGTTCTCTGCAAGAGGTATTTGCATTTTGATGATATACCCCTGAAGACTGAAAAGCCATGCAAACACCAAGGAATATTTTAGAATTTCAAATCCCATGGTGAGGGGCTGTAGGGGGAAGGTTTGGGGACAACAGGGCCTCTCAGGCATCATTCTAACCTACCAACCATGGGTCTCCAGGGATGTGTGGAGATCCATGCTCCCAGTGTTCATCTGACCCACCTAGATCACCTGTCTCCTTCTCTTCATATAGTTTGTCAAACTGTGTCCACACAGTAGGAATATAGGGACTCTACATTGCCTGTGGTCACATTGCTTAACTGATACGGTGATAAACTTTATTTCACAACTTCAGCCTTTTACTACAGCCTAAGTGGATTTTATTTTGGTTCATTTTCCAGTATGAAATCTGGGGTGATGTGAGGCTATTGGAAGGGTGATCATAAGGAAACAAATGTGCCTTACTAGAATGATGTCAGTTGCGATCGTTGGGGTTTGTCATTTTTATGGAGTAGTGTGCTTTTCCAAAAATTAAAAAAAAAAAAAAAAAAAGTTTGGAAGCAGAAGAGATAAAATCCAGAAGTTAGAAGAAAAGGAGAGACTGTATTAGTTCAATTTAATGATGTGAGTTGAATTAGAGCCTTCCCGAGCAAGTGTAATTTAACTGCAGGATAAGCAATGTTCCAATATAAAAGGAGGATACTCAGGGACAGTATGTGTGGTTTAAAGTCATTGAGAGAGTTCTGTAAGGGGACAGTTCTGCACTGTCTGTACCCAATCTAGGGCTTTAAGAATGGTGGTAAACACTCCTCCTTCTACGACATTGTACAGCCATGACATAGCATGACTGGTGGGCATATAGAGAAACCTCAGATTCTTGTCTGGCTTCATCCACCCAAATAGCACTTACTGGTACCTACCTATCACATGTCAGTTACCCAGACACTTAGTATAGTGGGGTTTTAAAGCAAATGTAAGGAGTCCTAGTGACCAAAAGGTCAGTAGTTCAAATCCACCAGTCATGCCATGCAGAAAGATGTGGCTATGTGCCTTCATAAAAATTGGCAATCTTGGAAACCCCATGGAGGCAGACCTACTCTCTCTTGTAGAATCACTAGGAGTTATAATTGGCTGGAGAGTGATGGCCTTGGTGGGGTTTTTTTTCTTATGGCAAATGTATAAATATCATACTACTTAGTTCTATCCATATTGTATTTAATCACAAACCCACAGAGATTTTTTTTTAATAGTCTTGAACCGTTCAACTTGTAAAAAATCATAATGTTATTAATATTGTTATTAAGTATAATCAAGTGGATTCTGACTCATAGCAACCCTGTATATAGGGTTTTCTAGGAGCAGACCTTGAGTTTAGCAGCGTAGTGCTTATCCTATGGCGCCATACCAGGATTCCTAGTAATATGCTGGTGGTAGAAAATTTTTATTTTAAAAACTCACATTTCTTATTAGGCAACAATGTTAAATATGTAGGTGGTGACTAGTCAAAAGTCATAGAAGAAACATGGTGGTGGTGGTGATGTGCAGTCAGTGGAGTCAGTTCCGACCCATAGCGACCCTGCACAGCGTTTCTGAGGCTATAAATCTTTGTGGGAGCAGAAAGCCCCATCTTTCTCCTGCAGAACAGCTGGTAGTTTCGAACTGATGACCTGGAGGTTAGCAGTCGGACTCGTAACCACAATACTACCAGAGTACCTTATAGAAAAGATTTAAGATGGAAAAATAGGAGGGACCTACTTATAGTCCTGATGTAGTGTTGTAAGGTAAACATTGAACTGCTGACAGTAAAGTGGACAGTTCACACCCACAAGCCACTCCTCTGAAACTCATTACAGGGTAGCTGTAAGTCAGAACCAATTCGATGGCACTTAACAACAACAATTTACAGTCCAGGGACTGGCATACTTTTTTCATGAAGGGACAGATAGCAAATATTTCAGCTTTGTGACTCATAGTGTCCTTTGTCTTAAGGGATGTGTTTGCTGCTCCTTGTTATGTTGTTGCTGTTAAATGCTGTGGAAATGATTTCTACTCATAGCCACCCTGTTTACAGTTTCTTAGGCTTTTTAAAATCTTTTGTGGGAGCAGAAAGCTTATTCTGTCTCCCACACAGCAGCTGGTGGGCTAGATCCACTGACCTTATGGTTCACAGTCCAGTGTAAAATACAATGTAGAATATAAAAATGTTCATGCATCATCACCCTTGATTAATTCTTACTATTAAACAGTGTGGTTGGATTGCATCTGGCATCTATGTACCTCAATTTTCTTAATCTGTGAAGTAAAGAACGGTATGCACTGGACTGTGAACCACAATGTCTGGTCTGTCTGGTCTGTAGTTTGAGCCTGCCAGCTGCTCTGTGGAAGAAAGATGAGACTTTCTGCACTAGCAAACGATTTTTAAAAGCCTCAGAAACATCATAGGTCAGAATGGACTCAACATGGACTTAAGAACAACAGCAAATAACCAGGATTGGAACTGTAGTGGCTCCATAGACTAAGCACTGGACTGTAAACCACAAGATTGGTGGTTCAAACCCACCAGCTGCTCCACAGAAGAAATATGCTTTCTGCTGCCACAGAAAGATTCTAATGTATTTATTTCTGGTCTGGAACTGTAGGATAAGCACTAGACTGCTAACTACAAGGTCATCAGTTCAACCCCATCAGCATCTCTTTGGAAGCTCTATAAGGGACGCTCTGAGATGGAACTGACTAGATGATACTTAACAACAACAACAACAATGTATAATACATAAATAAATGTCTTTATTAGAGCTTAGAGTTTTAGAATGGAATGAGAATTTCAAAACCTAAAATTCCCCCAGTTTAGAAGGAGAAAGGCGAGTCCCTGAGGGAACATGGGTTGTCCAGGCTCTTTAGTACCAAGCTGAGATTACTACACAGATCTCCTGATAGCGATTGCACTGCTTATTTACTTACAGCATATTTTGCTTTCAAGGAAATTGGACAGAAAATGCTTGTACTTAATAATTCAATAAGCCTGTAATGAATCTCTATTGGAGTCCTGGTGTGGCGTTCTAATGTATATTCTACAATTTAATGCACCAGGCTGCAAAGCCTTTTGAACTGCAAGGTTGGTGGTTCAAGCTCACAGCTACTCCTTGGAAACCCTATACAGGGCCGCTGTGGGTCGGAACCTACTCTATGACTCTACAGGCACTTAACAACAACAACATATTGAATCTCTATCATGTGTTTAGCCCAAGGCTTAATTCTGTGGTGAATAGAGATGCAAAAGCCTTCAAGAAGCTTCTTATTGTTGTTAAGTGCCATTGAGTCAGTTCTGACTCATAGTGACCCCTATAGGAGTGGTTGGTGAGTCTGAACCTCCAGCATTGTGGTTCAAACTGACTTTGCATTATCCTGCAGCAACACACACCAGGACTCCTCAAGAAGCTTGGAATCATAAAAATGAACAAATAATACAATGATATGTAAGAAAAGTTCCATCTACAAAAGTGGAAATTGATGGCTTATTGAACTAAAGGATTTCCATTGAATTGAAACTGAAGCTGTATTCTATTTCTTATATATATTTAAAAAAAGATAAACAAATAAAATGTTTATATTTCAAATAACTCTTCAAATCAATACAGATTTCTGAGTCAAAGCCTCACTATCTTGCCTAGATACCTGGAACCCCACTGAAGTAAATGACAACTTTATTAATTTACGTAGTCAATTTATTTCATCCAAATCCATCAGGATTGGTTCTGGTGTTGTTTTTCACCTTACTGCCTTCCCCTTGTGTGCCATACTAATGTCAACACTGTGTATCTACTTTGACTTAGGAGCCACAAGTGCCTGATGATATTTATTTGCTCGCTACGGGAGAAAGATGAGGCTTTCTGCTCCCGTAAAGATTTACAGCCTCAGAAACCCTGTGTAGGGTCACTGTGAGTCAGAACTGACTCCATCCATAGCACATAACCGCCACCACCACATCCTTAGTTGGAGTTCTGGTGTGGCACTGTGGGCTAATGTGGCAGACTGCAAAACCCTTTGAACTGCAGTGTTGTTGGTTCAAGCTCACCAGCTTCTCCTTGGAAACCTTATACAGGGTTACTATGGGTTAGAACCATCTCAGTGGCCCTTAACAGCAACAACAACATCCTTAGTTGTTGGTGTGCAGTGCCCGGTATCACAGGTATCTGCTAAAGTGAGTGAATTAGTGACTTCCAGTCTGAGTCTAGCCAGGAGAAAGACAGCAGGTAGTAATTTAAATAGGGAGAGTTTACTATAGAAAACTAGTAACTATAACAGAAGGTTGGAGCAATGAACTAGTAGAAGATAAAGACACCTCTAGAGAATCTAGAAATAGCAGGTAAAGGAATAGTCAATAACCTTAGAGCTATGAGAGAACACCCAGAGAAGAGTCCTCCCCACTTCCTGTCTCCCTCCCCTCCTCTGAGGACCCACTAATACTGCTGAGAATTAAACATTGTTATAGATCAGGGTTCTTTAAACTCAGCACTGTTGACCTTTTGGGGCAGATGATTCTTAGTTGTGGGGGCTGTGTTGTACATTATAGGATCTTTTGTGTCCAGTGCATACTCATAGCAAAAAACTCCGCAGTAGTAGCAACTGAAAGGGTTTCCAGACATTGCCAAACATTCCCTAGAATGCAAAATTGTTCATGGTTGAGAAGGACACAGTCATGGGTTTCTGGGTGGCAGAGAAATCACTGTGATAGTATGCACATGGAATCAAAGGTAATTTGTCCTCTGAAATTGCTGAAAACATACTTTTTAGGGTTTCTGGGAAAGATTTTCAGGGTGAGGTGGGCCACTGGAAGCAATGCACTAAAAATAAAAACATCTGAGAGGAGGTCTGCTGGGGGTCCCTGCTGACTGCTTGCTGCTTCTGGCTTCCATGCTCTGGAAAAGCGGTAACACCTGTGGGAAGCGGGAGGCTAAACCCTTTGTTTCTGCAATGTTTCTACAGTGCCCTCAAGTAGCAAAGTTTCAGTACCAGCTGGCTAAATAAATAAAGGGCCCAGATCCATTTTCACAGTGCAGTGAAAAAGGATAAATTTGGACATACTAAGCAATAAATCAATAACTAGTATAGATTCCAAATCAAATCATATTCTGGGGTCCAAAGGTAATAAAGATAAATAGCCAAGAAGTTCCTTGGCTTGTCTTAGCTGACTTGGAAGAACTCCTACTCAAAACATATACATTTAAAAATCAACATGGGAAACCAGCTTCAGTTTGAACAAAATTCTTGAGAAAAACTGAGAGAATGAGTTCTACCAGTAAAATCAGTGAGGACTTCTGGGTCAATGTGACATATAAACCATGTCATTAATTTTAAGTAGGGATTTTACAAAAGAAAAAGCGATAGTAAAAAGCATCTCTTTTTTAAGGGATCATGTTGTTTTTGTGGGGTACTGTCAAATTGATTGTGATTCAGTGATCCCATGTGACAGAGAACTGCCTCATACTATTTAATAGGTTGTAATGTTTATGGGAGTTGCTCTGGTTACAAATCAGGCTGCTAACCTCAAGCTCGGCAGTTCGAAACTACCAGCTGTTCTGCAGGAGAAAGATGAGGCTTTCTGCTCCCGTAAAGATTTACAGCCTTGGAAACCCTGTACAGGGTCGCTATGAGTCAGAACCAACTCCACAGTACTTAACAACAACAACAACGTTTATGGGACTATTTTGCCAGATGTTTCTGCAGCAGAACTGCTTAGTGGGTTTGGACACTTTTTGATTACCAGGTGAGCACTTACCCAATATGCCACCAGGGGGAATGACATGTACAACTAGAAAATCAGAAAGACCTCTGTACAGTAAGCGGAATGCGGCAAGAAATGAAGATTTATGAGACAAAGGAATGAATAGTTGATTACATAGGGATCCTGCTGACAGATACTGCTGGAAAGACAAAGAGACAGATTTTACAGACACTTCATAGTATTTCAAATGAAAAGAATATGGATTTTATGTTCTGAGAAAGCAACAGAAAACTAATGTTACTGAAGCTTGCTGTTGTGTTTGAAGAAAGAGTGCAAGATTGATTATGATTGATTATGATAGGGAGGATATTCTAGAGGGAAACCTGTTTAGAAACAGATGCAATTGCCCTAGAAATTGTTCTTCAGGGTTTGCAAGTGTAAATCTTTAATCTGAAACAGATTTTGGTGATTGATTCAATGTGGGAGGTGAGAGAGAAATGCTTCTTCTTTGAAAGATACAGGGAATGTCTATAACAGATCAAAACCATGAGCAGTAAAACAAGTTGAGGTACAAGTAATTGGTTGATACAGTTAAGTTCAAATGGCCTAAATGACATTCAGGTATTCAGGAAAATTCCATTGAAAGTTAGAAATGAGATATTTGTTTGTTTCTAACAATTAGAGGGTAAATGAAAAATGACATTGGAATTCACAGCTAATCATTTTTAAAATATGCAATAAGAGCTTTAGTTTTATTAGTTACAACATCCATTTTATTATACACAAAGACATGTATCATAATGACACTCTCACACGCAAAAATGGATTGATGGTGAGGCTGCTTATGTACAGCTAAGTACCTCATGGGATTTGGCTCCTTGGTTTGGTGGTTTCGGGTCATGCCTCCTGGGACATCCCAGTTAATTGGCCTGGTAACATATTTAGTGCTTCCCTTCTACCTTCCAGTTCTTTGTGTAGTGCCTAAAGTCTTAAAAATTTGCAAGTGAATATTCACCTGGAGCAAGAAGGAAGATGATCCAGGATCTGGTGGAATAAGTGAAATGCGTAACAGTTGCCTCCTTGAACAACTACTTCCTTTTCCACAAAACTAGAACTGCATGGTGTCCAACTACTATCAATGAATATTTTACTCAAAGATTCTGTAGAAGAATCCTGATAAAAAGGGACAAAATGTAGAACAAAATTTTAAATCCTCATGAACTCCTTTGGGCAGGCAACGGGGCCTGGATGAAGTCCTGAAACTATTCCTTGAGGACATCTTTCAATCTTAAACCAAAACATATCCCCTGAATTCTTTTTAAAACAAAATAACAGTTTAACTTACCTAATCAAAAAGGCTGACCTTGAACAAGGAAACTTCACAGAGCCATAGTGTCGTGTCCCAAAATATATAACTTGTAAGCAGACAGAATTATATTTGAACATAATTCCTGGTTTTCAGAGTCCATTATTGCGTGTTACCATACCATATTTCATTAGCAGTTTAGTATGTCAAAAAACAAACCAACCTCCGAGCATAACTTGCATTTCCGTGTCTCCTTAGTGTCCTATCTGTGATTAGGTGTGTAAGTTCATGTATCATTTCCTTTTTAAAGAACACTGTACATAAAGCTTTTTTCTCTTTAGAAATATTTCCTTTAAGAGATACTCTGAAATGCAATTATTGATTCAAATAATATACATATTTTTTCATTGTTTTCTCGACCATTAGGACTGGTTTACTCCCAGTGGCAGTGTATCTGTTGTGTAGCATTAGGGCCCACTTGAGTTTTCAGTTGATAACAATCTTAAGAGACACTTAATTAACCTAACTAATTTTAAGAGACATAATATCATCCGAAGGTTATACTAAAATTTATCTGACATGTATTCGTGCCTTGTAATTGGTACATGGAGCTTAGATATTGACAATTACAATTTTGAATATTCATCATTTTAGCGATTGCTTCCGTGCCTTACAGAAGTGAGAACAGAAAAGAGCTCATATAAAGTTTTTCTGAAGTGTCATATGTAAATAATAAGAGCAGATAAAGTACCCGAAACAGAAAGGTAGAATGGGAAAACGAAAATTCTCTAAGCCACTAACTTAAATAAGGCCCAGGAAAATTATGACAACAGAATAAATGCCTCAGTTGTGGTCAGTAATAAAGAAAAAAGGAAAAATTCAGAAAATGTATTAATTTTCTGAACATACAGATGTTTTTCTTCAAATACTCCTGCTCAATAAATACTCACATTAGTCTTGTGAGAACAGATGGCATAAAAAATTCAGAGGAGAAAACTTAAGGTCAAAGAGACCAAGTCAGATTTTGAACGACTTGGTCAAAATCACACTGCTGGATAGGATTCCAAGGCAGACAAGGTCGTGTTCTACTTACTGTGTTTTTTATGATGTTGCTTTTATACCAACAAAGTAAGTGCTAGCGAGAAAGCTAGATTTGTTGAGGAATGTTTAGAATAAAAGTGTAGAGTTGCAAATCAAGGCAGAGAGACCAGATAGGACATTTCTGAAGTCAAGAAGAATGCGAATAGCCTGAATGGGACAGTGGAAGTAAAAATAAAAAATAAAAAAAGAGAATATATTCAAGAGAAAGTGTGTTTTTCCCTTTTTGATTAGGATTATTCTATGGAATTTTGCATTCAACTGTTCAGTTATGGAAGAACCAGCTAATTCTTTCCGTCTCATGACAAGGGAGGCAGTTGTTTATGGAAGCTATTAGCCATTCCTGACTCCTTCCCTTCCCCTGTTGCTCCAGGTGAGTAGAGGTCAATTTGGTTCCTCTTGCAAGCTTTGAAGACTCCATGCCATGACTTGAAGGTAGAACAAAGGTACTAAACATGTGACTAGGCCAATTAACTAGGATTTTCCATAAAACTATGACTCTTAACATCTGAAACAAGGATTGAAATTACATTTTGTGCTTGGTTGTACATAAGTAGCTACAGCAGATAGTCTCTCTCTGTATTTTGGTTGTTATTGTAAATGTATGTATCACACAACTTTTTTCAATTCAACTTTTACATGTGTATAACTTATTGACAACAATTACAATAATTATCTATGCATCCCTATCCTTAAGCACTGTAATTTTTCTGTCACTATTAATCCTCTTTTTCTCCCTATCTCCCACCACTGGTAATCACCAGTAAACTTTTGTCTCTGTACATTTGCCTTTTCTTATCTTTTTATATAAGTAAAGTTATGCAATATTTGCACTTTTGTGATTGGAATATTTTGCTCAGTATAATGCCTTCAAGCTCCAGCCATACAGTAACATGTATCAAGACTTCATTTCCCCTACTGACTGAGCAGTATTCCATTATATGTATGTACCACATTTTGTTGATCCATTCGTTTGTTGATGGACATTTTGGTTGTTTCAGCTTTTTGGCTACTGTAAATAGTACTGCAGTGAACATTGGAGTACAAGTCTCTTTTTGAGACTTTCAACCTAAGAGTGGAATTTCAGGGTCACATGCTAATTCTGTTTTTGGTGTTTGAGGAGTGTTCTACATAGGTCCTGTGTCATTTGCATTCCTATCAACAATGAATAATTTCCCCCATCCTTACCAACATTTGGTATTTTTTATTTTGTTTTTGTTTTTATCTTAGCCAACCTAGTAGGAGTGAAATGGTATTTCATTGTGGTTTTGATTTGCATTTCTCTGAGGACTAATAATGCTGAACATCTTTTTCTATGTCTGGTGGTCATTTGAATGCAGAAGAAATTTTCAAATTGTCATGAACTCCAGACTTTTTGGAGCCATAAATAGTGGATGCGTCCTTGAAACAATTCCCATGAGATAATCTTTTAAACCTTAAATCTTGTTAAAGTGAACAATAATAGTCAAGCTTTACCCTTGTTTGCTCTGGATGACATGGGTCACCCAGCAACATTTTCAGCCTCTTAGGTTTCTTGGGTAGTTGCTATCTCAGTTGGAGTACATTCCTATTGCCTGGTTGTTGTTGTTAAGTGCCATCAAGTTAGTTCTGACTCATAGCGATCCTGTATAGGGTTTCTTTGGATCGACTGGTAGGTTTGAACTGCCAATCTTGTGGTTAATAGTCCACTATTTATCCTATAGGGTCACACCATACATATATAATATACTCCTTCCGAGTGGTAGTTATTACTAATCTTTAATTGGTGAGTAGTGACTGGGATCTTAAAAGTTCATGAATAACCATCTAAGTACAACTGTTGGTTTCTCCATGTGCGGAGGAAAGAGAGTGATTAAAACTGAAGATGCTTAGAATCAATTAGTCCAACTGATTGATGTTCATGATGCTCATGAGCATCAATCTTCATGAGCCTGAGATTAGAAGAACTAGGTAATGCCTGCCTATCACTACCAACTGCTCTGAAAGGGATCACATTAGAATGTCCTGTGTAGAGTGAGAGGAAATGTGAAACTAAACGCAAAATTACATAAAATGCTTTCTGTTACGACGGAGACCAGAGGTACTTAAGACTATGGCCCTTCAAGTGTGGGCTGAACTCACCCTTGTGGCCCAGTTTTCAGCCAAGTGATAGATAAATACACAGGGAGACAACATCACTAGTAAGGTCTGCTCACCATGGAACAGTTAACCATTCAAAATCAAAAGGACAACATTTACCTAAGGATAAAGTTAAAATGGGTTGGAAAGTAGTGTGAGATGAATTCAGGAACCACAGGGAGGAAGGGGGGTCATTCATGTTACACAGAGGGAATTGCATTCCTTCAGATGAATTGAAATGCATGGTTTGTTGAATGCAGAACTGATGATCTCCTCTGTAAACCTTCACTCAATTCACAATAAAAAGTTAAGAAGCAAAAACAGTCTAGTAGAAAAAAAGAACCAACCTACAGCACTATCTTCATGGAGGCCTTTACACAGGTGGATGAGAAGAGTACATATGACCTACCCTAAGAAATATCGGTCTTGATGTGATCCTGTGGGTTAATGCGTTGGACTGCAAAGTTGGTTTGAACTGCATGGTCAAAGGTCCAAGCTTATCATAAGCTGCTCCTTGAAAACTCTATACAGGGTCGCTATAGGTTGGGACCAACTCGATGGCACTTAACAACAATGACAAGAAATATCATAAAGAAGGCGGTAAATCAGGAAAAAGAACAAACTAATTTTTTTGCAGGTGTCTTAGCCTGGGATCTCCAGTGAAGCAAAACCAGTAAAACTTATATATGTATATATTAAGAGAAGTTTATATTAAGGAAATGGTTCACAACAGTTGTACATATGGGAAAGTCCCAAGTCTGGGTCAGATGAACCAAGATAGGCAGATCAGACGGCAGGCAGGCAATAGAGCAGGACACTGATTTTTAAGTCCTAAGAACCAGAGGTCAGAGGATGATCACAATTCAAGATTCAAACGCAGCAGAGAGCAAGCAAACTTTGCTTGAATGTCTAAGAGATTGGAAGCAGGCTGCACCCCTGAGCATACTTCCTTTCAGTTGATTGGCTGCTCAGAGCAGACCTTATCATAGAGTTAATTACATTATATTAGATTCCATTATTGAGTTAACTACATTTCCACTGCCACATCACTGAGAATCCTGGCTAAGTCAAGTTGATACAGAGATTTGATTAGTCAATTACGCCCCTCCTGGAAATGTTCTGAATGATATATAATGTAAACAAAAAAATTACATATCAGTTATGGATTTTTTTTTTTAAGTAAATGTGGCTTATTTATTTTGAGCTAGGTTTTCTTAAGAATTTTTTTGTCAGTTGTTTGAAATTGTACTTCTTAAATACACCCACTCCTAAATTATACACATGGCTATGTCTCTAACACCAGGTTGCTATGTGAAAATTGACATTAGGTGATAATGGAGGATGGCCACATGGCATCACAGAACAGAACATGTCTACATCATTACATAATTGTCGGATTGCATCATAACTGCAAAACCACTGAATGTTATGACCTGGTCAAGCGAACACATCATCTTATCACAGCCAGCATTGTTCTGTCCTCACATCTCAGTATTAGTTTTTGCCAGTCATACTTCATTAATTGCAAAATAGTTGAAAAGTAAAATTTTTATTATTGTTATAAGTGCAAACTGTTAGATAAAGTTAATAAATGAAAAGTAGTATACTTTCTAAGTAGATGAGTTTGATAAATAGTTAAACAAAATGCCATAGATTCTGCTTTAAAAATTAAGAAAGTCCGGGGAAAAAACTTGAACATTGTCTTGTGTATATTCTCACTGAAAATATCCTCAAATTGATGTTAGAACTGATAAACCTGTATTATGAGAAAGTTTAGCAATTCAACATGGTTTTTTTTTTCAATTGGGAAAAATAGATTTAAATGGTATCAATCAGACATATATCAAGTGCCATTATTGATATTCATGTTTAAGCAATGCTACTTTGGTCTAAAAGGAGCTCTGGTAGCGTAGTGGTTATGAATTGGGCTTCAAACCGCAATGTCAGCAGTTCAAACCTACCAGCTGCTCCATGGGAGAAAGTTGAGGCTTTCTGCTCCCATAAAGATTTACAGCCTCGGAAACCCTGTTCAGGGTCACTATGGGTAGGAACTGACTCGACGGCACTAACAACAACAACAACAACTTTGGTCTAAGTCAATGGCATGAATGGTAATGTAGTTTTTAAAATATGTATTAATATAGGATGATAAAGAGAGTTTGTTAACACTTAGTTGAAAATATGGGTCACCTGTAAGATATCTCCCCACTGCATGGAGCATCTGATGTAGGTATAGGTAATTTTTCTGAATAAAATGAAACTTTAAAGATTTGACACATTAGGAAAAAATATACTCACAGACATATTCCCTCTTTCACCTAAGTAGCTAAGCTATCACATGAGATTTGACTCTGATTTCTCATGCTTTTAATTGAAAATGAACATTGTTGTTCATTAAAAACAATATGTATTTTTTTACTTTAATTGCTATTGAAATTTATGCTGTAAATGCCTTTATAATAAAAAGCAATGAAACTCATTTAATATATTTCAATGAAATTACTTATATTTCAATCTACTTCACTCATTTATATTTGATGAATAATATCTTCCATAAGATCTAAATTAAGGTAAAAAATTTGTTTTAATTAAACTTTAGTCCAAAAATACTGATGAATCACAGTATTTTACAGAATCCCATCAATATGCAAGCCACCACAATTCAACAAACTGACAGACGAGTGGTGGTTATTTTTACTACCCACGTACAGTATAATTCTTACCCAAAATATTGAGCAATGGATTTTGAGTCCTCAGTGATATTTATCTCTTCTGATACCATGCTTTACATTATCTATGTAACTATAATATTTTAAATAATTACTTTTATATGCTAATTACTAGCATACTAATATTGACCATTTTTAGCTATAAAAAACCTGTGCCATATATTCTTTTAAATTCTCTCTGAAAATAAGTTCAAAATTTAATGTATTTCTACATTTCAGAGAAAGAAAGAATGTTAAATTCCAGGATTAGGAATATTTTAGATGTTATGTAAATTCATTGATTACTATATTCATGAATTTTTCAGTCAGCATTTATTAGATGCATTCTGTGTGCTGACGCTTCACTAGCACCGA
>NW_006408521.1:8718309-8719597 GCF_000296735.1 Chrysochloris asiatica | reverse complement strand
GCTGGTAGTTTCGAACCCCTGACCTTAAGGTTCGCAGCCCGATTCGTAACCACTACCCTATAAACATAGCTGGCCAAAAATCTGACTGTGTCAGAATGCGTCAGTAAAGTCGGCTACAGGATATCAGGCAGGGATCCGAAACGGGCATGAATGAGAGTGGGGAGGGTGGGTGCATTGTTTAGGACGATGTTTATCTCACAATCTGTAGTAAATGCATTTTTGTTTTGTAACCTTTTAAATTATAAGTCTACTGCAGACAAACGATTTTGTCAAATGAAATAAAAATACATTGCTCCAAAAAAAAAAATGAAAAAGTTATAAAAAGACCTATTCTTTACTGTTAGATTCAGCACACATAAAATTATATTTTAATTAAAATATCAGAAAAAATAGCATGATTTGATACAAAGAGTTACAAAAATCAACTGTATTGTCATTGAAAATGTGTATAACCAATAAGAAAAAATAATGGCTATTGTAGCTGCTTTAAAGTCTTAAATAAATGTTGGTTGTTTTCGGAATAAAAGAACATTTCCCCCCTTTGACCACAGTGGGCACACTGTGAAAAAACACTGTGTATGTCAACATTGAGCTTTAATGTACCAAATGTGCCTGCTTCTAGCTTATTCACTTTTTCTGATTTGGACTGCATTGATGAAAATACCACTTGCAAAGGATATGTGTTTGCACTTTTCTTTTTTGTTTAAAACCCTAACAGTAGAGAAAATAGTACAGAGTTACGTTGATGAGAAAGAAAGAAGCAATTTCAACATGCTCAGAATATTCTTTTTTTTTTCTTTAATCCAAAATTGGGAAATTGTGATAAAACTCGTCTATGATTTGCAGTTAGCAAAGTCATCTATAAAACATCACCAATTTGGCATCCCAGTCCTTAGCATGACTTCAATGTGTCTTATATGAAATGTCTCACCTTGTAAATTTGATAATAACTCTACAGGTCTATAACACACAACATCAACAATATGCAGATCTATGCATTGTGTAAAAAGATGAGTCCATTTATCTTGCCTATGGATGGCTGGGCAATTTTAATTTGCTGTAAAAGTTTGTAAATTATGTGTTTATTTCTACATGAATTAGTAGCATGTAACTTTCTCATCGTACTTTATTTTACTAGGCATTGGTCGACAGCAGATTATTTAATTCCATCATGCAAAAGTAAATTATATATAAAACTCTTGTATATCCACATCTATAAGAGCAAAGATGTCAGTTTGAGGACTAAATTGTGCCTGATCCAAGTTATGGTATTTTCAGTGACTTCATA
>NW_006408521.1:8716322-8717934 GCF_000296735.1 Chrysochloris asiatica | reverse complement strand
GGAGCAGCCCATGTTTTATTTTAGTGTGCATAAGGTCGCTATGAGTTGCTACTGACTTGGTGGCACGTAACAACAACAATAACAATTAGAATTATACGAATTCAAAGCTGTATATGTGGAGAAAACCTCAAATGCAGTTCCTTTGAAGTAGAGGTGTTTATTTCATTAGATCGCTTGTTAATATGGATTCTATTCTTAACAGTTAAAGATCAAAGTTTCTGTTAAAGATGATAAGAACCGTACTGCTAGAAATGAATAGTCCTACACACCCAACATAAGCAGCTTAGTTAATGCTACAGACTTGTATATATAAAAATGGTTGAAATGGAAAATATTTGTTACATGTATTTACCACAGTAAAATGAAAGTGTTAAAAAAAATTTTTATGCTAGAACAAATGCTTCAATAATAAAACTGCTATTGAGAAAATAAACTAATATAATTGACTGACTGGATTTATGGGTAGATATAGGATGCTGCTATATAATCAATAAGATTGAAAGTATTAATAAAGGAAGAGATGAGGAGATAAACTTGGCATCAACAACAGGCTGGTTTCTTGACAGTAAACCTGGGAGGGGGAACTCAAAGTCATGAGAGACCAAGAGCCCATCTGTCCCTTACAGACTGACATATTTAAGGCAGTGTGGTCTGTCCTGGGTACATCTCTGGCGAGCTTCCAATGGCAGGGTTACAGAGATTTTCCTGAAACCTGAAAGTGCCAGGGGTAGGGTCTTTTGGTGTGATAAAGATGTAAGCTTTCAGGTAACCTGAGTTTATAAGCAGGACTTTATTTGGTGCCACTTGGGAGCAGCTGCAATACCATTTTGTTGGTCAGGAGCAGGATCCTTCTTCAGATATCCTATGTGCTTGACAGAATGCTATTTCTCCAGTTAACTACTGACTTGGTTATTACATAAGCGCAACCTTAGCCTAATGTCATATGACTAGTATAACAATAGTGTTCAAGTTCTTTAAGAATGGTACCAAAATATTAGCACTGTTTAGCTTTGAACTGTCACGTTATCTGTAATAATTTATTCCTAGGAGTTTCACTGTGTCTTCCAGAATTCCAACATGTTATTGTTGGAATCAGAAAAAAAAAAAAAGAAGCCTTAAATTTTAAAACTAGATGATATCATTCAGCTCATATAGTGAGCCCAGTCAGCCTAACAAAGCTTATTCCTGGAGAAGACTGAGTATATAGAGTTATTAGAGATGAAAACTTGGCCTATATTAAGTCAGTTTTCCATTCCTCAAAAATCACAAGAAATAAATTGGAGGAGTTTGTGAGAGCAACTCAACTTTTTTTCTTTGGTCACTAAGCCAATTCAGATAATTATTTCTTAAGATAACATCTGTGAAAGCATATCGTTATAATCAAAAAAATTTTAAGTGGGTTCTGACTCATAGCAACTCTCTGTGTGGAGTTTCCAAGGAATAGCTGGTAATTTTGAACCATGGATCTTGTGGTCCAGGGCCACCCCACTGGAGTTGTTGTTGTTCTTGTTGTTAGGTGCCAACGAGTCAGTACTGACTCACAGTGATCCTATGCACAACAGAACGAAACACTGACCGATTCTGGGCCAACCTCACAGTTGTTGCCACGCTT
>NW_006408521.1:8700829-8715622 GCF_000296735.1 Chrysochloris asiatica | reverse complement strand
AACAACATAATAATAATATATACTTTTCTAGTTTAGAAGGTTTTTTCAAGAATTAAAGTAATGCTTGCCAAACATTTTGCTTAGTGCTATGGAAGGATTTGCAGTAGTTTCCATTTCAAGATTTTACTCTTTGTTTCTTAACTCCTTTTAATTTATGATATTTAACTGCTAAAAGCAGATTATACCTTCCTATTTACGAGTGTAATCATGAAAGACAAAGACCATTAAAAATAAATAGTGTTGAAATTTCACATACCCCCACACATTACCTTATTTTGAATTTGAAAAGGTTCTATTTTTAAGTATTTGTATATATAACATATCTGTATATAGCTTGAATGTGAACAGAGATGAGGACTAAATCAACTAATAGTAGTTGTTATTAATTACATTATATGAAGATAAAAGGTGATGTATTTGAAAAGTGATATGCACATCCTGTTATTTCCTACCAGCACAGTAATGCAGATCTCTGCATTTGGATTTCCTTTCTAATAATTTAAAAGCCTATTTACCTGTGGATGAAGTCCCATCATATCACAACTGAAGAACAAAATTATACGCTTTTTAGACATACCACCGAGTAATCAGCTCCCTTCAGAAGATATATTTGCAAAATAATGAAAACATCTTAATAACTGAAATTATTATACCCACTGAGCTACACTCACCATGATGTTCCAAAGGTAACAGAATTCCTAGAATAAGAAATAGAACCTTTTGACACATTTCTTAACAAAAATTTCTGTAAATATCTTCGTCTGTGAAGGAAGAGCATCATTCCTTACTCCATCACTTTGTTTTTTCTTCTCTCCTCTGTCATCTTCTCTTGTCTTCATTCCTTCCTCCTCTTTTTTCTGTTTCATTCCTTCCCCTCAATTTTACGAATATATAGGAAGTACCAACATTGAAAAAAAAAATGTTTCCTATCTTTTTATGTGTTGTTACTCAACTGTCAATATTTTAGCACACTCTGCCCTTAAACTTTTTTCTTTTCTTTTTTTTTTTTTAAATTGTGAATTGAATGAGGGTTCACAGCCAAGATCATCAGTTTCACATCCAACAAATATTATGCTTTGTTTCATCTCAATGATTGCGATCCTCTCTATGTAACAACAGTTAGTTGCCCCACTTTCTCCATGTGGTGACCCATGTATAAATATCCTTTTTCAAACACTTGTATATATCCCACTTTTCCTCCCTTACCCATTTAGCCTATGTCTTTCCCTATATCTACACACAGAACACTATTGTTCCAAGGTTGTGTATGTATCACTATTTATCTCTATCCCCTTTAGCCCTTACATACTTCCCTGTGTCTTCACCTGTCTTCATCATTTCTTTGTCAGTCTCCCTCTCTTTGTATATTGCCCTCCCCTTCCTGTCACTTGAGTTAACATATGTCTACTCTCTAGCCAATGAATTACTCTCCCTTCCCTCCCACCCCCAGTAACTATCAAAGAATGTTTCTTTTAGTATGAAAACCTTTTCTTGAGTTTTTACAGTTGTGGTCTCATACAGTTTTATCCCTTTTCTGTTTAACTTATTTCACTCAGCATAGCACCTTCCAGGTTCATCCATGTTATGAAGTATTTTGCAGATTCATTGATATTCTTCAACTTTGTATAGTACTTCATTCTGTGTTTGTACCAAGGTTTATTTATTCATTCTTCCATTGATGGTGATTTAAACTGCCTCCATCTTTTTGCTGGTGTCGTGGTATAGCACTGTGGGTTAAAGTGCTGGACTGCAAGGTCAGTTTGAACCACAAGGTTGGTGGTTCAAACTCACCAGCTGCACCTTAGAAACTCCATACAGAGTCACTATGAGTCAGAACCAACTCCATGGCACACAACAACAACCATCTTTTTTGCTGTTGTGAATAGTGCTGGGATGAAAGGTGACGTGCATATGTGTCTTGGCTCTTATTTCTTGTGGATTATGCCCCTTAAACTTGTGACAAGTCTTCTAAAATTGTATTTCACAGTCAAGAGAAATAACATAATCAAAAAGGTAAGAGCCTTATGCATAGCTTGAGTATGTTAAAGTTTTTTACTCAGTAATAATGCTTCCTTTGTTTATTATGATATTAGGTATGTTGTTGTTGTTATGTGTCGTGGAGTCGGTTCTGACTCATAGTGACCCTGTACAGGGTTTCTGAGGCTGTAATTCTTGACGGGAGCAGAAAGCCTCATGTTTCTCCCGCGGAACAGCTGGTAGTTTTGAACTGCTGACCTTAAGATTCACAGCCCAATTCGTAACCACTACGCTACTAGAGCTCCGTGATATTAGGTATAGAGTTTATTATATATTGACTTTTATTATACTTTGCTAAAACAAAATTTGTATTTAAATTTTGAGTTTATTTTAAAAAGATAATTTAATGATTTATCTCATCACCTCTATATTTAAAATCAGCACCAGTGATTTAAAACCCTGATACTGTGCTGTAGAATAAGCACTGGACTTCTAAGCACAAAGTCAGTGATTCAAACCCAGAGCATCTTCTCAAAAGCTCTATACAGGGTCTCTGAGTCAGACCCCACTCGAGGGCATATAACAACAACAACCCAGTCAATTCCTAAAGTTTTCAAAATATCTTATTATAATCCCTTTCAGGTAGAACAACAGTAAAAATCTTATCCTTTATTAGTCCAGAAATGACATAGGAATAATAAATATTTTAGAAGACATCTGATACTGATGGTAATACTTTTCCAACTGTCTCTTTGGTAAGAGACCGCACAGATGGCAGGTGTTCTGACATTATCTGTGAGAGGGAAAATGAAATACTAATTAGTTCATACTTTCATCAGAATGTCCTAAATTATTCATTGTTTAGTGCAAATACACACAGACAATGATAGGGCTTATTCACATGGCTTGAGAATCTGTATTTTAAAAGACTCTTCATTATAATGGTTGGCTAATCTTTGAGGAGATGTAAAATATTAGCAGGATGCATTTGTCTCATATTTCAAAATGTACTATATTCCTTTGGCTAGGATTGTTTTCTAAATAAAGACATTTTAAAAAGGACACACAGTTCCAATTTAAAAAGTTAATATTATAATCCTCATTATTTGTAATTTGGAAAGAAGTCCCACATGTTTAAGTCACAATCTAAAGTACAAATATGAGGGAGCTTCAAAAAGTTCCTGGAAAAATTGCATTATCTTTCAACTCCATTTATTGATGAACTTTTGGAAGCTGCCTCATATAGACATCTGTACTCAAACCACAACCCCTTCATCTGTGTCTTTATGTGTATGAGTGTGTGTGTGTGCATGGAAGTGGGAGTATGTATAGCTAGATAGGTAATATATGGTACTTGTCCATGTCATAAATGATTATTCAACAGTTAAAATATTGCCTATAGATTTGTTTACAATAAAAGTAATTACTTGTGATACAACATTAAGAATCAGGATATTAAACCATAGCTACTTGATGACTATGGCCTCCTGTTGTAGCAGTTTAGGATCCTCACTGGACTGTGAACTACAAGGTTGACAGTTCAAACCCACGAGCAGTTCCTTGAAAACCCTATACAGGGTCACTATGAGTCAGAACTGACTGTACGACACTAAACCAACAATAACATTTGATTACTATAGCTTCTTGTTTTTGTTAAGTGCTGTGTAGTCGGTTTTGACTCATAACAAAAACCCAGTATAGGGTTTTTGAGCCTGTAAATATTTACGGGAGCAGAAAGCCTAATCTTTCTTCTGAGGAATGACTTTGGTGTTGTTAAGTGCTGTTTATACCTGTGATTCAAACTGACCTTGTGGTCCAGTGCATTATTCTGTAGTGCCACACCAGGACTCCATGGTAGTTTTGAAATACTGGCCTTAAGGTTAGCAGTCCAGCTCGTAACCCACTATGCTACCAAGGCCCATAAATAGCAATAGACATAGCAGAAAATTATGTAGAAAGAAATACATTAATATATTACTAATATTAAGGAACTCTGGTGGTATATTGGTTATGAATCGGGCTATTAATCTCAAGGTCAGCAGTGTGAAACTACCAGCTGTCCTGCAGGAGAAAGATGAGGCTTTCTGCTCCCATAAAGATTTGGAAACCCTACACAGTGTCGCTATGGGACCCCATAAAGATTTGGAAACATGTAGAGATTTGGAAACTCTACACAGTGTCGCCTTGGAAACCCTACACTGTGTCGCTATGGGTTGGAACAGACTCCACGGCACACTACCACGACCACCATTACTATTAGTTATTTATGGTTAGAGAATTCAGGTAATTTTAAAAATATCTTTTCTTGGTTTAAAAATTATTCGATTATAAAAGTAAGTTAAATTTTTAAAAAATCAATTTAAAAGATAAAGGGATTTGCTCAATGAAAGGAAATTTATTCTAAAAACCTTTGCTAGGTAAATATCATTTTCTTTTGTGTGTGTGTTTGTGTAATACTAATAAAATTATATAAAAAGATGGTTATTGTATATTTTATACCACCATTACAGATAAAGAAGGACACTATCTCATGATTAAAGGGTCAGTTGAGCAAGATGAAATAACCATAATAAATATCTATGCTCCCAGCGAAAGAGTACCAAGATATATATAGCAAACCCTACTAGAATTGAAGAAAGAAATAGACAAATTTACAATTATAGTGGGAGATTTTAATATGCCATTTTTGAAAAGGGAAAGAACAACCAGAAAGAAACTCGACAAAGTTACAGAGGAACTGAACAGCACAATCAACCAACTTGACCTCATAGATGTATACAGCGCATTCAACCCAACAACAGCACAATCTACATTCTTTTCCTGGGCAAACTGAACATTCTCCAAGATTGACCATGTGTTAGGTCACAAAGGAAGCCTCCATAAATTTACAAACATCAAAATACTACAAAGCATCTTTTCAGACAATAATGCCATAAAACTAGAAATCAACAATAAGACGACCAAGGAAATAAAGTTGAATACATGGAACTTGAGTAACACCCTGCAGAAAAGTGACTGGATAATAGAAGAAATTAAATGTGAACTCACAAAGTTCCTAGAAACAAAAGAGAATGAAAATACAACACACCAAAATCTTTGGGATGCTGTGAAAGTGGTGCTAATTTATTGCAATAAATGCACATATCCAAAAGGAAGAAAGAACCAAAATTATTACATTAACACCGCATCTTGAACAATTAGAAACAGACCAATAGAAGGAACATACAGTCACCAAAAGACAAGAAATAATAAAGGTTAGAGCTAAAATAAATGAAAGAGAAAAACTAGAGAATGAATCAACAGGACAAGAAGCTGGTTCTTTGAAAGGATTAAGAAAATTGACAAACCATTGGCAAACCTAACAAAAGAAAAGGAGAAGACACAAATAACATGCATTAGAAACCACATGGGCAATGTCACAACAGCACCAAAGGGGATCAAAAGGATAATAACAGAATACTATGAAGAGTTGTACTCCAACAAATTAAAAAATTTAGAAGAGATGGATACATGTTTAGAAAAGCATGACCTACCTAAACTTATACAGAGTGAAGTAGGAAACTTGAAAAGACCCATAACAAAAAAAGAAATCTGTCAGCTCATCAAAAAACTCACAACCAAAAGAAGTCCCGGCCTTGATGGCTTCATGGGTGAGTTCTATGAAACATTCAGGGAAGTGCTGTCACTAATTCTACTCAAATTATTCCAGAATATAGAAGAGGATGGAAAATTACTAACACATTTTATGAAGCAAGCATAACCCTTATATCAAAGCCAGGGAAGGATGTCACTAAGAAGAAAATTGTAGACCAGTATCCCTCATCACATAGATTAAGAAATTCTCAACAAAATCTTAGCCAACAGAATCCAGCAGCACATCAAAAAAATAATACATCATGATCAAGTAGGATTCATATCAGGGATGCAAGGATGGTTCAACATCAGATAAACAATCAATGTAATCCACCATATATATAAGAAAACAAACCAAAAGAACCAAATGATCATGTAGGATTCATATCAGTGATGCAGGGATGGTTCAACATCAGAAAAACAATCAGTGTAATCCACCATATAAATAAGAAAACAAAACAAAACAAGAACCATATGATCATATCAATTGATGCAAAAAAAGGCCTTTGACAAAATCCAACATGCATTCCTGATAAAAACACTCAACAAAGTAGGAACTGAAGGGAAATTCCTTAACATAATCAAGAGCATATACACAAAACCTACAGCCTACATCACTCTCAATGGAGAGAAACTGAAAGTCTTCCCTCTCCGAACAGGAACCAGACAAGGATGACTTTGTCACCATTCCTATTCAATATTGTGCTACAAGTCTTAGCCAGAGCTATACATCAAGATAGGGAAATTAAAGGCCATCCAAATTGGCAAAGAAGTAATAAAACTCTATTTGCAGGCGATATGATCCTATACATAGAAAACCCCAAAGACTCAGTTTAAAAGCTACTAGACCTCATTGGAAGATTCAGCAAAGTGGCAGGATATAAGATCAACATACAAAGATCAGTTGGATTCCTCTGTACCAACAATGACAGTGCTCAAAATGACATTATGAAAGCAATACCATTTATAATAGCCACCCAAAGGATGAAATATCTGGGAATAAATGTAACCAGAGAAACAAAGGATCTATACAAAGAAAACTACAAAACACTACTACAAGAAACCAAAAGAGACAAAAGTGGAAGAACATACCATGCTCCTGGATAGTATATTTCAACATTGTGAAAATGTCAATACTTCCTGAAGCAATTTACACATAAAATGCAATCCCAATCCAGATTCCAACAACGTTCTTCAAATAGATGGAAAAAAACAATTACAGGTTTTATATGGAAAGGAAAGAGACCCAGGATAAGCAAAGCACTGCTTAAGAAGAAATATAAGGCTGGAAACTTCTCACTCCCTGACTTCAAAATCTACTACACGGCTACAGTGGTCAAAACAGCCTGGTATTAGTACAATGAAAGATACACTAATCAATGGAACAGAATCAAGAACCCAGAAATTAACCAATCTATATATAGCCAACTGATTTTTGACAAAGTGCCTAAGTATGTTGCATGGTGAGGAGATAGTCTCTTCAACAGATGGTACTGGTAGAATTGGAAAGTGATATGCAAAGATTGAAACAAGACTTTTATCTCATGCCTTATACAAAAACCAACTCAGCATGAATTAAAGACCTAAATGTGAATCCCAGAATTATAAACACCATCAGTGAAAAAAAATAGGGACACATGTGAGGTCCCTACTACAGGGCATACACAGACTACCAAACATTTTAAAAATTACACAAAAGAGAACAAAATAGATGACTGGTACATACTAAAAATTGAAAACATATGTGCATTAAAAAACTTCACCAAAAGAGTAAATCTATTGAACGACACATTAGACAAGGAACTCATTTCTAAAACACATAGAAAACTACAGCACCTCTACAAGAAAAAGACAAATAACCCAATTAAAAAAAAAAAATGGGCACAGAAACTTTACCAAGGAGCAGATCCAGGCAGTCAGCAAACATATGAAGAAATGTTCATGATCACTAGCCATTAGAAAGGTGCAAATCAAAACAACAATGAGATATCATCTCATACCAACAATAACAGCAAAGATGAAAAATGTAGAGGACAATAAATGCTGGCAAGGATTTGGAGAGACTGGGACACTCCTACATTGCTGGTGGGATTGCAAAATGATTCAACCACTCTGGAAAATAATATGGCGCTTCCTCAGAAGGTTGGAAATAGAGATACCTTATGATCCAGCAATTCCTCTACTTGGCATTTATACACAAGAAATACAAGCCATAACATGAGTAGATACATGCACTCCAATGTTCATTGCAGCGCTATTTAGGATAGCAAAAAAAATGGAGACAGGCTAAGTGCCCATCAATTGAAGAATGGATAAACAAACTGTGGTACATACACACAATGGAATATTATGCTACCTTGAAGAATAACAAGGAAGCTGCAAGTCACTGCATAACATGGATGAACCTTGAGGACATTATGCTGAATAAGATTAGTTAGTAACAAAAGGAGAAATACTGCATTAGGACCATTATTGTGAAAGATTAAGAAAAAGTACCCACACTAAAAGGGGAAAAATTTTTTTTTTTTTTGCTGGTTACCTGGATGTATGGGGTGGAGTGAGGGGAAGGAGGGAAAGTTGGAACACAGGATAGGGAATAGACACAGGATAGTTTGGATGCTGGGGGTATGTGGCAGTCAATACATTAGAAGGGAGAAGGGAATGAAAGAACAAGGCAGATGGAAGAAAGTTAGGCAGGCTTGCGTGGGCTAAGTGGGTCAGAGATAAATAATGATGTGTGTACAACCTTGGAACAACAGGGCTATGGGTTACAGGGATTGAAACAGGGTTTCAGTGGGTAAAAGAGGGGAAATAATGTTAAGATGCTTGGCTGCTGTCTTTTTGAGTCTTGGTTTCCCTTATATACTATTGTAAGATATACTTTTGAGGGGGAGAGAAAGGAATAGCCAGAAATATCTCCATAGAAAGCTTGTAAGTCTGTCTTCTGCTTATAACTGATTGAAATACCTAAAATGGGGCTACAACGTGCCCAGGGAAGGAGGCTTCATTACATAAGACCATAGGTGAAATCCTGATCCTCATCCAGAACCTTTTGAGGTGGGAAATTTCCACTTGAAAGGACAAGCAGACCAGCCTGGAATGGGTAGAACAGAAGATACTTCTTGAAAGAAAAACCAGTGGGAAAAATAAAAAAACAATAATGGCAGTCTGATTGATTACTACAAGAACAAGCAAGTTGTTTGCTCAGGAGCCATCAAGGCAAGTGGTCAGGTCCCCTCAGGGTAAACCCCCTTCCAAGACTAAGACTCGCAAGGGAATACATGAGCAGGCATGTTGTCTTGATGTAGGTCACAGATAAGGGGGGAAGTGGGGGAAAAACAGCAATGAAGTTGTGACCTAAGTCTGACCACATTCAATAGACTACTGTCAACCTGGGTTGAGACATGATTAGTTAGCAGTATGGCAAGATCTAGGGACTCCTGGGCCCAGGGACAGATATGGCCATAGAGGACTAGAGCGGAGAGTGAAGCGGCCAGCTGATGTGAAGTGAGGAGAGGTGAACAAGAACACCCATACTTGCAGATAGTAACCATTTTACCTGGCTTCAATGGCTGGATGACCAGAACTCGAATAGAAGAAGAAAGAAAAGGAAAAAAAGAGTAATCTGCTGCAATCTGATGAATTTAATGTATATTTATGGATGTAGTAGCTTAAAAGAGGGAATGACTCTTTACTGCGAGGATCATTCCCACCTCCTCAATACACAGGGTTGACAGGCATGGGCAACTTACACATTGGCTTCCCCAAATGGGAGGGCTACAAAGGTACAAAGTGACTGGCTTACAAGCTTTGAAGAGGAAGCCTGGTTCCAGAGGGTGTGGGGGAAGGTAGAATCTCTAATGAGTGGTTTCCAACCTGTCTGGACCAGGCTGGTGAAAGGAGATGGGGATAAGACTCCTGTGGTTCAATAGTAAATAATTGCTATCAGGACTGATTGTGAGTGTTGCAAATGTAAAGGTAGACAGAGGTTTTGTAACAAAAGGAGGGGAGTGGCTGATCTTGCATTCCAGGAGTGGACGACCCGGGGTACATCAAGGGAAAAGAGCGGAGTGGGGAACCCTATAAAAAAAAAATGTGTGACAGCAGAGATGGAGGCAGGGATGATGACATGGAGAGGTAGAATGGCTGGGGACTCTGGACTTTGGGAGGGAGAGGGCCTATGTATTGATGGCCAGTGGACAGGCTTGCGGGGAGCACCCTTTGGCTGTTTGATGATACATGCAGGGAATTGTAATCATTGCAATGAAAGGAAACAAGATAGGATTAATGTAAAGCCAATATTCCCCCATGTAAACTATCCCTTAATTCACAATAAAAACTTTCAAAAAAAATCATAGTCAGGATTAGAAGATTTTTACCTTTAAAACTGTAATATTTTACATTAGCAAAATGTGATCATAGAAATTTCAAGTCATATTTTCAAAAAGTGGTCTATGGAGTTGTAAATAGGCTTATTAACTGAAGGTAATTTCTTATGTTAAAATGTCTTCATTTTTATCAAATTTCTGTCTCCAGTTTACTCATTTATTCTTTGGTAATTTATCTTCCAGTTTAAAGCTTCTTTTGCTGAATTAGATATAAGGGAGGATCGTTTTATTTTCTGTTTGAATTCTCAGAATTAGTGTTTTAATGTCTAAGAACTTTTGAAAACCCTATACAAGGTTTCTATGAGTTGGAACCGATGTGCCGGCACTTAACAAGAACAACAAATATATAAAATATTGAAAGCTAATGAAAGATAATGTTTCTTTTTATTACATAATACTCTTTGTTTTCTCTGTCAATATCTTATCATAACCTTTGTGCTGTATTTTATTGTATTGATAACATCATGGTATTGTAGAGGTCAGAAATGGATATTAGGAAATGTGGATTACAAACATATACATACTGCAAAATTATAGTCATCTTCGACAAACAAACTCTCTGTACTTAATATTTCTTATTATTTTTAGAAACCTAAAATTAAGCAAATACCACATATATTTCCATGCTGTGCTGATGTGTGCTGTTGAGTTGGTTCCAGCTCATAGCAACCGTATAGAGGGTTTCCAAGACTGTAAATCTTTGGACGAGCAGAAACCTCATCCTTCTTCTGAGGAGCAGCTGGTGGATTACAACTGCTGTCCATGCAGTTATGAGCCTAAAACATAACCCACTGTGCTACCAGAACTCCTTTATGTTTTCATAATAAAAGAAAGATTGTATTTTGCTTTACAATATGAACCCATCAATCTGATATTAGGAGGTTTGTCTAAATGCAGCATTTTTCTAATTTTAGATAAGAACCTGTTGTCCCTAGATGGTACAACTGTTAAAGTGCTAGACTGGTAACCCCATAGATGCTCAAAAGGAAGATCTGGTGGGTCTACTTCTGAAAAATCAGCCATTGAAAACCTGTTCTACTCTGATGCACATGGGGTCTCTATGAGGTGGAATCTACTTTGGGGCAACTGGTCTGTATTCAGCCAAGCAATTTAGTCACCCGGCCTATATATACGCACCCATTACTCATGGACCTAAGGTAACAATTATTCCAACCTCCTCCAGTTGGAGTACCAAATTCTTTTCTGTGGGTTTTCAAAATAAAAGTATATTTGAGACTAATAAAGCGACAGGAGTCCTGGTGTGGTGCTGTAGGAATAAGTATTCGACTGCAAGGTTGATTTGAACCACAGGTCAGCACTTCAAACTGACAAGTTGCTCCTTGGAAACTCTATATAGGGTCATTATGAGTCAGAACTTGAATGACATTTAACAACAGCAACAATGAAGAAACATTTATATTTAAATCTAAAAGCTATCTTTCAGGACCTAACCATTCTTATTTTCTATTTTAATAGTCAGAACACAAAAACCAATTTACATGTGTTAAGATTAAAGCAATTTAAAAATATAATTTCTTACAGCACTTTGGAATTCCCTACCACATCCTTGTGTGGTGCTGTGGGTTAATGCAACAGACTGCAAAGCTGTTTCAACTGTAAGGTTGGCAGTTCAAGCTCACTAGCTACTCCATGGAAACCCTATGCAGGGTCGCTATAGGTCGCAATCGACTTGACGGCACTTAACAACAACAACAACTACATCTCAGCTATCACCAGGGATTTGATGGGTATCTTCAGTGCATAGTGATTTGAACAGGAGAGATAGATTCGGGGTGTATTTAGAGAAAGCATGAAGAGCATCCAGGCAAGTCTTTACACTTGGTGGCTATTTGATTTTAGTCCAGTTATCTGACCTCTTGTTTTCTCAGTTTCTTCTACTATAAAACAGAGATAATAACTTTTTTGGGGATTTTTGTAACATACAAACTGTATACAACAATGCCTGGTGTGTGGAAATCTTATAAGTGAGGGCTTTAATTATATGAATATCTGGACTTTTGAAATAAACCTGCCTTTTGTGCCTTCATTCATTACTAACATGTTTGCATGAGCCACTGCATCTGGCTTTATTCAGTAATTTTTTATGATGATTTTAGTATGTATATGTGTATATTTAGAGTCCTGGTATAGCGCTCTGGGATAAACACTAGGCTGCTAACTGCAAGGTCAGCAGTTCAAATCTACCAATCACTCCTCAAGAACCCTATGCAGGGTCTTTGTGAGTCAGAACCAACTCAATGGCACTTAGCAACAATAGCAATATATATATATATTTTCTTTTTATTTATTGAAGAATCTATCTTTTTTTTTTTTTTGTATTACACATACATACAGTAGGTGAAATCTCATGATATAAAGTATATTTGCAGTGGTACAGGTTTCTTCCAATGCATGTCCTGGGCTGTCTGGTTGTCATGGAGATCATCTTGATGGAGGAGCTTGATGAAGAGGAGCAGTAGGTGAGAAGGCATCGCAAAGAGAAGGAGTTGCAAGCTAAAATCCAAGGTTTGAAGAATGCTGTTCCCAGGAATGACAAAAAGAGAAGGAAGCAATTCATAGAAAATATTGCTAATTTGGAAGCAGAAATGGACTAGAAACAGAGAGAGGAACTGGAATCTTACAAATAAGGAGAATAAAATAGATTGTTGCCGTTAACATTTCAAGCTTGGTTCTTGAGAATCAGCAGCCTTAGATATCAAAAGCACTAAAGGGGGTGGGGGTGGGGTGGGGGAAACTGCATTGGAACCTGGAGTAGGAAGAAACGATATCAGAAGCTGAAATTGAGGCTTTATCTGGAGCAAGACACATAAAAAGTCAAAAACTTGCTCAAATATTGACATACAGGCAGTTGGAAATTAAACAGATTCCATCTGATGGCCACTGTATGTATGTATAGAGCCATAGGAGAACAGCTGAAGGACCAGGATTGCCCTCTGACCGTGGCTGCCTAAACAAGTCAAACTGCTGAATTATATGCAAAGCCTTGTGGAAAACGTGCTGCCATTTAAAAAAACAACCCCATTACAGACCCTAATGTGCTAGCAAGTTTTGGGAAGTATTGTGATGATGTAAATACAGCAACATCAGGAGGTCAGCTTGAGCTAAGCACACTCACATTTAAAAACGCCAATAGGTGTAACACAGACAGATCCTCCTCCTATTATAGTTAGTGAGGAATATTTTTTAAAAATCATTAATGTTTAAATACATGAGATGTGCATATGGCTTAGGAGAACATTACAATTCTGTTATGTGGTTGATAAATACAGCTACTGAAAACTGCAGCTAGTTTATAAAATGTTTCTTAATTATTGTGACAATCTGAAAATTCATATTAAGTGCCGGATTGTTCTAATGTTACTAAAAGCACAACTACCTTAAATGAGTTTTTTTGGCAAAGTTACTAACAAGTTCTCCAGAAATGCGTAAGAGATCGAATGATAATCACCTTCATGGTATTTAAAAAACTGTTAAATTCACTGTGGATAAAATCATTCACAGACAAAGACAGTACCATACTCATTATATCAAAGTCTTATATAAAGACACTGGGTATTCTATTCTGTATTGGAATGCATTTAAATTTATTTTCCATGTTATTAAAGGCTTTCAGTAACCATTTATTTCAATGTAATTTTTCTTGAAGAAGTGAATTGATGATGAGTCTCTTTTTCATTACAATAATGTGAGTGCAGTGATAGCAAATTTCATTATTGCTTATAAATGAATTGCTTATAAATCACTACAATAACCCTGGTATTAAGGAGCTCTGGTAGCGTAGTGGTTATGAATCAGGCTGCGAACCGCAAGGTCAGCGGTTCAAAACTAACAGCTGTTCCACAGGAGAAAGATGAGGCTTTCTGTTCCCGTAAAGATTTACAGCCTCGGAAACCCTGTACAGGGTTGCTATGAGTCGGAACCAACTCCACGGCATATAACAACAACAACAACCTTGGTATTGCCTCTAAGCTTTTAATTGAACCCCATCAAGGTGCAGCTTAAGAAGCTTGTTTTAATAATTAAGAACTTTTAAAGATTTGTTTAAATGGGAATCACTTGCATAGTTCAAAGAAATGAGACAAAGTTAGAGTTAATATTTCTCTAAAGAGTGAAATATTAACTTTATATTTGTATGTAACTTAAAAAAGCAAAAAACCAACAGATTACTGTATCTGTATTCTTTATCTCTTCTTGTTTCTTATATTTCAGACTTAAGTTATCACTCTTAATTATCTTCAAAATTTCTTAAGTGCCTTTAAGTTGGTTCTGACTCATGGCGACTTTGTGTAGGAGCGGCAGGTGAGTTTGAGTGGCCAGCCTTATGATTCAAAAGACCTTGCACTCCAGTGCTTACCCTAGTGCACCCCGTCAGGGCTCCTGCACAGTTTTATATATTCTCTGTTGTTCTTTCACTGTTTGCAGGTCTGTCTACCATGTACAGGTTTAAGGAGTAGCAACGTTAAAGAGTTCAATGTCAGTCACATTTACTTAAAATCTTGTTTTCCAATTTGCATTACAAGCTCTCATCCTTTTGCTTTTTCCTCTAGGATTAAAAGAAAACTTTCATTACTTGTTATTTTATTACACTTATTAATGTTACCTTCCCTTTGACTTAAATATTTGAGAATTTCTATGTTGCATGTTTGGATAAAGTTGAAAACCACTGTCTGGGAGTCCAGATTTATATAGTAAAATCAGTATGCAGTAGTTATGTTGTTGTTGTTAAGTGCCGTCGAGTCGGTTCCGACCCATAGCGACCCTGTATAGGGTTTCC
>NW_006408521.1:8692508-8693484 GCF_000296735.1 Chrysochloris asiatica | reverse complement strand
CTACAGTGCCAACTTAGAGAGTATCCATAATATAAATTTTAAAAGCAGAAACTAACATTTGGTTAAAACATTTGTGACTCAAAAAAACAATGAATATGTCCCATAAGTACTATACTCCTTGAAAAAAATCACCAGTATGGCTACCTGTTTGTCTGTGATGATGTAAATGGAGTAAAGCTTTCAGGACCTTCATTTGCTGATGAAGCACAACTCAGAATGAAGAAAAACAGCTGTAAACATCCATTAATAATTGTAGCATGATATGTATAAAGTATGAAGCTAAGAAATTTGGAAATTGTCAAATGAAATGGAATGAATAACCACTGATATAATAGGTATTAGCAGAAATTGACTGGTATTGGACATACACAATATGACCATCACATGGTTTAATATGCTGGGAATGACAAATTGAAGAGCAATGGCATCGCACTCATTATCAAAAAGAATGTATTAAGATCTGTCTTTAAATACAACACTGTCTCTGAGAGGATTATAAACATATGCCTAAATGTGTACATACCACAACTATTGAAATTTACCCACCAATTACTAAAACCAGTAATGATGATATTGAAGAATTCTAACTTCTTCAGCCTGAAATTGATAAAACATGCAATTGGAATGTAAAAGTTGGAAGCAAAGAGGAAGAGTCAATTGTTGGAAAATATGGCGTTGGTGATAGAAATGATGCTGGAGACCACATGAGAGAATTTTGCAAAACCAATGGCTTCTTCATTGCAAATACCTTTTTAAACAACATAAAAGATAACTTATATATATGGACCTCATGAGATGGAATAAACAGAAATCAAATCGACTACATCTGTGCAAAGATACAGTGGAAAAGCCAAAACAAGGCCAAGGGCAGACTGTGGAACATACCATCAGTTGCTCATATGCAAGTTCAGGTTTAAGCTGAAGAAAATGAAAACAAGTCCATGAGAGCCTAAATGTGACCTTGGACATATCCCAC
>NW_006408521.1:8677731-8684778 GCF_000296735.1 Chrysochloris asiatica | reverse complement strand
GATCCGCCATCTTGTTTGTTCTAAAGGCTGTTTCTTAAAGGTAATATTTTCAAGCTATACTATCATTGAGGTCTTAACTGATGAATACTGTACTTAGAAGTTTTAGTCTAAACAGTCTATGAATAGAAAGCCACAGTGTCTACTTCACTTTATTTTGGTTTGCATAATACTTTATTGTAAAAGTGTTTAATATAAAGATTGCACTCAGAAAGTGATTTACATATGCAATAGCTGTATTCTCAGAATAAGGTCATACAGAGTGGGAAATACAGCCAAAAATAAACAAACTTTAAAAAAAAATCATGTTCATTTTTAATGCCTTTTAAATTAAAATTAATATATTGTCATTATTTATAGAAATAATTTCATAAGACAGGGAATAAAAAGCTACAATGTAAACCAATCAAGCATGACTGCTATAACTATCCTTATGTTTCACAGTTGAAGTTAATAGTGCATTTACCATTATTGTACTTAGCTTTTCTCAATTTAGCATCTGTCATAGCTTAAACATTTTCTAATACTAGTAAATATTCTTCAGGACCATAATTTTATGATGCCCTGATAACACAATGGATGGAAATAGTATTCTAGGTGGGTTCAAGCTGTCATCTTGTTGATTCAGTTCATTGTGCATATGAAAATAGGATCTCAGTTACTTCTTAAAAACAAACAAAGAAAGAATAAAAAACTCTTTAAATAGGTCCCATTTGGTGGTGTTTTCCACATTATTTTATGTCATATGTTACTCAATACAAAATGGTAATATATTGTACCATTTGGTTCAAGCTACCCTATTACCCTGAAGGCTGGAGAGATCCATATCGAAGTATTCCATTTGGGAGCCTGTGGCAACTCTATATACATAGGTTTCTAAATGTAGTTAGTTATGATGTAAATTGGTGTGTGCAGTATTGTTCTCCTGGGGAACATGGTCATGAGCTTAAATCTACACCATCATTTGTTATTCAGACAAATTAAAAAGGATTCTTTAGCATCTCATGCACTAGTATCACCTGTGTTCATTCACGTCTTCATATGAGACACTCAATTCAACAAATGGGGATCCTGGTGGCACAAACGTTTATCTGCTGGCCTACTCAACTACCCAAGAGATAGCAGTTCAAAACCACCAGTTGTACCTCAGAAGACAGACTTGCCAATCTGCTTCCAAAAGCTTACTGCTTTGAAAACACTATGGAGTAGTTCTCCTCTGCCTAACATAGTGACACTGTGAGTACAAACTGACTTAATGGCAGATAACAACAATATAGCAGATATTTTCTGAGCCTATTAAATGCTACATGGTAAAAACTAAGTAAAATGCCTTTATGGAGCTTCTGGTTCAATGGGGAAGAGTAATACATTATTCTTTCTGGGAAGATTTGTGTCAGACAGTGGCATTTGAGCTGAACCTGGAGAATTAGCTAGGCAAGAATTGTTGTTGTTGTTAAGTGCAGAGTCAATTCTGACCCCTAGTGACCCTGTATAGGCTTTGCATTCTGATGCATTAACCCACAATGCCACACCAGGACTCCAGGCAAGAATTAGAGGATGGCAAAACTTAGCCTCGCTTATTTTGAATATATAATTAGGGAAGAACAGACATCATAATAGGTAAAATAGAAGGTGAATGAAAATCAGGGAAACCCTTAGTGAGATGGATTGATACAACCCCCACCACAATGGGCTGTAATAGATCACAAATCTTGACGATGTCTCAGGACCTGACAGTGTTCCCTTCGGTTGAGGTAGTACATAAGTCGGGCTCGCTCAAAAAACAACAGCAAAGCTAGGAAAGAAGGTGCCAGAGCAATTCAGACAGACAAGTGCATGAACAAAAACCCCAACATATTATATATTCAGTGAACCAAAATACCAGTATAGTTGGGACCTAGAAAGTAAGTGGGAGAGGTGAGATAAGAGAATGGTGGTATTGGTCGTGTGCCATGGAGTGGGTTTCGACTCATAGCAACCCTGTACAGGGTTTCTGAGGCTGTATTTTTTACGGGAGCAGAAAGCCTCATCTTTTTTGAACTGCTGTCCTTGCGGTTCACAGCCTGATTCATAACCACTATGCTACCAGAGCTCCTTTCATAACCACTAGGAGAGGCCAAATTTTGTAAGACATTAGAGAGCATTAAAAGATTTGGGGAAATTACTTAAATCTTCTAAGCTGGCAAATGAAATGAGTTGGCTTCTAACTGGAAACTGTTTCTTCCTTGATTGTTGTTGTTGTTGTCAAGTGCCGTTGAGTTGACCGACCCATAGCGACCCTCTATAGGGTTTCCAAGGAGCAGCTGGTGAGCTTGAACCACTGACTTTGCAGTCAAACAACTTTGCAGTCTCACACATTAACCAAAGCGCCACATCAGGACTCTTCTTTGATTAGAGAGGTATAAAGTGAAAGTAAAGGGAACAGTCAGAACATATTCCAAGTATGATACATGAAGATACATAGGGCCAGAAAGTAGAAAAAAGTATTTGAGAGATTTATGAGATTAAGCCAGGAGGCTTTTAAGGAAATGGATATGGATAATGAAGGGGAGAGAGTTCAAAGCAGATGCAAGGATTTTTGGTGTGACTATGAGAGGGAAATAGTAACATTCCTAAGACTGGGAATGCTTGTGTGGTTACCAGGTTTGGAGATTGTGAGAGTAGAATGATCTTGAGCTGATTTTTGGATTAGATTACATATGAAGTACTTTGTGCCCTGGTGTAAGTAGGTGTGGACCTCAGAGATGAGATTGGAATTCCTTTGAGAATAATGAACTAGAATGAAGCTGGATCTTAATTGAAGCTGTGGATGAGACAGAAAATAGACCATAGTACTGAAGCTTGATTCCTGAGAAATTTTGCCATTTCAAAGCCATGAAAAGGAGACACTTATTCAAAAAAAAAAAAAAAAGGGCAAATACCTAAGTATGGAAAAATGAGAGAGAGGGGTGAAAGGAAAACCAAATGTGCAGCATGGCTTCACAGAAGTCAAGGGTAGTGTGTGCTTTAAAAAAATTGGTGTCGGGCAGGATAAACAGCAATACTATATGCTGTTAAGAATTCTTGTATGTACCACATGTCAGGTACACTTAGCAACTCACTGGTTGGTTGGAATTTAGGTTGGTGTGATAGGACTATAGCCACCTTGATATGTGTTGAAAATGAATAGATTTAGAGAAGTAAGAGTGCATGAATTTATACAGATGCTGTGAGAAAATAGCCAGAAAAGTGCAGTGAATGAGTATGTGTATTAATGTTGAGAGGTGACCATGTCAAACCTAGTAAAGATGAGAAGGGTAATGGTGTAGGAAAGAGGAGAGAGTGTAAGTCTGAGCAAGTGGATCTTAGGTCCTTTTGATTTTCACAGGGAAAGACAGAACTTCCCTTCTAAGGTACAGAATCAGACCAACCCCACAGATAAGGGTTACACCCTTTTTTGATGTGATTTGTTGATCAAGATAGTCTTCACTTTTCTGTCTTATACTGTTTATACATTCCTTTCAGTTTAAGTATTGTCTTCTCTCTAAAGAGCCTTGAAAAATGAGTAAATTCTCCTGAAAGGGATAAAAACATTTTCTAAGCATCATACTCTAAATTTACAAAGGATCTCCCTTTCCTCAAAAAATAACATATGCCTCCCTTTGGACATAGAGGAAAATAAATCACTGAACAAGAAAGAAAAAATTAGTTCGAGACTTCATAAAGACCCATCTTAAAAATCACAGTTGCGTTATGCCAGAATCTTCTCACTTTGCACCACAATATGTTCACTTATTCTCTTCCAAAAAGAGGACATTCATACGATAGATTCACTTGCGAGAGAAAGAAAAATGAAAAGAAAACAAGAAAGATTAAATTATGGTAGAGTGCCTGTCAAAAGCTCAGGGGAAAAGAAAGATGCCCCAAAACATCAGAGGTACCAGGATTATTACCTTAAACAAATACCACAGTAACTCCAGCTTTCATTTCCCTTAATTTTTGGGAAGAACTAGAAATATTATTTCCTGCGTACATAATGTAGAAACTACTCATTGGCCTTTGAGTGGAAAAGTTGAAATATATATTGTACTCCAATTTCCAGAATTAATTCTTATTGATTCAGAGCTTCTGTTTACAAGTGCATATGCAAAGAAACATTTTAGTCTATCAGATATTTTCAGCATTACTTTTGGTGGTGAACCTTGTTGTTTGACACAACACGATAGCAGTAAAAGATGTTTTCTCCTTACATCTCATTAGCAAAAAGAATCCTTTAGTGCCTTATTCTGCTAGGTTTGGGGTGGTTGCTCAGTGCCCTTTGACATGCAGATGGAGCCAAGGAATTTGCTGGAGTCTTTGAAAATTCACTCATCAAATGCATCTCAAGCACACAGGCTATGCAAATCAGTACTGAGGTCTGTATTGTTTGGTCTTGTCTTCTGAAAGTCCTAGGGTCAGCCAGCATCTAACAAATATGATTTTGTAAATGCACAATAGAGTGCCTTAGGGGTTGCTCTTTTAAACATTGGCTGAAATGTTGGCCTTTCTTAATGTTTTTCTGCCAGGCATTTTAAAGATTTTAGTATTCCCACAATCTTATCAACAATTTGTTTAAAACAACTTGGTCTTGATCTAAGCAATTCTCAAGGAAATAAGCCTGGAAAATTGTTGGGATTTTTTTTTTTTCGCCCTTATGGAAAGAATTCAAGTGAGTAATATCCTGTTCCTAAATGGGAACTATATGCCAATTATAATAGAAAGAACACAGAATGGCATTATGAAATATCCCTCAAGCCAGAATTAGAATTTTCTGACCACTCCTAGGTTTGAACAGTCAGAGGACAGTCTCTTCTGTGGGCAATGAAAGTTATTTCCCACTTTATTGTAGGACAAATAATAATAGACTTGGGAAAGTTGCAGCAATTGTCCCTGAACTAATATGTTGCCTTCCAACCTTGCAAGAACTGTTTGTTTTTCACATTCCAGTGCATGTAATCAATCTGTGAAGAGGTATTAAAGAGTTTCTAGGACCACCTGTCAGATTAAGTCTTCAGTGGGCGTTTGTTTTGTGACTACAGAGAGCATCAAGGTAAATTTATCTTTCAAGTGAGGTGGATTTTTTGCTCTCTCATAGTAAACTGATATTCAAGGTAAAAGCTACTTGGTCGTGGCTAGAGTCTTTTTGTTTTGTTTTTTTATTCCATCACTTTAAACTCTCAAAGGCTATTTGCTAATTTCTTCTCTGAAGTACTTATCTTTAAGACTCCCTAGGTAGCAAAATTTTTAAAAGGTGAATCCCAGTATGACTTTGCATACAACCTTTTCTAATTGACAGAAGGGAGGACTAAAGATAATTGAAAATTCTAGTGCTGTTGATTTGCCTGTTGGACACAGACAAGTCATTTATTACTGTGACTGACTGAAAAGGAAGGGTGTTTCCTCCCGACATTGTCATATTAGTTAACCAAGATGGGAAATTTCTGTCAATACATAAAGACTTTTTAAATCCTAGGGATAATTTGGTCCCATATGGCATTAAGGCTAGCCTTTCTGAAAGCCCAGATGTTCATAGAAAAGAGAACACCCCAGTGTTAATGTCTTTTCAGTAGTAAGCCACCTGTGATAGAATCTTTATTAAACAGCAGAACGGAACAATACTTCATGTATTGTTCTCTGTGTTAATTAGTTTCAATTAAAAAACAAAACAAAAATCTTTGGCTCACATGACTTTTTTTCTCCAAAGAAGACAGTTTCTCTCATTGGAATGAAGACAACGGATGACAGTTCTCATCCCGCTCTGGGCCTTTGACTTCAGTGAGAGCTAGACTAGGGATCGGTTCTGAAACGTTCTCGTACTCACATAGTGACCTGAGAACACTACCTGAGAGACAGGAGAGCTAAGAAGTTCTACTCTTAGCTCTGCTGATGGTGTCATGTGACCTTAAGCAAGTACCCTAACCCCACAAGGCCTATATCCTAGTCTATAACTATGACAATATTTAAATCCTTTCCAGTTTTGAGCTGTAGATTTCTAAGATGCTTACAGTGTTGAAATTGACAAGACATTTCTTCAGAAGCATAATTGTTTTTATATGAACAATATTTTCACCTAAATTCACAATGAAGACATCTTTGTGGCCATCAACAGAAAACAGAATCTTAAGGATAATGGAATAATTTGTGCATCTATATTTTAATGAAGAGCCCTGGTGTGGTGCTCTGGGTTAATGCTCTGGACTGCAAAGTCAGTTTGCAATGTAAGGTTGGCACTACAAGCTCACCAGCCTCTTCTTGGAAATCTTATACAAGGTCACTATGGGTCAGAACTGATGGCATTTAGCAATTAAAAAACAGCAACAACAAAAAGATTTTTTAAAAGGTCACTAAGTTATTTTTTTCCTCATAGAGTCTTTAAGTATTCCTGTTTTACTCAAAATATTTAAAACAAAAACCAAGCAGTTTTGCTAGAGGTACGTTGTGATAACTCTTAGCAGTTAAATAAATTAGCTTTTGAAACAGAGCATTTTCCATTTTCATCATTAGACATACAATTTTCTCTTGCCAGTGTGACATTTAGATATGATAATAAGCCAAGGCTTTCAATAAAATGTCATTAGAAAATTACAGAGTTCCTTTGAAACTGGAAAAATGTTATACTAATATTTCCCTCATGAATCCTTTTAGAAAAAAAAAATCGCTTTTAAATAATGAACTAAAATGGCAATATAAATAGTTTTGATACAATGAACAAAATGCACCATACTAATTTATGTCTTTAGTATGTTATTTGAGCGAGAGGAGATATCATAGAATTGAAGTAAGGCTGTTGCTCACAGCCATTTGTGTATTTGTCATACAAGTTTACTCCAATGCATAACTTGTAAGCATTAGTCAAGTTTATGAACTTCATTAGTTACTTCAGGCAACCAATCAATTCTATAGCATATCAAACATGTAGGGATATAAGACAAAAGATATACTCTAATATTCAGAAACTATGTAAACATTTTAGGCCGCTTAAATAAATTAATTGTGGACTATACTCTGGTAGCGTAGTGGTTACGAATCGGG
>NW_006408521.1:8673160-8677631 GCF_000296735.1 Chrysochloris asiatica | reverse complement strand
CCTGTGCTTTATTGACTAAACAAAGGCTTTCAGTTGTGTGTATCATGACAAGCTATGGACAACATTGCAGAGAATAAGTGTTCTGGAACACTTAATTGTGCTTATGAGGAACCTGTACATATAATAAGAGACTCTTGTTCCCACAGAACAAGGAAACACTGAATGGTTTAAAATTAGGAAAGATGTGCGACAGGGTTGTATTCTTTCACCTTGTATGTTGAGCAAATAATTTGAGGAGCTGGATTATATGAAAAAATATGTCACATCAGGATTGGAGGACTCATTAACAATCACAGACACATTAACAATCACAGATGATACAAGCTTGCTTGCTGAAAGCTAAGAGAACTTAAAATACTTAACTGATGAAGATTAAAGAGCACAGTCTTCAGTATGGGTAAAGAAAACAAAAATACTTACCATTGGACCAATAAACAGTATCCATATAAAAGGAAAAAAGATTGAAATTGTCAACACTCATTGAAGCAACAGTCAAGAAATCAAACGACATAATGCATTAGGCAGATCTGCTGCACACGACCTCTTTAAAATGTTGAAGAGCTCAGATAACAGTTTGAGGACTGAGTTTCGCCTGATCCAATTCATGATATATTTTCAATAATTTCATATGAATGTAAAAGTTGTACAGTAAATAAGGAAGACCATAGAAAATTGATGCATTTGAGTTATGTAGCGTAGTGGTTACGAATCGGGCTGCGAACCTGAAGGTCAGCGGTTCGAAACTACCAGCCACTCCACGGGAGAAAGATGAGGCTTTCTACTCCCGTAAGGATTTATACCCTCGGAAACCCTGTACAAGGTCGCTATGGGTCGGAACCGACTCGACGGCACTTAACAACAACAACAATTGGAAGAGAATATTGATAGTACCATGGACTGCCAAAAGAACAAATAGATCTGGGTTGGAAGAAGTACAGCCAGAATGTTCCTTGGAAGCCAGGATGGCTAGATTTGGTTTCTCATACTTCAGACATATTATCAGGAGGGACCAGTAAGCTTTCACCAAAAGCACTGTAATATATACAACAGGAATTCAAACAGTGTGTGGAAAACTGGAATTACAAGATAAAAATTAAAATATAAATTTTATTTCTCAATGTAAGCTCCATGAGGGTCAGTGATGATGCCAGCCAGTTTAGTGCATCCCTAAACGAGTCCTGGTGTGTTGCTATGGGATAAGCACTCGACCTGTTTGAATTGCAAGGCTGGTGGTTCAAACTCATCAGCCGCTCCTCATAAGCCCTGTACAGGGTTGCTGTAAGTCAGAACCGACTCGACAGCACTTAACAACAATAAAGAACTGAGGATCCTGGGAATTTAACCGTGTCAGTGTACTCTTTTCCATTATTAACTGGAAAAAAAATGGGTGCCCTTTAATGAATTTTAAGATTAGGAATCAATAAGAAGTTAGACCAAGTCAAATCAGAACTGTAAGATAGATGCCTAATGATTTCCCTCAGAAACTCACAAAATTGACCTTGTTTGGTGAGAGAAATGATCAGGAGCATATTCGTGGTGGAGAAAGAATCTCAGAGGTCATTTTCTCGGATATTTTTTTCCTACAGAAGCATTGACTAGCTTTCTCAAAGAACCCTCATAATAAGCAGATGGTATTGTTCTGTGGCCCTTCGCAAAATCAACAAACAAAATGGCTTGAGGATCCCAAAAGACTGCTTTTGCTTTGACTAGATCACTTCCACCTCATGGTAGTCATTGCTTTGATTCTCAGGGGCATTCTGGTGAAGACTGTATTTCATTTCCTGTTATAATTCTTCCAAGAAATGCTGCATAATCTTGACACCCCACTTGTTTACATTTTTCAGTGCAATCTTTGCTCTTGTCTACATATTGATCTAGATGCAAGAGTTTGGCACCCATCACCTAAGTAGAAAGTATGCATAACTATTTTTTTTTTTAAGTCAGAATTGTGTACGGTTAATCAATGGAGATGACTGTGGTGTTGGCTGTTGTTTCTGTTGTAATCATTGACCTTGTCCAGTTAGAGCATTAGCAAAATTAGTTGTTCCTTTGCAAATTGGTGCACATGGTCATTGCTTTGGGCTTCATCTTCCGTATTGTCCTGTCTCTCCTTATAATGAGTTATCGATTTGTGAACTGTTAATTTTTCTTTTGTGGGGTGAGTATCATCCTCACACGCTTTTCATAAAGCATCAATGAGTTCACCATTCTTTAACCTAAGCGCCACAATAAATTTGATGGCTGTTCTTGCTTTAATTTTAGCGAAGTTCAGGTTGCTCTTATAGGGACTTACTTCAAATTGGTATCTTATCCTTCTTAGTGCTTCAAAATTGGTATTGTTCAAATACGTTATAACAAGTTAGTTCACATTTGTTTTGGTGGGAAAAAAACTTGAAATCCATGCATAGTATTTTCATAATATGCATTTTCCATGAACTTTTTGAAGACCCCCCTTATATTATTAGCATTTGTCAAAATCCAACACCCATTCCTGACAAAAACTTTCAAAAACATATGAACAGAAGATAAATTCATCAAGATAATTTGAGCATATTTACAAAACCAACAGGCAGCATCACATCAAAGGTGAAAAACTGAAGCCATTCTCCTTATGAACAGAACTAGACAAGGAGATGAATTGTACTTAAGGAAAAAAAAGAAAGGAATGAAATGACCACATCTTGGTGGCTTTAAACATTGACATTTGACTTATAGATTTGATATATTACAAACTAGCCATTGTATTTGTATTTTTACATAAGTTAAGGGAGATAATTAATTCAGATTTTTTTTCCTGCATATAGAATCCAAATGAATTTAGAGCCTACATTCTTTAATACTGGTTTTTACTTGGAGAGTGGGAATATCTCAATGAAAAACCATCTAAAATATTTCATTCACATTCTAGCATTATGTCCACGGTTTCCCTCAAAATAATCAAACTGGAGGAGTTACTGTTATGCATTTTACAGTGCTAGTATTTTGTAGTTTTCTAATATAATTAGTATCAAAGGGTTCCTGAACTTGAAGGCATCACTTAATTAGCTGTCCTATCATTCAGAAAAGGCAAACTGTGAATTATTCCTCAGGGAAAGCTTTTTAGTTGAACTAACAAATTTGAACATCTAGTGGAGTTAACATTGTTGTCTGTCTATACTGAATCCTCTTCCTTAAGTACACTGTTCCTTCACTTTATATTTAGGAGATCTGTAAGGTTTGATAACAGTGCAGAGACTAGGAACAGGCTCTAATTAACCTAAACTCTATTAATGGATAATTCCATTAATGCCTCTAAATATCTTATCTTCTGCTTCATAAGTGCCATTGCTTCTGACTCATAGCGACCCTGTGTACAATTTCTATGAAGGGGCTGGTGGACTTGATCCACCAACCTTATGGTTCACAGTCCATTTCTTATCTTAAAGTGCCACACCAGGGCTATATGATTATCTATGTAAATCACAGTCTGCACCTACTTAGAACAGAGATGTTGATTTGGCATCACTTTTTTGCCATTCTCTTAATTTTATAATATCTTCCCAATACTGTTTCTTATGAAGTTCTGCTAAAATGATACATTCTATTCATTTGTGTGGAATCATTTTAGGCATTTACTCATTGGTTTTACTTAATTAAGAAGACAGTAAAAGCAGGGTAAAAGTAGACTATAAAGACAGGGTCAGCTGAGACATTTAGAAACTCCGTTGTAGAAAAATTCATCCACTGTTAGCTTAATCAGGCTGGATGTCATAATGGTTCCACAAAATGTACAGACCATCCCATTCAGAAAAACAAAAACAAAATCACATCTAACACTAGACCCAAGGTTAGAGAGATGTATTCTGGTGATTCTCAGACCTCCTCTACTATTGTATACGTGTCTTCAGCCTGTCTTACAAGATAGATTTCCTACAAAGACAAACATTCTTGACAGAAACTATCTTTATGACATCTTGAGGCTTCTCTTGATTACTGCTAATTATCCACTAAGGTCTTCTCTTTTTAAAGTATGAAGTTATAATCACAAAGACATTAGAAGAGACAGTATCAGATCAAAGTTAAGGATCATTAAACCTTATTTTGTGCAAGCAGTAGCATATGTCATAGTAGATACACTTTATTCTCCTTTGAGAATATGTAAGTGTTCATTTAATAAACTTCCAGAAATTACTTCAGATGAGTCAGACATTGTGCTTTGTAGTATGCATGCCAAATAGTGAATACATATTCTACTTGAACCTTGCAGTTCAGTGGGAAACTGATGTGTAATGCAAAGTTTCTTTTCAGTATGAAGTTCTAAGAATAAATTAAGATCATTATTTTGAAATGACGTTGTTTACGCATACTGCCCTGCCTCCTGTTTTATGCCTTGACTTATAAAAAACATAACCATTCACAATTATAAAGTAGAAAACCCGACATTTCTTTTTGTTGTTTTAAGTATTTCTGACATATGATTAAGGCTGCTTTT
>NW_006408521.1:8665932-8673060 GCF_000296735.1 Chrysochloris asiatica | reverse complement strand
TGCCAGAGCTCCTTATGCAGTAGTTATAGGGGTAAATAATTTATCTTCAATTCTGGGGTTCTCGCTATAAAATATTCTCTCTATAAAATAGTAGGCGTCCATACAACCATGCCTGGTCCTTTGTTATGTAAGGAAGTATAGTGAGTGAAAATCAGCCCATTGAGCTTTGATCTATTTTTCCCAAATTAGAAATAGAACTATTAAGATTTACCATCAAGTTTATAATATTTGATTTTTTTTCTCCATAAGTGCAACTACTTTTTATAAGTAAACATTGTGCTTATAATACTTTAAACAGCACTTTAGCCTCACATGCCCTCCAGGTAACAAGTGTGGGACTCCAATAGAGTCTGAGGTATGGGAGCATCAAGTAAAGCTTGCCTTCAGGCAGCCTGATTCAAACGTTGAAAAGCTGCCAAAGAAAGTATATTCCAGAAGCCACTTGATCACTAGCCCATTGCCTCCTCACCTTATGTGTCTCAGTTTTTTCATTTCTTTTAAGAAGGGTATAAAGTCTCATCACCTTTTTAGAGCATGACAGAATTGAATCTGTAAAGTATTTAGAAGCAGCTGGTGCATATTAGAAGCTGCTGTAATATCTATTATTTACTCCTCAAACCAAACAGTATGGATGAGTCAGTCTGCTCGCACATTTCATTTAACTTCTTTGTTTTGAATTTACAAATAAATTCAGTTGTTTTCATACAACAAATTTTTAAAAAGTATATCCAGAAGGCTGTCTGTTTTGTAATCCTTGATTTGAACATTGTAGGGGTCTGAAATGTATAGAAGAAGGAAGTGGTAAAATGCTAAATGCTTCTGTTTTATTTTGAAGGAATCTGCTACTTTACAATTGGAGTGTAAGCATGAAGAAGTAGTATAGTGATATTATAAAACTTAAGTACTATGAGCTGCATTTACATCTAAAGTATTCTAAAACAGCTTATTGGTTATTTTGTTGTTTTGTTTTTAATAGCTAACAGTAGTGATTTCTCCATTATAGATATTTTTTATCTTTATTATCACCAAAATGTTTTTAAATAGCCAAATATGGTTATAAACAAGATTTGTATGATTGGCTTCTAGGTTTGTTTTTTGATTTTTTTTCATAAAACTTCAGAATAAACATCATTTTAACTATACCCTAAACTTGAAGTCTTTAAAAATGGCACATGCTAATTTAAAAAAAAAGAAAAAATGTAGTTTACTGTATGATTAACAAGCAACAGTGATGAATGTGTAGTGGAAGTTTCATGAGCTTTGTTTTGTCCTAACTCACAGAAGTATTCATCAGAGTTCTGCAATATGTCTTTCGCCAAGCATTGTATCCACTTTAATATGTTTACAGCTTGTATAAAACAAAAAAATATATAAATGTGTATAATTATAGTGAGTAACATTGATTTGCTCTTATCTGATTTTGTCAGAAAAGAATAAAAGATGGATGAATTAATTTTTTTTATTTTTATTTTTTTAAAGTTCAAGGTATTGTTAAGTGCCTTTGAGTCCGTTCCAATCCAAAGCAACCCTGTATAAGGTTTCCTAGAAAGGGCTGGTGACCTTGAACTGCGAACCTTGCTGTTCAAACCAGCTTTGCAGTCCAGCGCATTAACTCACAGCACCACACCTGGACTCCAGAGTTCAAGGTGTTGTTATTGTTAAATGCCGAGGAGTTCTTTCCTATCCATAGTGACCCTATGTAGGGTTTCGAAGGAGCAGCTGATAAGTTTGAACAGCATATTGAATCGACTCTATTTATGAAGTTACATTATTTTCCTGGTTAGGCTAAAGTTTCATTCTTTTATGCTAAAGTTTTTATCCCTCAAAATGTGTGGATTTTTCTCTGGTTAATTATTTTCCTATCTTTTACATATTTATTTTGTTTCTTTCAATATTACTTCAGTCTTTGTTCAGTAAAGATAGTGATCCCTATTTTTTATATTTTGCTTTATACTTTTGTACATTGGAATTAGTATTTGAAAATGCTCATTTAAGTGGTACCACTTAGAGCAGTTCTCTATGACAAACTAGAGCTATACCGCAGTGTTTTCTAGCTTTCCAAAGCTTTTACAGGGGCAGAGTGGCAGGTCATTTCTCCTACTGTGGAGCAAGAGAGAGTGTTAACAGCAAGGCACCCACTCAGTTAGCAGCCAAGAACTTAAGCATTTTGCCCACAGGTCTCAACTGAATGCACATCACCACCAATAGGTATTGCAAATGACTTGCACCAGACTGCTAACCAAGAGACTGGCAGTTCAAAAACACTCAGAGGTACGACAGAAGGCCTAGTGATTTGCTTCCATTAAAACTAAAACCAACAGAAAAGCAAACCTATTGCCATTGAATCAGTTCCAAGCCATGGAGACTTCCATGTGTGAGAAACCCTGTGGAATAGGTCCACTCCAAAACATGCGGCGTCTCCATGAGTCAGAACCTATTCAACAAACACTAATTTTAAAATTATAGTCCCTGGCATTACATAGGTTTTGCATTCCATAGTTGGTAGGTCTTGTTATTTCAGTCTTATAATTAATGTATTAACTTTGTGATGTTTATCAATTAATGTGTTGCAGACTTTATTCCCGTCAAATCTTTGACTATTTGCATTCCCCAGATAAAATTCTAAGTAGGACTTTGAACTGGTTCTTTCTGGTTAGACTCCCTAATGAGAATTTAAATTTCCGCTCCAAATGTACTGATTTAGAATCTACATTTTAATAAGACCTTGGATGATTCTCTTTTATAAAAACACTTTTTAGTATGAATTGAGTGAAGGTTTATGGACCCACTCATCCATTTTACATTTAGCTAATCCTACACTTTGTTTCATTACAATAATTGCAACCCAATCCATGTATCGTCAGTTAACAGTATTTACCTCTATTCACTTTAACTAGTGCCGTCCTCCCTGTGCCTCCCACTACCTTCTTCTTTCCTCTGATAACCTGCCTCTTGTTTTATATTACCTGCCCTGTTACCCACGTTAACATGTGTCTACCCTCTAGCCCATGACTAATTTCCCCTCCCTCCTCCCACCCATAACCATGATAGATTGTTTCTTTTGTCAAGAGACCCAGTATGATTCTTACAGAGGTTTCCAGGTGATTCTTATGTATGTATAAGCCCTACTTCTAGGTACTGGGAGCCATTGAAGTAAGACAGAATCAAGAGAGATATTCTAGCATGATTCATAATAATTTATCTAGAGTTAAGTGTTTGAATACCTTTTTTATTTGTTGTTGCTGTTGTTAACTTCTGTCGAGTCGATTCCGACCCATCGTGACCTAGTATAGGGTTTCCAAGGAGCAGCTGGTGAGCTTGAGCCACTAACCTTGCAGTTCAAACGACTTTGCGGTCTGACGCATTAACCCACAGTACCACACCAGGACTCCACCTTTTTATTTAGATCTGTTTAAATTGTTACGATATATCACTGGCTAGATTTTCATTGTTACTCCTTTGTATAGAGTTTTTCCTAATCTTTATATTTTTTGCCTCTTACAGCTCTTTCAAGCACTTGATTGGAGGGTTGGATGATGTTTCTAATAAAGCATATGAAGATGCAGAAGCTAAAGCAAAGTAGGTGGCAATTTTTTTCTCTCTGTAGCTGTAATCTTAATTGTTTTTGAAACGTTTTGGGGTTTTTGTTTTTTTTTTGCATCGAACTAAGATCAAATATCTTGTTGGGCTTGACAAAATCAAGCAAAGACAAGAGGAAAGAAATTACTTGAGAGGAAAAAGAATCAAGCTATTGAAGGTGTATTTACTTAGTAAGTGTGTCTCCCTTTAAACATGAATTTTTATTTCACGTGAACATCGTCTCACCAAAGTGAAATGACTATTTTTAAATCTAATATAAAAAATTAAAGTACATTATTTCTCCCACTGAAGATACTTTCTGAATAAATTATCATTGTATTCAATAGTTGTTTGGGAAATTATATGAAAAATAATAACACTAGATTATTTCCCCATGTGAATCCATCATTTCTTCACGTTGCTTCACTTTGAGCATGGGTGTTTTAACTAAAATATTAGCAGAATGATATAATGCATTATTTGATATTACACAGAACAACTGAAGGATTAAATTGACAAATATAGTTGAGGGTCAGAATTTTGTTGGTTTGTTTTGTAGCAAAATAAATAAGATAATTTATTTTGCCTTGAAAAGTCATAAATATGGAAATTTTGTTCTAGAACTAAAGTGTAAGGTGTATGGCCTGATAAAATTTTAATCCATTTCAAAGATGTATAAATTCAATTACAGTTTCATCTCTACATAGTTTACTTTTGTTTCTCCTGATCTTTGGCGGGACATAGACAAAAACCCAAGGTGAAATGACAAGTGTCTCTGTCAAGATCTGTTCAGGAAATTGTCCTTGGCAAGTTTTACTTTGCATAGGTTCTTAGTATTGCTCCTACTGGATTCATTAGTTCTAATGTTTCTGGTTTTCTAAAATAGATTGAAATGCACATTACTGCTAAATGTAGACTTTGGCTTTTGATATTAGCTAGTACTAACACTACCATTGAGTTGTGGTGTAGGGCTGTAGTATAAGCATTGGACTGTTAAACACAAGGGCCATGGTGCAAACCCCCAGCCACTTGTTGGAAACTTTTTACAGGGCCATATTACTCAGAACAGACTCCGTGGTAGTTAACAACAACAGCATCACTTTATAAGTTGTAAAATCTCCCTTAGATAATAGTAGGCTTTCTCCTTGGAAAAACATTTTTTTGTTTGTTTTCTGTTATGTAAAAACTCAGATTTCTAATTTATGTAAGCATAATTTCCCATATATACATACATGTATATATGTTGTTGTTGTTGTTACTGCTGAGAAGCCAATTCCATCCATAGTGACCCTGTATAGGGTTCCTGAGGAGTGGCTGTTGAGCTTGAACCACCAACTTTGCAGTTCCAAAGACTTTGCAGTCCAGGGCATTAACCCACAGGGCCACACCAGGACTCCTTGTATATATATATATATATATATATATATATATATATATATATATATATATATACACACACACACACACACATATATACATACATAATTTTCACATATATAATTAAGCTTCTCACTAGTTTATATGTATGTTTATCTATACCACACACATAAAAGTGATCTGTATGTATATATAAAATTAAAACCTGCTGCCGCTGTTGTTGATAAGTGCTGTTGAGTTGGTTCTGCCTTTTAGCGACCCTGTATAGGGTTTCTGAGAAGAACTGATGAGTTTGAACAGCTGACCCTGCAGTTCAAGCCAACATTGTGGTTAGTACTTATCCTCCAGTGCCACACTACTAGCTGGTAAAGATGTTAGTAATCAATCTGAAATCTTCTAATTAGGGTTAATAGAAAAAGCCAGAAATCTTTTAAATTGTTGTTGTTGTTAGGTACCATTGAGTCGGTGTTGACTCATAGTGAGCCTGTGCTCAACAGACTGAAACACTGACTGGTCCCATACCAACCTCACAATCATTATTACTCCTGAACCCATTACTGCTGCTGAAGTGCCAGTCCATCTCATTGGGGGACTTCCTCTTTTTCTCCAACCCTCCACTTTATAAAACATGATATCCTTCTCCAGGGACTGGTCCTTCTTGATAATATGTCTGATTATGAGAAATGAAGTCTGGCCATCCTGGCTCCCAAGGAGCATCCTGGCTTCTTCCTACTTAACTCTATTTGTGGCAGTCCATGGTACTTTAAATATTATCCTCCAGCACCATAATTAATTTACTCTTTTTTTTTTTTAATTGTAGCAATATATATACAACAAAATATTTGCTGTTTCAACCATTGTTACATACACAATCCAGCCACACCAACCACACTCTCTATATGTTACACAATCATCACCACAATCCATTTCCAAATCGTTTTTTCTCTCTCTCTCCTCATTATTTTTTCCCTTCCTTTCTTTCTTTGGAGGGAAAGATCCCAATGAGTTCTCTTAACAAGAAAATATATCTTGTTTCCCTTCAAGTACATGAAAACAAGCAAACATATTAGTCTATGTATTTTTGTTTTCCTGTTAATCATGAGACAGGTTCTTCTAAGGTAGTTTTTGTATGATTCTTCTCCTATTTATGTACCCAAAATCAGGACTGGACATAGACTTAAAGTTGATCAGTGATTGGAAAGTAATTGTGAATTAGCAATGTCCTTCTTGATGTATTAACTTTATAAAAGTAACTTACTGCATGTCATGAATTCTGGTCAGTCATTATTCACTTGCACATGCATCAACTAAAGGTAGTAAGGAAAACAAATGTACTGAAATTCAGATTTAGAACATTAGAATGTGGGTGTGGTGACAGTGTTGAAAGAAAGAGAATTCATTAGTATGTCAAACATGACCCTGAACAAAGGCCAGAATCCTCGTGTTCTGCCCATGTCTGTCCTGGCATGGCATAATCATGACACTTAACCACTTTCTCTCATTCTCAGTCAACTCATCTGTAAAATGGTCTACTTTAATTAATTGAGGACAATATGTAAAACTATTTTGCAAATTATAAAGGGTTATAAGAGTGGGTTCTTTTATTGATATAACTAATCATTAGAAATATACTTGCACTTAACAACAACATACTTGGTATCTGGTTGGATTTTAGACAATTATTGCATATCAGCTATGTGAAACTAATTTCACATAAGCATGAAGTCTTTATTCGTAAAAAAATACATTTACTTGTGGAACAAAACTCAAAATTATTTAACAACAACAACAGAAAAAGACTGGTTTACTGGTCAGAAAGAGATTGGAGGGACCTGAGACTATGGCCCTCGACTCCCCTTCTGGTGTGGAAAGGAATTCACCCTGTGGTTCAATTTTAAGCTAAGCAAGCCGTAGATAGGTTAATAGCAGGGGAAAACGACACTAGTAAGATATGATTCCCATTGTATGGTCAGTCATTCAAACCCAAAAGGGCAGCATTTTCCTAAGAACAAAGTTAAGAAAGGATAGGAAGGTGAATGGAAATGAAATAAGAACCACATGAAGGCATCAGGATAACTGATGTAGCATGGAAGGGCTTACAGTCATTGAGATGATTTGTTGAATATAAAGCTCATGATCTTGTCTGTAAACTGTCACTTAATTCACAATAAA
>NW_006408521.1:8664533-8665832 GCF_000296735.1 Chrysochloris asiatica | reverse complement strand
AACAACAACAACAACAATGTTCATTACACTACTGAAAATGATTTGTCAAAATGTCACAATTCTATAAAACTTAAATCTTCTGAAGATCATTTCAGTCCAGGAGTTGTTTTCCTTAGCCAGTCTCCCTTGCCTCCCATGCCAATGTGTGACTCATTCATGGAGGCTTCTCTATATGGGATTCATGGCATTTCTTCTCCAGCAGCTTATTAACTTTATTAGATTATTCGTATTTGAACAATTATTATTAACTTTATTAGATTACTCATATATGAACAATTAAATTAATAAATATGCTGTAGACATATCTTTAATTATTTTTTTTCAAGTGGACTTCAGAAAGTTTCATTGAGATATAAAAAGGCCACTGAAGAGATAACACATTGGAAAACATGGACCAAATGTCAAACAGGGCTTTTTTTGAATGACAACATGAACTTTCTTCAAAAGGCTGTTGGCATACGTACTGATTATAATTCCTTCTGCACTGACACATAGAGCCAGAGCAATAACCTTGTAAGACCATATATTCAGTACAGGAGCAGGGAGGGTGTGGGAGGAAAAGGGCTACCAGAGAAACAGTTTATCATTTTGCAAGATGTAATTACCCATACCTCCTTTTGTAAGAATACAAAGATGCAATCTAAAAGTATAGCATCTTGAACAGTTGCTTTATATGGGACACAGTTTTCTAGATCCTATTTTCAGCTGTTTACTGCATTCACCAGTCACATTAATAAATGATTAAAGTTAAGAAAAAATGTTTCCTCCTTTAAAAACTCAGGTATATTCTCAACAAATGAATATTGTTCAAAACAAAATTACTTTATTTCATTGTTTCTTATTATGACCAAGAAGTCCTAGTGTGGTGCTGAGGGTTAATGCACTGAATTGCAAGGTCAGTTTGAATTGCAAGGTTGATGGTTCAAACACACCAGCCACTCCTTGGAAACTCTATACAGGGTTGCTATGGATCAGAACCAACTCAGCGGCACTTAACAACATACTGAATAGTAATAATCTCAGGGATCTTGAATGGGGATAAGGCAGCTTCCTAAAATGATTAAAACCACTTTTAGTGTCAGCATTTAGACCAATAGGACACATTGCATCTACAAGTAGTTCCTCATCAGTTTTTCTACGATTTTATGTATGTAAATGAACATGAAACTTTTTTTTTTTTTTTTTTTAGCAGTGTGCTTATTATGGAGTCCTGGTGTGGTACTGTAGGATATGGTCAGTGTTCACCCCCACCAGTCACTTCAGAAACCCTGGACAGGGTGCTGTGAGTCACAACTGACT
>NW_006408521.1:8662658-8664363 GCF_000296735.1 Chrysochloris asiatica | reverse complement strand
TGTAGGGTAAACAATGGACTTTGAACCACAAGGGTGGCAGTTCAAACCACCAGCTGCTCCTTGGAAACCCTATCCAGAGTCTCTATAGTAGGAACAAACTCAACGGCACTCAACAACAGTAACCAACTAAAACAAAAGGGAAAATGTGAAAAGAAACTCAAGTTATTGAATTGGAAGTTGTCAAAATGAAATGGGACCCACAAGCATCAACATTCTAAGTATTAGCTGAAATGGACTGGACTGGCCATTTAGATTGAGACAATCAAATGAATTACTATGCAAGGAACAACAATTTGAAGAGGAATAGTGTGGCATTCTTCATAAAAAAAAATTTCTATATGTATCTTGAAGTACAATGCTGTCTATGATAGGATAATATCTATATGCCTTCCAGAAAAACCAATTAATACCACTATTATTCAGATTTACCAAACAACCACTAAAGCTAGTGTTGATGAAATTGATCAAACATGCAATCAGAATATATTGGTAATTACTGGTGGTTTGAATATGAAGGTTGAAAACGGTGAGGAGGGATAAGTAGCTGGAAAACATGGCTGGAACTATAACCTTATATGTCCATATGTCCATGAATTCAGTACAGAGAAGAAATAATGATGGTGATTGCTTGGTAGAATTTTGCAAGATCAATAACTTATTAGTTGCAAATACTTTTTAAAACAATCTAAAAGACAACTATGCATGTGGACCTTACCAGATTAAGTGCGCCAGAATCAAATGAACTACATCTGTGTGAAGAGATGGTGGAAAAGCTTAATATCATTAGTCAAAACAACGCCAGGAACTGACTCTGGGACAGACTATCAATTGCTCATATGCAAATTCAGTCTAAAGCTGAAGAAAATAAAAATAAATCCACAAGAGCCAAAATATGACCTTGAACATACCACACCTGAATTTAGAAACCATCTCAAGAGAAAATTTGATGCATTAGCCAATGACATCTGAAGACCAGAAGAGTTGTGGAATGACATCAAGAATATAACACAGGAAAAAAGCTAAATATCATTAAGAAGATGAGAAAGAAAGAAAAGACCAAAATGAATGTCAGAGGAGACTGGAATTTGCTCTCCTGTATATAAATGCTAAAAGCAAATTGAAGAAATGAGGAAGTCAGATTGCTGAACAGAAAAATTTGAGGGATAGGTCAGTAAGTCAAAGTCAAGTATTTATAATGAAATGTGCAAAGACCTGCAGTTTGAAAACTTAAAGTGAGTAACACACTCAGCATCTCTCAAGCTGAAAGAACCGAAAATAAATTCAAGTCTTGACTTGCAATATTGAAGGATTCAATGGGCAAAATCATGAATAATTCGGGAAGGATCAAAAGAATATGGAAAGTGTCCCCAGAGTCACTCTGCCTAAAAGAAATAGTCCATGTTCAACAACTGATCAAGAATCAATGAGACTGAAGTAGTATATGATCAAGAACCTATTTACTGAGGAAGAATTCCAGGCTACACCATAGATACTGGTGCAGAACAGGTTCCAGGAATTGCTGAAATACAAACTGAAATCATTCCACAAACTGATGTAGCACTAGAGACGCTCACTTGTCTATTCCAAGAAATTTGGAGAATAGCTATCTAGCCAAACAATTGGAAGAGATCCATATTTGTGTCCTTTCCAAAGAGATGTAACCCAATGGAATGTGAAGATCATTGAACAATATTAATATCACATA
>NW_006408521.1:8652767-8662083 GCF_000296735.1 Chrysochloris asiatica | reverse complement strand
GAAGAACATGGCATCAGGATTGGTGGAAGACTCATTAAAAACATGCAATATGCAGGTGATACAACCTTGCTTGCTTAAAGCAAAGAGAACTAAAAAAGTTACTGATGAATGTCAATAAACACAGCCTTTGGTTTGGGTCACACCTCAGTACAAGTAAAACAAAAATCTTCACAACTGGATGAGTAAATAACAGTATGTTAAATGCAGAAAAAGATTTATCTTTATCTTTCCTATAGTTAAAGTGATTAGAAGGTAATGCTGCTAACTGTTGGTACATAGAGGGGATTGCAACCATGTAACGAGGCAAAGTATATAATTTGTTGAATGTAAAACTAATGATCTGCTGGGTAAACCTTCACTTAATTCACAAAAAGTTTTTAAGAAAATGGAGAAAAGATTGAAATTGTCTCAGACTTCATTTTGCTTGGATCCACGTCAACACTCGTGCAAGTAGAGGCCAAGAAATCAAACAACATATTAGACAAATCTGCTGTTCTTTAAAGTGTCCAAGAGCAAAGATGTCAGTTTGAGGACTAAGGTGTGCCTGACCCAAGCCATGGTGTTTTCAATAACCTCATACGTATATGAAAGTTGGACAGTGAATCAGGAAGACTTTAGAAGAATTTATGCATTTGAGTTATGGTGTTGGAGAAGAATATTGAAAGTGCCATAGATTTCTAGAACAAACATGTCTGTGTTGGAAGAAGTGTAATAGGAGTGCTCTGTAGAAGCCTGTATAGTGCGATTTCATCTCTCATACTTTAAACATGTTGTCAGGAGGGACCAGTGCCTGGAGAAGGTCATCGTGCTTCGTAAAGTAGAGCTCTCAGCAAAAATAGGAAGATCCCAACAAGATGGATTGGCACCATGACAGCAGCGATGGGTTCAAGCCTAAAACAATTGTGAGGCTGGTGCAGGACCAGGCAGGGTTGTGTTCTGTTGTACATAGGGTCTCGATGAGTTGGAATCAACTTGATGGCACTTAACAACAACAACAACAACAACAGTGTTTTGCTTTTTAAATGATGTTTCTCTGCTAATAAAACAAAATGGACTATGTGAAAAGAAATCCACTTTATTGCCAACATTTGACCATTTTGTCTTACTAAAATGGGAATTTTGTATGATTCAACCTCTAATTTAATAAGGAATTTCTAATACTTTGATTAGTGTGAGTACTTTAAAAATAGCTTAATATCATATAGCGTACTACGTTATTTTATTTGTAGATTCTGAAATGTCTTTTAAAATTCTCAGAGATTAAGTATGAATATCCATTCTGTTGTTTACCCAAATCAATGTGTTCATAAGCTTTTCTTTTGAAGTTTCGGTCATATTAGAAACATTACACAGCTAACTATATAAAGTCTTTGGGTGGTGAGAAAGAAAGGACTGGCAATCTAGTTCCGAAAACTCAGCGCTATAAAGTACAGTTCTACTCTAATACGTGAGGCATCTAGGCAGCTGTTGGTGCTTGTGGTGGATCCATAGAAAGCTTTGTCAACCTTGGCATCACTGCTCTTTGGAGCTGGGTAACTCTTTGTTGTGGGGGGCTATCCTATACATTGTAGGATGCTTAGTTAGCATTCCTGATGTGACACTGTAGGATAAGCACTAGACCACAAGGTCGATTTGAGCCACAAGCTCAGCAGTTCAAACCCATCAGCTGTTCCTCAGAAACCCTATATAGAGTCTCTGTGAATCAGAACCTACTCGGCAGCATTTAACAACAAAAACAAGCCAATTTGTTTCAAAGAATCGATATTTCAGAATAATTCATTGTTCCCAGTTGGAACCTGTATGTACACTAAAGGCAGTTCTTAGAACAGATCAAGAGGATACTGAATGATTTAAAAAAGGTGTATGTCAGGGTTGTATCCTTTCACCATCTTTATTCAGTCTGTTTGCTGACCAGATAATCACAGAAGCTGGATTATATGAAGAAGAGCATGACCTCAGCATTGGAGGAGGACTTATTAATAACCTGTTATATGCAGATGTCACACCTTACTTGCTGAAAGTGAAGATGACTTAAATATTCATTGATGAAGATGAAAGATTATATCCTCTAGTATGGATTGCACCTCAATGTAAAGAAAATAAAAATCCTCACAACTGGACCACTAAATAACATCATGGTAAACAAAGGAAAAATGGAAGTTATCAAAGATTTCAGTTTGCTTGGATCCACAGTTAATACTCAAGGAAACTGCAGTCAAGAAATCAAATGACATATTGCATTAGGAATAAGTGTTGCAGAAGACTACAGTTTGAGGACTAAGGTGTGCCTGACACAAGCCATGGTATTTTCAGTTTATTTTATTTTCAGCCATGGTATATTCTCATAAGCATGTGAAAGTTGAACAAAGAATAAAGAAGACCATTTGATGCATTTAAATTATGGTGTTGGAGAAAAATATTGAAAGTACCATAGATTGCCAGAAGAACAAATACATCTTTCTTGTAAGAAGTACAGCCAAAATACTCTTTAGAAGTGCCAATGACTAGACTTTGTCTCTCGTACTTTGGACATTTTATCAGGAGAGACCAGTCCCTGGAGAAGGAAATCATGCTCTGAAAAGTGGAGGTTCAGTGAAAAAGAGGAATACCCCCCAACAGGGTGAAGTGACACAGTGGGATCAAACATCAAAATGGGGAGCTTGGCACAGGACTGGGCAATGTTAGGTTCTGTTGTGCATAAGGTCAGTATGAGTTAAAACCAACTCCAGGGCACCTCACAACAAAACAACAGAGCACTGAAAAAGCCCTGGTGGCTTGGTGGGTTTTCTGGTAACCAAAGGTCAGTGATTTGAACCCACCAGTCTCCGTGTTAAAGATGTGACCTTCTTCTTCTAGAAAGATTTCAGCCTTGGGAACTCTGAGGCAGTTCTACTCTGTCCTGTGGAGTTGCTATGAGTCCGAGTCTGCTGCTTGGCAATGGGGATAAGAGCACTCAGTAATGACGTTTATCTAGGCTTAAGGGAGTTTTTATCATGACACTATTGTTGTTGTTGTTGTTAAGTGCCGTCAAGTCGGTTCCGACCCATAGCGACCCTGTACAGAGTTTCCGAGGGAGTAAATCCTTACGGGAGTAGAAAGCCTCATCTTTCTCCCGCGGAGCGGCTGGTAGTTTCAAACCGCTGACCTTAAGGTTCGCAGCCCGATTCGTAACCACTATGCTACCAGAGCTCCTTATCATGACACTATAGGGTGGTTGTTTTTTTAACCAACGGATGATTTTCCTTATATGGACATTTCTTTTAATTTAACTGCTGATTCTGTCATCCATAGTATTACATGCTGTACTTGCTGACAAAGCATTGATACAAACACTGTTTAAAACCTCCTTCATGCTGAGTGTACTTCATATATGTTACAAGCATGGGACTCCTGGTGCTTACCGTATATTTACCCTTGTTCCACTTTCAGATGTAAGTTTGTGATTTGTAAGGCTAATAAAGTTAGAGTTTCACTCATCCACCCCAGACCACTCAGGATGTAATGTGTTTATTTACACATTCCAGTTGTCAAATTTATATGAAGGATCATGAGCATTCACTTCATTTCAAAAGAGAGACACAGATAATTTATTGTATCTGTATTCTACTTTTACAGATACACGGCACTAAAAGTTAAGCTTATCCTGCCATTGAGGACTGTTACCAGCTTTTTAGGACCACCTCTTATATATTTGTTGCTGTTGTTATGTGCCATCGAGTCAGTTCCAACCCATAGTGACCCCGTGTAGGGTTTCCAAGGAGCATCTGGTGAGATTGAAGCACCGGCCTTGTAGTTCAAACCGACATTGCAGTCCAGTGTGTTAACCCACAGCACCACACCATATTACTAGTGTTTTCATTTCTATCTGTAAGCTAGCACTTCAGAATTTGAAAGTTTAATAATGCCATAGTCATAAAACAGACGCGTATCAATGTGAGTTTATTTCTGTACTTATTAAAGACATTGTTGTTTAGGGTCGTCAAGTCGGTTCCGACTCACAGCAACCCTGTATAGGGTTTCTGAGGAGCGGCTGGTGAGCTTGAACCATTGGCTTTGCAGTTCAAACCGGCCTTGCAGTCCAGCGCATTAACCCATTGCACCACTCAATTTTCCCAAATATCAATTTTTAATTTTTTATTGATTTGATTCATGATCAAAACAAGTCCCATACATTGCATTTTGGTTATATTTCTTAATCTTGTTTAACATGGAAGCTTCCCTTTCAAGTCTCATGCTTGTTGACATAACTGAATTTGTTTTCTTGGTGCAGATCCTCAATTTCTAGGTTGTCTTATTGCTACTAAATTGTTTCAGCTACCATGTCTCCTCTAATCTCTCTATATTTTGTGAAAGTTCTTTAGCCTGAAGTCTTTATTAGATTTTGGTTCAACTTTCTTGGCAATTGTTGGCTGAACCCAGTACCTCATAGCAACCAGCTGCTCTCAGAAAAGCCTGTAGAGGTTTGCTATGAGTTGTAACTATACAACAGTGGTCATAATTGGATTTAAGATTTGTTTGATGGGAAACTGTACAATAAAGGATTAGGTAGTCACCTCCTAACCCAATAATCCAACTCTAAGTCATGGGACACATAGGGATTATTGCCTTCTGTTATAATACAATATTGAAGTATATTGAACCACCTATGACATCTCCTTGCAAAGAAGTTGAATCTGAATTTAAGTCTTTAGACTAAAGACCCTTCATAAAAAATACATTATTTATACTAAGAATTATCCAATTTTATCATTTTTTTCTACAACGATTGACTAGAATATTCTTCTCTAATACTTTCCTTCATCAACTAGAAATTTGATATAATTTATACTCTCACACTATTCACAGGATAAATGCTTAACTTTAATTTCCCTTTAATTATCAATTTTCAAAGTAAGTAATATTGCTTGCTAATAAATGAGATTTCTTAATATTTTATTATAATTATGTATTTGTGGATTCAATATATTCAGTTTTCCAGTGTGAGCCTTCTTTGGGGTTGCTTATTTCTTCATGACACAGCTCACTAGTCTTCTATAGCTCCCTGGGTTTCTGAATAGCAAGACATCCAGAATTACGTCTTGCTGTTCCTCCTGAAATTAACGTTTTCACCTGACACCTGAAATTAACATGTTCTCTAGTGGCACTGCTTCTAGACCTTTTTTCATGGAAAACAAATAAACAGATAATGATTTTCATTATAAATTTAAATAGGCATATAATCTAACTCACAGTAAGGAACTCTGGTAGTGTAGTGGTTACGAATCGGGCTGCTAATCTCACGGTCAGCAGTTTGAAACTACCAGCTGTTCCCAGGGGAAAATGATGAGACTTTCTACTCCCGTAAAGATTTACAGCCTCAGAAACCCTGTACAGGGTCGCTATGAGTTGGAATCGACTCCACAGCACATAACAACAACAATAAATACTGTAGCTTTCATAAAGTTAGTATTGTTGTTTTTAAGTGCCGTCAAGTTGGTTCCAACCTGTAGAGACCCTATGTAGGGTTCCTGAGGAGTGACTGGTGAGCTTGAACAGCCAACCTTGTGGTTCAAACTGATTTGCAGTCTAATGTATTAATCCACAATGCCACACCAGATAGTTTTCCAAAACATTGAATGCTTATATGAAAAGAAATAAAAAACTATGTATTTGTTTGGATGTCACACTTAGTTTACATTAGAAATTATTTTTTTCTGTTTGGCTTTAAAGAATCTCAGACTTCATTTGTGAGTTTTAGAAAAAATAAAAAGCTACTTTTGTTGTTGTTGTTACTGTTGTTTTCATTTTTTTAATCCAAGCAACTTTCTTCACTAGAAATGTTGAGGCAAAAGCTTTGCAATATTCATGCCATTTCCGCATACATTTATTTCTGTCTTTGCCAAGATCTTAGTTTTGTTGTCATTGTAATGAACCTCAAGGTCATTTGCGTTAGCCTTTCTGTAGTTGGTAGCCCGGAAGTCCCAGTAGTTAGGGTTGATTGCTGATGAGTTTTCCAGATAACAAAATACTCCTATTTTCTCAAACTCTCTAACTTCATAGAGGAAATAGTGGAGAAAAATACACCACTTTAGACAACGGTCCATTATTGCTACAATGGGAAAACCATGAAGATGCTGTGTATATTTTCTCTAAGAAATGCCACACCCAACAATGATATCATTTTATTCACCTATTTGAAGCTTAGCACCCATGTTTTTTATTAACTAGGATCTTTGTTTCCAGAGACTGCATGTCTCTTCAATTAAGTAGGGCGTATATCTTGTGGTTTTTTCTTTTTAAAAACCTTTAACACCAATTTCCTCTGGATTCTGGTAGAGATTTAAATACAGTTAACTTGTTTTACTTATGGCTTCTTTTAAATTCATGATTTTTTTTGAAGGGATAAATGGATTTTATTGCCCATCATTATGTTATTTTAAAAAATCTAGACATAGATTTGTAAAAAGGAATAAATTGTCAACAAGAATACAACAGAAATCATTTAAATTTGAAAATTTCCCCTATGATATTAGGATGCTAACCATTTCAAAGGTCACGTCTGGCATTTAGAGTAGGTTTTATATACTGGCCAAAGCTTGCCTGCAGTTTAAGGTTTTCTTTATCTTCTAGTAAAGTAATGTATTCCCAGTGGTCAGGGTTGTGCTGCGCTCCACCAACTCATGCAAAATTGTCATCCACCCCTCAGTCTACAAGGAAATCCATCAGGTGGTCCGATAAGGCCTAGTCCAGGGAGCCAGTGTTGAGTGTGTACTTGCTGTCATTCCAGTCAAACTCATCTGTAGGCAGAAAACTCATTTCCCTGATAGAGAAATTATCACTCTCCTTTGCCTGTGGTGTCCAACTTCATCCTCTGGATAATAACAGTCCAGCACATGGGCCTTCCTGCCAACACTCTTTGTAACTTCAGCCTCAAAACTGGGAGTGGTCATCAGTCAGGCTCTTGGTTTTCAACCCTTTTCCCCTCTGAGGGCTCCTCCTCCCCATCATATGTAGCTGGGATGCTGTTGTTAGTGTTGAAAGTTATAGGGTTAAAATGTGAGGGAGTAAGCTGGTGTGGTGCTGTAGGACAAGCACTGGACTGCAAGGTTGATTTGAACAGCAAGTTCGGTGGTTCAAACTCATTAGCTGCTCCTTGGAGACCCTGTGCAGAATCACTATGAGCTGGAACTGACTCCAAGGCACTTATCAGCAACAACAATCACTACTTTGCACAAAACTCAAAGAAGATTTTGGTGTTGTTTATTTGTAAAAATGTCTACATCATTTTATGTGTATTGAAGATTTATCTTTCTCTTATAAATTGATACCTAGAACTCAACCAGATTGGGCTAATGATGTTCAGTAAAGATTAAAATGTATTTTGCCAGTATGATAAGTAACTAGCTTTCTTTTTTAGATAGCTTTTATTTTAAAATTTTTTTCATACATAGTAACAGAAAATTAAAACTATATAATAGGACACAAAGAAGAATTCCATCTTCACCAAATCTCACCTTTGGATAAATGGTTTTTAACTAGGGTTAAGTCCTTTTAGCTGGAAACATAATTTCATGATTTTGAATAGATGAACTATAATAACATATCATTTATTAGAACACACTTCTATATTCTTACCTGGCAGAATAACTGATCCCCTTAATGAAAAATAGTATTGTCAGCTGAGGAGTCCTGGTGTGGCACTGTGAGTTAATGCACCAGACTGCAAAGCCATTTGAACTGCAAGATTGGTGGTTCAAGCTCACCAGCTGCTCCTTGGAAACTCTTTATAGGGTCCCTATGGGTCAGAACTGACTGGATAGCACTTAATAACAACAACAACATTGTCAACTTAGACATAACATGGAGGCATTTTACTATTTCTTCCTCCACAGTTTCCATGGAGACATGATGATTATAACAATAGAAGGGAAAATGATGACTGTTATTCAAAGAGAAAAATGATCACAGGATACAGGACTAAATACTAAAGATTATACAGCACTTAAAAATCACCACTGAGTTAAAGGTTGAGCTATTTAAGTAACAAAGGGAAAAGTAAATAGGCATATTAGCATGTAAGTTTAAAGACTAGTATTAGATAAGGAGAGTGTTGACTCACCAAAGTTTCCATGTGTCTGATCTTTTTTTTAGCATTGTGAAGCTAAATATTGGAGCAAAATTTAATTAATGAAGTTCAGTATAGAAAAAAAAGTAAAAAGCAAGTTAGTTATTAAGTAGGGCTAAGTAATTTGACAGAAATCATTTTATTTTTTTCTGTGATGTTTTACCTACTGATAACATTAAAGCTTTGCAAAGAAAACTATATCCAGGTAATGACGTTTTTACTTTAAAAATAAATTACCTGGAATTTAGTATCCTGGAACATCAGTATCGAAGTGACTAAAACTGAACACTTTACTTTCTGAGCTAATTATATATAAAATAATTAGGAAGATTACCTAAATACATTTCTTACAGTGACAACTGCAATAATGAATTTCTGTGGGCCTCTCCCAACTCAAATTGAATATAGGGAAATAACAGATAAACATTGAGTAAAACACTTGTTGTTAAGACTCATAATGACCCTTGTTATAGGGTTTTTAAGGAGCATCATGAAACTTGAAGGATCCAGTGTTGATCCTACAGCACCACACGATAGTGATGTTTAACCAAAATGAATGTTTAGATTGTTTTGTGATGACAGAGGAAGAGATCACAGTATTCAGTGGACGCATTGTCAAGGACCGGCCTCGACATAGGAGTTTGCTTCACGAAGTAGGGACATCTGGCGGCGACAGAGATAGAGAAAGAACACACACAAAGATGCAATGAGAGAGACAAAGAGACACTCCGAAACCAGAGTGGATGCAAGACTGGCGGGGCGACCCTGGACTACAGGCATCGTGGCCCCTGCAGGCAATAATGCACAACCCTGCAAACTGTAATGCATAGCCAGCCCTGCAGGCAGTAATGCACGTGGGCTTCAGTCTGCGCCCCCTTTTTATTTCAGGGAGGGGCTTTGCACAAAGGCAGAAGGGGATTATTAAGACAGGGTACAGAAATGAAATGTGATTAATCGTTCAAAATAGGACACCATGATTTACAGGAACAAATTCTAAGATATACATCGCAAATTGTCTTGATAATCTAACATCCTTAATTTTCCAGAAATTCAAGCAAATTATTATAAATTACTTTTTAGGTTCGAATCCCAAGGCGTAACTCAAGGTTTCTCAAGGCTAATTAACATACCTATAGCACTTAATCTCAAATGGGAAAAGGTGAGAAGGATTTCAAAAGGTCTGAAGAGAATCAAGCTGTTTCAGCTACCTGG
>NW_006408521.1:8646768-8652447 GCF_000296735.1 Chrysochloris asiatica | reverse complement strand
TGCCATGGTTGCCAGGTGGCCAGAGTTTGTTCCTCAGAGAGATTTGTTCCCAGAACCTTATGCACTGCCAACACAGTGGAGACATTAAGAGAGGCACATAAGAAACCATTTTCTCAGAAGCTACAATTACTGGAGTTCGAAGCATAGAATGAATAATAGGACCAAAGAAAATTATACAGAGCTAGCCCAATAGTGAGTTCATAAAAGCCAATGAACCCAGGACATCCGGAGGTCACTTTCTTGGGCCCTCAGGGTCCCTGGCTAGCAATCCTGAGTGGGGCCATCATGTAGGATTTTTGTCCATGACACAGGGCCTCAACATCTCAGTGATTGTGGTCTCCAACAGATGCATGACATAGCTTCTGTGTCAATGACATAAAAAGAGAGAAGAAAGCAAAGTGGAATCCATGTGATGTCCATCCAACTCAAAGTGGAGCATGTTTTAATGACTCTGCTTTTCGTGTTTGGTTGGTTATTTTCTCATTAGGCCAACTTGATTCATGGGATTTTTACAATTTGTTTTGTTTGGAAGACATATAGCACTGAAATAAAGGTACTGCTTTTACTATGTTGTTATTGTTAAGTGCTGTCAAGTCAGTTCTGATCCATAGCATCCCTGTATAGAGTTTCCAAGGAGCGGCTGGTGAGCTTGAACCACCGACCCTGCAGTTCAAACCAACTTTGCAGTCCAGTACATTAACATCTATTTTCTATAATATAGTAACCAAAACAAAGTGCTATAGAGAAGATAAGGAAAATATCTTCAAAATTTGGTAAGTTAAATTATTTTCCTAAGTAGCAGATTTCAAATCAGTTGAGAAGACAGATCTCTAATAGAACTTTCCAGTTTTTGTTCCTTTTTTTTTTTTCTTTAGATGCAACATGGCTTGGTGAGTGTCTGTAGGGTTTAATTATATTACTAGGAGATTCCAACACAAGTGTGTTTTATGAACCCTGTCATTTTTATTGAGAATTGTTTGAAATAAGGCTCTTAATCTTAAATAAAATTTAAAAATTCAGTTTCATTTAAGTGAGCATATAGAATTGATTCTTTAATGTGTCTATGCCCATTTTCATTGATTGCTTATCATAGAGCATGTGAGTGACTATTGATTTTTTATTAAAATGATTCGACTATGGTTTTATATGTTGCTGTTGTTAAGTGCCATTGAGTCGGTTCTGACCCATAGTGACCCTGTGCAGGGTTTCTGAGGCTGTAAATCTTTACGGGAGCAGAACACCTCATCTTTCTCCCGCAGAGTGGCTGGTAGTTTCGAACTGCTGTCCTTAAGGTTCGCAACCCAATTCGTAGCCATTACGCTACCAGAGCTTTTATTTTATATATATATATATATATTAGACTATGGTACACACACACATATTCAGGGAAAAGTATACCCCCATAATTTTCATAGTTGGCACTGAAAGCTGAAGAGAAAACAGAAATTTATCTCAATTAGTGTCATGCATAATGGCTGATTAAACAAGCAAAGAAATGTTATAAGGATCACTGTTAAGTTTTGTTTTTTGTTAATATCTTAATTTCCTAAAGAATGCACGAAACCAATCTGTAATTCAAAATTTAGGTGCTGTTCCCTAGGAGGTGTTACAAACAGATGAGAGGAAAACAATGCACAAAATTGAACAAGGTGGAGAGGAAATTAATTAAAACATAAATTAGAAAAACAAGGCTCACTGACTTTTACAGTATTCATCTGAAACCCATGCATTTACCAACAAGGAAACACAGACTCATTTTTGGCTTGCTGAAAGCAGAAAGTTTGAGAATTTGCTAAAGAGACTCCAGGGTGTTACTTTGCTAGTAAATTAGATGTGAACTTGTTACTGCGGCATTGCGCTGCAGCAAAAACAGAGCTGCTAATATTGGGAATTTGTGGTCAGAGGAGATCAGTTAGAAGTAGGTGATAATAATAGGAATAAAACTTCATGGGGTAAAAGATTTTCTAAATATATTATGCAATTGAGTTGATATTTCAAAGCCTCTTTGAACTAAGTTATTATTATGGTGTGATGGTGAGTTGTTGAGTCAATTCTGACTCACAGTGATCCTACATAGGGTGTCCAAAGTCGAAAATCTTTACGGGAGCTGAAAGCCTCATCTTTCTCCTGCAGAGCATTTGATGGACTTTACACTGTGCTACGAGGGCTACTTGTTATTATTATTGATTGTTGTTATAGGGATGTTAAATAAATCCACAGAGATTGTGAATTAGCTTATATTATAGAAATCAATTCATTTGTAAACAGTGTCCATAGAGTTTGCTTCTACAGTTTTGTTGATGCTCTATCTTTTAAGTAAGTGTTCATTTTAGACAATAATAATAATGTTGTTGTTAAGTGCCATAAAGTCCATTTTGACTCGTAGCGACATTGTATAGGGCTTCCAAGGGAGTGACATGTGAGTTTGAACCGCCAACCTGAAGTGCCACACCGCTGCTGTATTATTATGCTACTATTATTATTAATAAATAATAATGGTGTTGTTAAGTGCTGTCAAGTCGATTCTGATTTATAATGACTCTGAATAGGATTTCTGAGACTTTAAGTCTTCATGGGAGTAGAAAACCTCATCTGTGGAGTGGCTAGCGGGTTCGAACCACGGATCTTGTGGTTCACAGTCCAGTATGTATCATGTGGAACCCATAAATAATACTAGTAACAGCAATAGTAATATCATATATGATGGAAGTTCTTACTTTGTGTCAGGTTCACTACAATCTTATTAGAGAGACACTTTTATCATTTCCATCTAGTAGAAGAAGAAACTGAGGCACAGAGGAATGAAATCACTTCCCTAAGCCACACAGCTAACAAGTGGACCGCATCTGTAGTGTAAAGAGGCATGAGAGTCAGAGGTAGTTTGTTACCAAAAATGCATTCCTCAGTTCATCAGAAAATGTAATATCACACATATTTCACCAGCAACTGCAGGTTAACAGTTTGTATAAATCCAGTTCAAAGTGTCTCTGAGTATGCAAGTTTAGGTGTAAATTAGAATATTTGAGGACAGGTTAAAGGGCTTTCTTTAGAATTGTTTAATTTGTTATTTTGAATATCATTTTTCAAATAAGGTGATAGAGCAAGGACTAAAATAATTATCATTTCTGAGCAATAATTCTCTTTATTAATATTCATAATTCAGTTTCATGAATTGGAGATAATATATGTGATCATGGAAAAGTGGAATTAAAAGATAATGAAAGTTTTTCCATGAACTTTTTGAAGCCCTCCGGTACATATAAGCCTCATATATACAACTGGTTTCTGGCATGCTGAAAAATTTAAAGTTGACTTTTCCAAGCCAACATTGATACATTTACCTATTACATTAGTATTTAAATCATTTTGTTCTATATGTGGAGAGAGTAACAAGTTGAAAAAATTTTACGATTTTTTTCTTGGGGTGAGAGCAGTGTTTCTCGAGATGCAATTAAAAATAGTTGAATTTAGAGAGGGAGAGGGGCTGTGTGCTGACAACCAGGGGGAAGGCTTGTAGGATATACCCTTTGGTTGGTTGATGATGCATGGAGGGGATTGTAACCATGGCAATGAAATGATATACAATAGGATGAATGTAAAGCTAATGTTCTGTCATGTAAACTACTACACACTTCACAATAAAACATTTAAAAAAATAGTTGCATTTATAAGAAACTTGCATTAAAAGCTTTGCTATTCATATACAGACTTTGAAGTCCCAGCCAGTTCTTGAATACATACACAGTCAAGCAGGCATGTTGGCCAACTGTAGGTCACAAGTCAGGAAGAGGCTGACCTCAAGTAATAGGAGCCCTTCTTGTTTCTCTTGTTTCTTCTTATTTGAGGAATGGTATTCCTCAAGGCAGAAATATGTCTTCTGTTAATCTGAACATTGAACTGTGCCACTTGTCTTCAGTATGTAGGGCCTAAAATGGCCTTATATTGTTCACACTAGCTTTCATTTGAAATGTTTCTTTCTTTCTTTTTTTTTAAAAATCATTTTAAGAGTATTTTAAAAAATGCTGTAACATATATACACCTTAACATTCTAGATATTCATATTACAAAGCTTTAAAATTAGTAACATTTTCTTACCTATTATTTTTTTAAAACATTCTCCTCAAAATCCATAATATAAAATTACATGTGTTATTGTTAGTGCCATCAAGTCTGGCAGTTGGTGAATTTGAACTGCCAACGTTTCGATTAAAGCCAGCCTTGTGGTCTAGTGCATTTTCCATCCCACAGCACCACACCAGGACTCTGTAAAATTACATAGACTTTTTAAAGTGTACTATGTTGTTGGTTTTTTTAAACTAAATTCCACCCCCAATTTTTGTCGGTTCTTTTAGATTCTGTGTAATTCTAAGTAGAGTTCAATAGTGTTGGGTAGCTCTCACTAAGAGTTCTAAAACTGAACCTGGGTCTGGGAGATAATCTCTAAGGCTACAAAAGAATTGGATCCGTTCTGTTGTACTTCTGAGGCATACATTCCACCCCAGCATGAGAGATGAGCTCATATTGGACGTCAACTGTGGTCTCGATAAAAATAAGTAGCGTGTCAACCGAGGACAAAATTGCACCCAGGCAAATCTGTTGCTCATTGTTTCAAAGCACATTTTGATATAATCTGATATAAACTAATATACATTACCGAAAGAGAAACATTTATATTGGGGCAAGTATTTTGGTTTTGTGAAGACATTAGCAAAACTTCATATGGAAAGAGAAAGAAGCTCCCAGGTACTAGTGAGAACCCTGCACTTGAAATGTCCATTCTGAGGCATTTACCCTGGCTACTTTCCTTGCTATTTCTAAGAACCACTAGTCCTTTTGAAAGCTTTGACTATGTCCCTAAATGCCAAGAATGTCACACTGTGTCAATATCTTATACTCACAGAACTTTAGAGATGGAAAACATATCACCAAGGAAATTCTTAGTCATTCTAGAAATACAAATTTAAACATTTTAAAACGAGACTTCCTGGAAACTTAAGAAATATGTTTGTTTGTTTTTTAATATTATTGCATTCACAGTGAAATATTTAACTGTTCAAAAGTTTCTCTCTGTTATTGGCAGGTACTCTAGTATGGTTTATGTTCCTTTTCTGGTCTCAAGGGTACCATTCCGAGCAGTGAAGCAGTTGATTTACAATATGGCACACATATGAGTATCTCAGAGTGTCTTATTACCCACTGGGAGAACACAGTTGAATATTATTTCATTATTCATTTCAGTTAATCTCTGCATTTGATTCTATTCACATAGCTGACTGAAAAAGACAAGCACAATGTTATAAATATTTCAGTAATTTATTGAACTTTGTCTAGTATCTTTGCATGACTTACTACTTTATCACTTTTCTGATACATGTTGTTGTTGTTGTCAGGTGCCATCGAGTCTGATACATAGACAACACATTAAAATCTGAATGTCTGTAGTACACAGTTTTAAAATAATATATATGAAAACCACATCCCCTCAGGGTTTAATTACTGACTTAATTGGCATGTTGTTGTTGTTGTTGTTAGGTGCCATTGAGTTGGTACCGACCCTTAGCGACTTTATGCACAGCAGAACGAAACACTGCCCGATTCTGGGCCAACCTCACTGTTGTTGCCACACTTGAGTCCATCGATGCTGCTACCTGGCCAGTAAATCTTTTGGGGGGCCTTTCT
>NW_006408521.1:8578235-8644283 GCF_000296735.1 Chrysochloris asiatica | reverse complement strand
ATAGTGAACAGAACCAAGGAGTTGTATAATAATCAGAGTGATAGTAAACATAATGATGTTGTATTATTTTCCCATGGCTGATGTAACAAATGAATACTAGCTGAATAATTTAAAACAACAGAGTTTTATTTCCTTACAGTTCTGGATCCTCAAACTCTAAAATCAGTATCACAAAGCTTAAATCAAGGCATTGGTTGGACCATACTCCCTCTGGAAGAACTAAGGGACAGTCCATTCCTTGCTCTTCCAGCTTCTAGTGGCTACTTGCTTCCTTGGCTTGGCTTTGCATCACTCTGTCTGCCTTTGTCTTCAAATCATTTTCACCTCTGTGTACAGGGAAATCTCCCTCTCCCTCGCTCTTACAAGGACACTTGAGATAGCTTTTAGGGTCCAACAGGACTATCTCCTAATCACAATTTGTAGATTATACCCTTAATTAGATCAAAGACCTTGTTTCCAAATCCATGTTTCAGGGATTCTAACTTGATGTATTTGGGGGACCCTCTTTAAGCCTACCACACATTAACTGCTTGGATTGTTGTTGTTGTTGTTAAGTACCATGGAGTTGGTTCCAACTCATAGTGACCCTACAAAGGGTTTCCGAGGCTACAGATCTTTACGAGAGCAGACTGTCTCATCTTTCTCCCATGGAACCGCTGGTAGTTTTAAACTGCTGACCTTGAGGTTAGCAGCCCAATTCGTAAACACTACGGTACCAGAGTTCCTTTAGAAGAGTGTATTATGGCTGATTTTCTGTGACAGGAAGCAGTGTATGCTACTCTGGACATGCCCTAAGTCAGGATTGATGAGGAGTGAGACCGAATTCCACCCATCCACAGTCTCTCTTCCCAATCCCCAGTCCTACCAGTGTTTCACTTTCTAGGCTTTATGTAGAGAGCAGTGACCATCTCCTATCTGGTTCTCCCCACCTGAAGCCTGTCATTTCAATCTAGGCATTCCTCTTGCTGGTATTAAGTGCTGTGGTATCACCCCCTTGCACTCACAGGATAGTGAAGATAATCCCCTGTCCAATTAGGAAAGAACGCTAGAAATTGGTGGACTCTACTCTTCAAATATATGACCGATTTGTCACTTAAAGCTTATGGCTGCCATGCATTCTAAAGAGACCACCCACATGTGGTAAAAACAGGATTTTCTAGAGGCCACTGAGCAGGGCTAGGGTCAGCTTGAGAGGCAATATGAACTATACTAGCTTTTGTTTTAGAGACCTTTCCTAAGGACTATAGTATCTTGGGAGGGATCTGTAAGAATTTGCATTCTAAGAGCTGGCCTTGAGTGATTTGCCAAGATGATAAAATGTCCACTTGTTCTTGAAGTTCCCAGTGCGAGCCTCCTCCTGGAGTTACTCCATGTCCCCAGTACAGAAGCACACCTCACATACATAGGGGAATGAGGTCCCTCTGGCCCTCTCATGGCGGGCAGACCTTGTTTATGCTGGTACTGGAACATCTCTTGTCTCTGGTTCACACCTTCCATATTTGCTACGCTAAGACTTTATGGGTTCAGTTCATGTTCTTGGTACAAATAGATAAATTTCACATAAAGTAGATTACCTGTGGAACTGTTACCAATTCTTTCTTTGACATTTACCAGAAAGCTGTGTGAAACCTATAAGCTCACGAAAGAGTCCTGCTGAATTTGTGACTATAATGGCTTTCCAAAATAATTAGTCATAATTGAGCACTTGGTTTGAGCCACATACTACATTAAGCATTTTTATTTACAGTCTCTCATTTAGTCCTTTAAGTGAGGTCTTATTTTTATCCTCATTTTACAGATGATAACTCCTAGGCTCAGAAGGATTAGGTGACTACATAAGTAACTGAGTAGTTTGTTGTTGTTGTTGTTAAGTGCCATCGAGTCGGGTCCGACCCATAGCGACCCTGTACAGGGTTTCCGAGGGTGTAAATCTTTGTAGTTTAAGGCTATATATATACTGTAAGTCGGCAGTGGAGCTAGGATTTGAACCTGAGCAGTCCATCTTCAGAAATCATCTTTTAGCCTCAGCTGTACTGTCTCCTGATCATATTTATAATCTTGTTGTAGATTTAATTTTAATTTTGAAAAATGAATGAGGAACTTTGATTGTGGCAGCATTCCTTGTTTATGTTACAGATGAAAGGCACCTAGAAGATGACAGACACTATTTCCTTTAAAATTGCTTCAGACACCTCAGTTTGTTGCTTCACCCCCTATTGTTAGGTGCTGTCGAATCGGTTGTGGCGTACAGGGTACCCACGTACAGCAGAACAAAGTACTGCCTCCTGATGTGCGCCATCTTCACAGTCATTGTTGTATCTGAACTGTTGTTACAGCCTCTGTAAGTCAGAGGGAAAGCATCTCGTTCAGAGTCTGTGTCTTTTCTGTGGTATGGGTGAATGCACTGGGCAAGGTCGCTTTGAAGTGTTAGGTCAGCGGTTCAAGCTTACCAGTCACTCTTCGGAAATCCTATACAGGGTCGTAATGAGTCAGAACAGACTTGAAGGCACTTAACAACAACAACAACACTGTATCTTTATCCTTTACTAGGGACTGACCCCTCCTGATAAGATGTACAACAAAATCTCACCATCTCTCTTCTAAGGAGCAGTCTGTGTGTACTTCTAAAACAGATTTGTTCCTTCTTCTGGATTTCCACAGTATATTCATATTCTTCCCAATACCACAGTTCAAGATCATCCATTCTTCTCCTGTCTTATATGAGGAAATTGAAAATACCGTGGCTCACCTTCCACCTCAAAGTGACTGCTTTTAAACGTTTTCAAGAAGTCATTTGCAGAAGATTTGCCCAGTGCAATTTGTCATTTGATTTCTTGACTGCTGCTCCATGCATGCTGTGTGTTCAAATCGGATGAAATCATCAACAACATCAATATTTTCTTCATTTATTATGATGTTGCTTATTAGTCTACTTGCAGGGATTTTTTTGTTTTGTTTTGTTTTTGTTATGTTGAGTTGTAATCCTTGCTGAAGGCTGTAACCTCTGATTTCATCAGTAAGCACTTCAAGTCCTTTTTCCTTTCAGCAAGCAACGTTGTATAATCATAGGGGTTATAAAATACAGAAAATCTGATATTTTATGCCCTGTCACATGTTAAAGGTAATAGCAAAACTTATATTGCAAGAAACTGTTACTAAACATAAATAGTTTTTCTCTTTCTTAATTATCACATCATACCATTATATCATGGCAAAATGCTTTACTGTAAAGTCTCCTGCGGTATCATGCATCTGCAGATTTAGATGGTTGAGTTAATCTTTAAATCAGCAATTTCAATTCCACATATGAACAACTGAGGAAAACTCACAACTGCTTAGAACTATAACTCTTAGACACCATTGGTGTTCTACTGGGAGATCCAAGGCACCTTGTACCCATTTGATGTTAAGTGCCATCGAATTGGTTCCGACTCACAGTGAACCTGTACATGTTTTCTGAGGAGTGGCTGGTGAGCTTGAACTGCCAACCTTGTGGTTCAAATTGACCTTGCAGTCCAGGGCATTAATCCGAAGCATGATGCCAGTACTCCATAAATCTTTATGGGAACAGATGACCTCATCTTTCTCTCACAGAATGACTGGTGGATTTGAAGCACCAACCTTCCAGCAAGCAGCTGAACGCATAGCCTACCACACCACCAGGGCTCCTTGAGTGCTTGATTATTGTTGTTTTTTAAGTGCAGTTGAGTCAGTTCCCACTCATAGTGACACTGTATATAGAGTTTCTGAGAAGTGCCTAGTAGTTTTGAACTGCCGATATGGTGGTTAACAGTCCATTGCTTATCCCACAATGCCACACCAAATGTCTTTTTGTATCCGTTAGTTGTTGTTAAGTTCCATCAAGTTGGTTCCTACTCATAGCAACCCCATATGGAGTGTCCAAGGACTGGCTGGTGAGTTTGAACCATTGATCTTGTGGCTGAAACCTATTTTGTGGTCCAATGTTTTATCCCACAGCTCCACACCAGGGAATGGAAGGGAATGGAAATTGTAGAAAGATGATCTTTAGAGCAGCAACAGGTGAAATGGCCAATGATTCCTGCCTTAAAGGCAATAATTTGGCCATCTGGTCAAGAAATAACATCATTTTGCGATTTTAACAGCTGTTTGAAAATGTAATAAAGCCAGACTACCGCTGGAGTCCTGGTGTGGCGCTGTGAGTTAATGCGTCAGACTGCAAAGCCGTTTGAACTGCAAAGTTGGTGGTTCAAGCTCACCAGCTGCTCCTTGGAAATCCTATACAGGGTCGCTATGGGTCGGAATCGACTCAACGGCACTCAACAACAACAACAACCACTATATCAAGGAGCTCTGGTAGCATAGTGGTTATGAACTGGGCTGCGAACAGCTGTTCCGTGGGAGAAAGATGAGGCTTTCTGCTCCCGTAAAGATTTACAGCCTCGGAAACCCTGTTCAGGGTCTCTATGAGTTGGCACTGACTTCATGGCAGCATATAACAACAACAACCGCTGTATCACTGGCCTCACTGCAGACACACTAACATGAGCCCTTTATTATAGAAAGGTCTTTTAAAAGTTTACCTCTACATGATTTTTGTTTACATTTAAAAATTATTTTAAGTGTAGAAAATGTGCTTTAGTTTATTAGTTTTATTATCGAGAGATTCCCCAGATCTCCCCTCTCCCCCACGTAAGTTAATGATCTCATGAAATTCAGGCTTTATCCAAACTTAACTTCTCCCCAGTCTTCTTTATGTGATTCAATGGCTCCCTCACTGTCATCTTTGTCAGCTCTAAACAATGTCTTGTTAGACTTTTACTGCTAATTCACTAACTACCAGTAATATCTACCACCACAAATTACCTCCAAGAGCCAATTCCCTCCCCTCCCCCCCGTTGCCTGACATAAAGTAGAATTTTAAAAAATAATAATATGTATTTTCTGGCCTGATGAAGCAGTCTGCTGCTGTAAGGATTTGCAGGCTCAGAAACCCTAGCTAGAGTCATAGTCGACTCTGTGGCAGTGAGTTTTGTATCTATGAGGTATCACAGAAAAACAGAGAGGAATCAGTGTTGCCGGTTAAAATCTCCCTCCTGATTTGCAGGAGACGAAGAGGTTGGTTTGGGCTTGCTTTCCGCCCCCTCTCCAACATTAGACTTTTGAGTAAACTCTTCCAATGTTGGCTTCTTTCAAAAGTTTGCCTCATTTTTTCATTATCTTTTAACTGGATCTTAGATTGAAACCAAATTTCAACTTGGCTTTTGATAAAGATTGTATTTCTCAAAGGGATTATAACCCTTTTCTATTAAAAAAAATCAACTCATATTTTGTTTTAAAATTTCATATAAAATATTGAAAGAAAATGAAGCAGGGGTTTTGAAATGCATATGGAATAATTTTGTCAAGATGGAGCAAGAAAAGTTCATCAACTCAGATACTAGCCCTCAACATGAATTTTTACACTCAAAGAAATAGACTTTTGCCCCTAAAAGACAGGTCAGTTTTCAAATAGTTAAATATCAACTCAGCACTTAGTAATGAATGGATCCGACATTACAGAAGACATTAAAAATAGAATATCAGTTCTCAAGAAGATTAACTCTCTGTTTGTAGTACATGTAGTCCCTGGGTTTAGAATATCTGATTTATGGACAAATTGTACTTATCCTGCGTTCTGGTGTGGAGTCCTGGTGTGGAGCTGTAGGATAAGCACTAGACTGCAAGGTTAATGTGCTGGACTGCAAGGTCAGTTTGAATCGATCAACTTTACTTGCTGCACATGCAACGTTTAAACCACGTAGAAGACTTCTAGCCTTCATTGCACTAATTCCACTCAAACCTAACCAGTCCAATTTATAGCAGCCCTGTGAGACAGAGCAGAACTGCTCCTTAGGGTTCCAGAGACTCGAACTGTTGATGGGAGCAGGCAGCCTCATCTTTCTTCTCAGGAACAGCTGGTAGGTTTGAACCACCGAGCTTATAGTCAGCAGCTCCATGATTTTCCCACATGCCACCTGAGCTCCTTCAGTGCTCTAAAGTAAGACAAAGTGTGTACCTGTTCTGGTGTAGCTACAAATTCAGTTTAAAGACACAGTCAGATACTAAAGTTGCTTGTAAGCTGGGAACTTTTGTCTGTTTGTTTGCTTATTAAGTGAGAATAAAACATTTCAAACTGAGTTGCCATCAGTAAAAGCAATAGAAATTTTCAGAAGTACAATTAGCAGACGTCTCCCTTGATTCTGTTTGTTAAATAATTTGTTCTGTTTTTTGTATACTCCTCCCCCAAACTTCATCATATATTCATAGAACTAACTGTTCAACGTTAGCTTCTCAAGGGAAACTCTTGAAGGCTGGCGTAAATCCAATTTCATATAACTACATTGTCTTTACAAAATCCTTATAGCAGCCAATTCAGAGATGTCCAGCGTGTGACTGCTAGGAAGGGAAGAGCCACCTTTCCCACTGGACTTGCAAACACAGAGAGAGGAACTGACGATCCTGTTGTGGTGCTTGCTGTAAGAACATCACTGGACTGTGAACCACAAGGTCAGCAGTTTAAACCCACCAGCTGCTCTTTGGAAACCCTGTACAGAGTTGTTATGAGTCATAATTGACATGACGTCACTTAGCAGCCACAACAGAGGAACTTAAGGGTTCATGCAAGTAGCTTAGTGTCACCTTGTTTCCAGAAGTGGAGTCCTTACTAGAGGCGTGGAGTGGGAACACCCCTGTCCAGGATCATGTCCACCTGAAGAGCCGAGACATACCCTTAGTAGTTGTCTTTGGAAGTTTAAAACGAATTCAATGTGTTTGTAAATATTAAATGGCTTTGTTATAAATAACTCTTAAATATCTTAATCATAGAGTCATTTGGTGCTGCAGCATAAGTCCTGAACTGCTAAGCACTTGGTGGACGGTGTAAAATCATCAGCTGCTCCTGGGAAACCCTGTACAAGGTCGCTATGAGTTAGAATTGACTCAATAGCATTTAACAACAACAATCTTAAGTATACATCCTTTGAAGCAGTAAATGTTTATAAATACAGACTGGAAATGTGAAAATATATGTATACATACATCTAATACATTTACAAGGAAAAGCTTCTTAGAAAGTAAAGTCTGCATATTTCAAGTTAATAGCTTGAAATGACTTCAAGAGTACCAATGTATAAGAGAAAGAGCCCTGGTGGCACAGTGGGTTAAGTGTTGGGCAGCTAATCGAAAGGTTAGTGGCTCAATTCCACCAGCTACTCATCAGGAGAAAGATGAGGTTAGTTTGTTTCTATAAAGATTTGTTGTTATTGTTGTTGTTAGGTGCCCTTGAATCAGTTCCAACTCATAGCAACCCTGTCTAGGGTTTCTAAGGAACTCCTGGTGAGTTTGAACCACTGACCTTGTGATCCAGTGCTTTACCCCACAGTGCCACACCAGGACTCCTATAAAGATGCACAGCCTTGGAAGCCCTGTGGAACACTTCTTCTCTGTCCTACAGGTTCTCTGTGAGTTGAAATCAACTCACAGGCAGAGGATTTTTGTTGTTGTTGTTAATGTGTAAGACAAGAAGTCCAGATTGTGTAGTGGTCAAAGCTCTCCATTGTTGTTACGTTGTTAAGTGCCATCGAGTCAATTCTGTATCATGGCAACCCTGTGCAGGGTCTTGAGGAGTAACTGGTGGATTTGAACCACCAACCTTGTGGTTCGCAGTCCTTTGCTTATCCTGCAGCGCCACAACAGATGTCCTCCATTGATAACTAAACAGGCAGTGCTTCAAACTCGCCAGTGGCTCCATAGAGAAAAGATGAGGCAGGCTGCTTCCTTAAAGGCTGTTGTGGTTGCTTAGTGCCATTGAGTAGGTTTTGACTCATAGTAACCCTGTATAGGGTTTGCCAGGAGTGGCTGGTGGGTTTGAACTGCCAAGTGGTGGTTAGCACTCCCCTGCTTATCCTACATTGCCACACCAGGACAGGAAACACTATGGGGCAATTCTTTCCTGTCCTAAAGGATTAATATTATTTGGAATTGACTTGACAGCAAGATTTGGTTGGTTTGCTCTTTAATGTTTAGGAAGAGCCACAGTGAGATAGATTGATGTAGAGGCTGCATCAGTGGACTTAGACGTAAACACTATTCCCAGGATGGTACCATACTGCCTAACCGCATCTTTTTCTATTCTACATCAGGTGGTTCTGAGTCCAAATGGGCTCTCTAGCATCTGACAACAATGTGTAAGATGAGCTGAATTTTTCTGGTAGGCCAGTTGGCAGATGGCAGTCCTCAGTTACTCCTCACCTCCTCTGTGCCAGCCTTTCTGCTGGGCGATCAGGAGTGAAGATGAACAGCACCACATCTCCCGTTTAGGGGCTCCCATTCTGCAGACAGGTATAAGTAGATAAACAGCCTACCAGAGCACCCTGGTCTTTAAAGTGCAACCAAAGTATATTGCTACCGTTAGTGCCGTCAAGTCTGTCTTAACCCACAGTGACCCTGAGTATAGGGTTTCCAAGGAGTGGCTGGTGAGTTTGAGCTGTCAACCTTTTTGTTAGCAGTCTAGTGCTTATCCTACAGTGCCACACCAAATTATGTTGTCATTGTTGCTAAATGACATTGACTTGGTTCCAACTCATTGTGACAATTCTAAGTCTTCCAGGAACAGCTGGTGGGTTTGAACAACTGATCTTGTGGTTCAAACCAACCTTATGGTCTAGTGCTTATCCTACAGTGCAACAACAGGACTCCACACCAAAATATAGAGGAGGTAAATTACTTTGTACAGTTGTTGTTACGTGCTGTGGACTCAGTTCTGACTCATAGCAACCCTGTACAGGGTTTCTGAGGTTGTAAATGTTTACGAGAGCTGAAAGCCTCATTTTTCTCCCACAGAACAGCTGGTAGTTTTGAACTGCTGACCTTGAGATTAGCAGCCCAATTCGTAACCACTATGCTACCAGAGCATAGCTAGCATTTAATGTTGTTGTTAAACGCCATCAAGTCATTTCCAAGGAGCAGCTTGTGGGTTTGAACCACCAACCTGTGGTTAGAAGGTCAGTGTTTATCCTACAGTGCTGCAGCCATACTCCAGCCTAAAATAAGTCTTAGGAATTATTTTTATGCACCACAGATGTACACAGAAACTTTGGGATTCCAAGGTAATCCTTTGTAACTACAGAATGAAGTGAGGGTGCATATGCCCTGGAGAAGGAGGCCAGAAAGAGGCCAGGTCCATACTGTGAAGTTCCTTCACTGCCCAGAGAAGAATTCCAACCTGATGTAAATGCAGTGGGGAAATAAACCAGTCTTTAGTCAGCCAGCTAACATGGCCAGATGTTTTAGAAAGTTAGTTCTAGGGACAACAGAAGGAAGATATGGTGCATGTGACAAATTAGAAGCCTTTTACTAAGGGGAGAGTCTCTACTATGTAAGTAGTAGAGTCATTTTATAGTTTGCAAGTAATTTAGAATACTGTTATTTTTATTAACTATACATTTTTTTTCACCATGTATTATAAGACTTTATGCACTACTTGATATATGTTTAATATTAAAACATTACTAAAAATGTACTCTTAAAAGTCATTGCTATGATGATGCAACTTTTGAGAACTGTGTTGTTTGGAATCTGACTTGTCAGAGTTCTGTTTCAGAAAGTGGCTTTTCATAAACAGATGTTTAGGTGTCAGTTCTTTGCTATATAACCCCAACATTTTCTCTTTTCACACATGGGAAACGGGTGGCTACATATTGGGGCTAGGCATATATTCATGTGCTTTTTCAGAGAAAAATAATCCCAGCATGCAAATGGTAAATAAAATACTGAAGATAGGTGAGAGGAATTAATGAACCAATTCAAATAATAGTTTTGTAATGTAAAGACAGATAAAATCATGTATATACTTTTGAACTTGACCAACAAAAAAATAAACAAGTAAACATTGAATAGTTGTAGATCTAAAAGTGAAAATATATTAAATGTCTGAGTATCTTATGAAGGACTAATTAAGTAATAAAAGAATAATAAAGCTTATTAAAGGCTCAACTTTGAGACAAACCTTGTGCTTTTATGCCCTCTAGTGGCAATTTAGAGAATTGTCCATCATCATAGACTTGCTCAAGAAACTCAAGAGGGCATACCAATGGCACAGGAAAAAGGCAAACTTACTCTAAACCCTGAGAATTTTCTCTTCTCCTGCCTCATCTAACTGGCGGCAGAAAAGAGGTGGCTAACTTTGGAGATTTTAAAGACTCCTTTCGAAAAGGCAAAAGATGGAAAGGCAAAAGATGCAAAGACTGATTCGCAGATATACCTTCTTTAACATTTCTAACTAGGGATTTCCTAGCACAGAATGGGGGCGTGAATGTATACTTCATTATGAGACACAGATGGCACAGGGCCTTTGAGTTTGTGTGAACAAACCCCTGAATCAGCAGGTTTCTTGGCTTGCGATCCTTTGAGAAGCTAGCTGTCAACAATCAAAATGGCAGAGAAAGGATGGTGTGATCCCATTTCACAGAGATTTTGTTTAAGATCCTCAAAATCACATTGTATTGGCAGAGTAAGAGGGTGTGTTGTTCAATTTGCACTCAATAGTAATAATTAGACGTACCATTGTTATTAAGTGCCGTTGAATTGGTTCCGACTCATAGTAACTTAGGATAGGGTTTCCCAGGCTGTAAGCCTTTGCTGGAGCAGAAAGTCTCAAGTTTCTCCTGAGGGATGTTCCATTACAAAATTTAGAAAAACACATCATCATCAAACGTAAACCTATCCAGAGGTTTTTTTTTTTCTCTACCTTGTGTTATTCTTGCTTTGAGCTGTCAAGTTGGAACTGACTCATAGCAACCCTGGTTTCCCAGAGCAACTGGTGGGTTTGAACTGCCCACCCTGTCGTTAGCAGTCAGTGCGTATCATAAAAGCCACACCTGAGTTTTTAGCAATACTCCTAGAATTTGATGTAGTTGCTTGAGCCATGTCTGCAGAACACTTCAGATAAATGTTTATTCCTAATCCCAATGTGGCGGGAGGTCAGTATATTTCTAATGGCATTTCCTCAGTGTTCCTAAATCGGAATTGAGCCTTCAGCCTTGGTTTTCTTTACAGATCCCTTTGTAGTTCTGTTATGAGTATTGTTGTTGTTGTTGTTGTTGTTCTGTTATACGTATTGCTGTCAAGTCAGTTCTGACTCATAGAGACTCTGTATAGGACTTCTGAGAAGCGACTGGTGAATTTGAACTATCAACCTTGCAGTTCTAGGCGACCTTGCGGTCTAATGCTTTATCGTACAGAGCCATACCAGGATTGCTTATGAGTATGTTGTTGTTGTTGTTGTTAGGTGTTGACTTATAGGAACCTAATGTACAACAGAGCGAAACACTGTCCGATCCTGGGCCAACCTCACTACTGTTGCCATGCTTGAGCCCATTGATGCTGCCACTTTGCCAGTCCATCTCGCTGGAGGTCTTCCTCTTTTTCTCTGACCCTCCACCTTACCAAACATGATATCCTTCTCCAGCAACTGGTCCCTCCTGACAATATGTCCGAAGTATGAGAGACCAAGTTTAGCCATCCTGGCCTCCAAGGAGCATTCTGGCTGCACTTCTTCCAACACAGATCTCTTGGTTCTTTTTTCTTTTGGCAGCCCATGGCACTTTCAATATTCTCCTCCAACACCATAACTCAAAAGCACCAATTCTTCTAAGGTCTTCCTTACTCACTGTCCAGCTTTCACATGCATATGAGGTTATTGAAAATGTTATGGTTTATACCTTATGAGTATAATGGGCTGAAATGTCTTAATTCTCAGAATCATTTTATTTGAATCCTGCGACTACATAAGTAGTTACATAATACTTCTAAAAACTCTTCGAGTTTTCACAAATGAAAGCTTCCTTTTCCTAGGTAGATAATTCCTTTTAACAAGCGAGTTCCGATGCCACACAGAAGTGAATTTAATAGCCTGAAGATCCTGTTTTACTTTCTGAGAGACCAGATCCTATAAATTGCATTCTGTGTGCCATTCCACTTCCTGTCCTCGAAGATGGCGATGCAGAAACCCAGCTGTTGTGTGGGAACTGGTGAGAGCTGAGTTTCTCAAACCACAGGTCCTGGAAGGGTGGGTGTGTAGGTCCTGTTTCCCTTTCTTCCAAAATAGTACCCAGGCCCCTTCTGACCTTGCCTTTTTCTACCTCTGAATCGTTAAGCCTGCAGAGGAGTAAGTTTATCCTACTTCCTCTTGTTGTATTTATTTTTAATTGAGGAGAAATAAATACTTATCCTGGGAGAGGCTAGAGTTCTCTGGGGAGAACTTCTAGGTAAAGAATACGGCGCTGAGTTCTCTTGGTGGGGAGATTAGCATGAAGAGGATCTCACAGACTAGGAACTCTACAGCAAACCACATCACTCTGCTTTTTTTATACTTTGTATCTTTACATTCTGTTTCTAGTCTACATCCCGTTAGTATATACAAAGACCTAATTTTATTCAATATGGTATGATAGAAATAAGAAGCAAGCATTTACCTAGGTTTACAGTCTCTCAGGTGCCAAGGATTAAGCCATATACTTGTGAAGTGAACCCTAATAGTGCTACCTTGTTTTTCCAGGTCTTACAAGTTTTTCTCCTTTGACTGGTTGCAAACTGACCCCTTTTCTATTGTTCTCTGTTATTTGGAAACATCTGAGTTTTTCTTCTTTGCCAGGATTCATCCTTACACTGGGTCCGGCTTTTACAGTATGCAAAAGTATGCCATTTGTTGCACTGGACAGGACAGGGTGGAGACAAGTGTGGTGACTGGAGGCGGCAGATAGATAAGCATTACCTAGAAGGCAGACGAGGCCTCTGCCCACTGCTAGTACAGACTCACACTCATCATTCAAGATGCTAGGAGAGCAGCAGAGCTGGTAGGCCTTCTTGCCCTGCCTCCTTTGCGCTGTTCATACAATTTGCATGAAGAATTAAATTGCCATTTTGCCTTTGATTCCAATGGTTTTTCTTGTTTTTGTTAGGAAGTGCCATGAATTCGGTTCTGACTCACATCAACACTGTATAGGGTTTCCAAGACTATAAATCTTTGTAGGAACAGAGAGTCTCGTCTTTTCTCCCATAAAGCCTCTGGTGGGCTCAAACCACCAACCTTGCGGTTCTCAGTCCAGTGTTAACCCTACAGAGCCATCGCACTCCCTATATAATAATGTCTTAGGATGTTTATTGTTTAGATAAACAGGTTATCATTGCTTTTAGTAACAGCAAAAGGAACTAGAGATTCTTACCGGCTGATACCTATCATTGGGGCTGTTCTTTTTCCTGTCCTGGAGATCATGACACATGATCGTGAAGAAATACAGAATCCAAGAAATTCTCATAAAAAGCAACAAGAAGCCAACAGAAAGGACAGACAGAATTTAGTGAATGTTTCTTAAGCTTGTGGTTTTTTTGTTGTGTTTTGTTTTGTTTACGTCTGCTCAAGTCGGCCCTCATTCCTTTTTGACTGAGCACAAGGGCACCAATTGTGAGAAGCAAGGCAATGAAAAATCTTGGGTTGCTGCAGCAGAGGCAGCCTTCTCCTAACCTAGTAGAAATCTGCCCCTTCTGGACAATTTAGATACTATTTTTATTTTTTATTTAATTTCATGTTTCAGTGGTCCTTCTCTTGGAAATATTGTTTTTAGAAAAAAACAGGTTGTTACATATGAGGTGCATAGGTATTGGGATACTTTTTAAAGTTGAGTCGGCTTTTTGGTGTCTTCCATGAATTTGATAGGGAAAGGGACCCTTATAGTGTTCAGATCCCCTCTGAAATGCAGTTGGTCTTTGTGGATCTTACCTTTGTTAATTAATATTTTAAAGTAAACCTTTTAACCAAAATACAGTTTGTCAATACCTCTATTTGCCCTAAGTCTCGTGAGCAAAGTTTAAGTGATAACATTACTGAGATTGTGTTCCACCAGAATAAAATGTAACAGAAGTTACCGAAGCTGCAAATAAAACGTAAATGAGAGTACGCCTATTTAAAAATGGACAAAAATCAGGCAAAACAGGAAAGGGAAGAAGGAAGTGTGTCCCCTTGTGGGACTTTTGGTTTCCATGGTGAACATTTCTACAAAGAATACTTCTTTCCTATCTTCACATTAGAAGTAAGTGGGTCATCAAATGTTTACATAGTCAGATGACTAGATTTTGAGCTTAGAGGCTTTAATTAGCCATGTACAACACATTTTCAAGTCTATGAGAATTGGAAAAGTCATGGGAAAATAAAATAAAGAAATTAACTGAAAAGAATGATAATGATTTGCCAAATTAGAAGATGTAATTATACTGTTTTCCTTCAGATTACAAACTGCCTGCATAAATGTCCAATGTTCCTTTGAGTCTAAAACGCCTTGATGATTAATATGGAGTAGCATCGGGCTGCACCAGTGAGGTTTTGTTGTTGTAAGTGCATTTGAGTCTGTTCCTACTCATTGTGACCCTGTATAACGTTTCCAAGGAATGGCTTGTGGATTTGAACCACAGACTAAATCCAACATCCTGCATTACATTTCTTTCTATTCATTATTCTCCTCCTCATCAGCTTTTTGCCACAACTGCTAACTAGTAAGTGACTGATTTTCCTATAGTACTAATAAACAGTATATATCAGGTGACCTATTCTGAGGATTGAGGTATATATAGCTGGGAGAAGTCTAAATAATTACCAGAGTGATAGGGAAGCACTGCAGAACCAAAAGTAGACTGGCAGTCACTCACTCGCTTCTTCTTTGTTGTGGATCAGGCAAGTGAATGTGCCTGTGAGTACTGAGGGCCAAGGACACTTGGCTAGGAAAGTCCTCTTTGTTAGGAAACACTGTGGTCATTTCTTATTATCCTACCAAGAGCAAGCTGTGCCGTGTGTCTTAAAATATTACAGATGAAAGAAGGGAGAGTAGATAAATTAAAAATAACAGGAATGAGAAAAGCATATTTCCCTTTAATTTTTTCCAGAATAATTTAATACATTCTGTTGGAGAAGAAGCAGAGTTAAATGTTAAAGGGCCATCTTATGTCATAAATCCCAAATCAGTGTTTTTGTGAACAGACAAATAAGCAAACCAAATCCCATATTCCTGGCATATCCCTTCCAGTAACCAGACTAAAAAGCAGCATTGGTTCCCCTTAACTGCCAAACAAAGTTTAGAAACTTGTGTCTAGAGTTCAGGGATTTCTCGGGTGTGGCCCCAAGTGCCATTCCAGCTGCACTGGTGGACTAGTTATGTCCTAAGTGGTTCTCAGAAGGCTGGCATCCTCCACAAGCTGTTACAGATGCCATTCTAAGTGCTTTACTGAAACCTTTATCAGCCTTCTTGTAATTCTGTCTTGTAACTAGTCATTTATACCACCTTCTCCTCTTTGCAGTAACCACATCATTTACTCCTACAATAGAGGATCCAATGTTGATTGAGCTGAATTAGTCTGATTTCATATCTGTTTTTATGTATGTAGGATAATCTTTCCATGGTACTCTTATAAATGCTTCCTTAGGCAGATAAAAACTCAATGAGTGCAGAGACCCTACACAAATGGTTTTGTGGGAACATCATCTTCTCTGTAACACTGAGGTGAATAATATTTCTCATCCTGAAGATGAGCTTTTCACAAAATCAGAAGGGGAGATATACTTAAAACTAGTTTCTGGGTTATACGAAGTATTGGCACAGTTTCTGTAATTATCTGATTGTTGAAATCCTTTGTGAAAGGCACAGGGTTTTTCTGATTAGAGTCAAACCTAGCTTCTTTGCATGGCAGATAAAGGCCTTCTGTGAGCTGGCAGCTAATGATTTCTCTTTGCCTTTTCATGCTCTGTCACTCAAACCTACAGTTACCTGCTTTTGTAGATCTGTGGGCACTATGTTCTCATTCTTGGGCATTACAAGCTTTCTCCCCTCTATTTAGAATACTCTTCCTCCCTCATTCAATTGCTAAGCTCCAAATCATCCCTAGTCAAGTATGTTTTTCTTAATGTACTGCCAGGTGGATATGAGTATTGTTGAAGAGAAAGGAAACAGAGTGACAAGGTGTGATTATGGATAATGTATTGGGAACAGCTTCAGGGGGGACATTTGAGCAGAGGACAGAAAGAATCTAGGAAGCAGTGTTCTGCGCTGAGTATGTCCAGAGCCCCCAAGAAGGGAATGTTCTTGACAGATTTGAAGACTATCAAGCATGCCAACAGGGCTGGAGTTTACAGTCTAAAGCGGCAGTATAAGGAATAACAAATGAAGTAGAAAGTAAACCAGGGCTTAGGTCACATGGGGCTTTATAGACTTTATGGGGCTTTATGGTGAGGGTTGGTTTCTGTTTTTTAATTTTATTTTAAGTGTTAAGGAAGCCACTGAAGAGTTATTGTTGTTAAGTGCCATTGAATCATTTCCAACTCATAGCTACGCTATATGGGGTTTCTGAGGAGCACCTGGTAAATTTGAACCCCCAATCTTGCTATTCAGACCAACCTTGCTGTCCAGTGCATTATCCCACAGCGCCACCCCATGACTCCATTGAAGAGGCAAGAGCAGGGAACTGACATGCTCTGTTTTATGGTTATAAAGGGACACTTGACTCTTTAAATAGGAAAAGGGGGAAAGTTCTAGAATGGAAGTAGGCTGACCAAGTCAGAAGCTATTGTAGTTGTCCAGGTTAGAGAGCAAGACGTTCTGGTCTAGGGGGTTAATAATTAAAGAGCTAAGACATGATTAGTTTCAGGACATATTTTGAAGAGTTACTTGACTGGATTTGCTCATGGCCAAATATGGGATTTCATAGAAAGGACAATCCAGGAAAACGTTATGGTTTGGTTGGTGCTAATGATTGATGTACTTTCCTGAGAAGAAAACATAATGGAGTAAGAGCAGGTGGGGGCTGACAGGAGGGTAATGGCGGTGGCCGGAATAGGAATGAAGTGTTTAAATCGAAGTGACTTTTAAATGTCCACAACAGGCTTTCTGAGTCACTGATGGACTATCTTTTTAATATTGTCCACAAACCATTTGATTGCTTGCCTTTGTAAATTGATTATTATGGTGCCATTGAAGAAGAGTTCTAAACTGTGACCATTTAAGGCTATAAAAATGCATGTTTCTCTTAATTAAAAAACACTTTAGAGATTTGTATAATGCCTTCCTCTTCACTCTCGGGAAACATTCCCCTCATCTACTTTCATCGTTAGACTGAAGTTCGATTTTATTTCCAGCCTCTAAAACTAGTAGGCATCCAGTATTCCTTGAATAAATTAATGGATAGATGAGTCACAAAAGGGAATTAACAAGGAGACCAGATTTGATGATCAAAAAAAAAAACAAAAAAAAAACCCAAACAACATTTAGAAGCAGTTTTAGTTGCTATTATGTGAAAAGGAGAAAGAAAGATACATTTCTGAAAGAAACCTCCTAATATGAATAATTGTGAGTTAATGCACTTGTATTTTTTTCAATCATCACTGTTTACTTGTTGCATTTTCTACAGAGGAAGAGAAATTATGTTTCTCTCAGGCTGTTGTTATTGTTGTTAAGGGCCGTCAAGTTGATTCCGACCCATAGTGACCCTGTATAGGGTTACCTAGGAGCAGCTGATTAGCTTGAACCAACCACCTTGTGGTTCAAACAACTATGCAGTCCAGCGCATTAACACACAGGGCCACGCCAGGACTCCCTCAAGCTGTTAGTGTAAAGTTAGAGAGTCTGTTCTGAAATATTTACAAGGATGGTTAAAAAAGTTTCCATTCTGTTAGCTGACTAGTTAACAACACAGACTTTCTAATCCAATTCAAATACAGTTAACTAAGAACGAAAAGTAATCATTGGTTCCAACTGGAAATCAGCAGCTTGTTAAGTGCCATTGAGTTGCCTCCAAATCATAGTGACCACATGCACAACAGAAGGACACACTGCCCAGTTCTGCACCCTCATCACAATTGTTGTTATGTTTGGGCCTACTGCTGCTGCCACTGTATCAGTCCATCTCATTGTGAGTCTTATATATTTGCAGTGCAAAAGAAGAAATCAGCAGTAGTCACATAAATAGCTTGGAAGACCTAGTCTGGGCTAAGTGGTAGAATCAAGGATATAAAATCTGGCCCCTGTCTTCAGAGGATTTATAGTCTCATCAGAGAGACTGAATGATCATGTACAAGGTACAGTGTATGTCAAGGCTGAGACTATGGTAAATGATGAACAAAATAAGAATCATAGGAATTCAGAGGAAGCTGAGGGAGTTGACAGAGGAGGATTTGAACACAGCAGGTGGGTTGTAAGTTAAAGTAGCTAGGAGATAGGCAGGAAGAGAGCATTCTAGGGTGTAGAAATGGCAGGATTAAAGAAATGGGTATGAGAATGTGCATGGTGCAATTGAGCAACAGATTTGACTTGAACATTATGTTCCGAATCTCAGCCACCCAACCTTATTTTAATTCTTGTGTGTATTTTCTCTTTTGAAAAAATTATGGAATCTAAGGGGGAGGGGACTGCAAAGGCAAGAAGTGACTGGCTTACAAGCTTTCAAGAGGGAACCTAGATCCAGAGGGTGTAGGAAGGTAGAATCTCCACTGAGTAGTATCCAATCTGTCTAGGCGGGGCTGATGAAAGGAAATGCGGATAGGTCTCTTGTGATTATTCACTATTGAGTGAATAATTGTTTTATCAGGACTGATTGTGAGGGTTGGAAATGTAAAGGTAGACATTTTGTAGCAAGGAGGGGAGTGATTAACTTTGCAGTCTAGGAGCAGAGGTCACTAGGAACATCAAGAGAGACAAGCCAAGAGTGGGACCCTACCCAGAGTAGCAGTGATGTCAGATGAAGGCGATGACTTGGAGAGATGGAGCTGCTGGGGACTTTAGACCCAGAGAGGGAGAGGGGCTGTGTGCTGACGACCAGGGGACAGGCTTGTAGGGTATACCCTTTGGTTGGTTGATAATGCATGGAGGGGATTGTAACCATGGCAATGAAATGATATACGATAGGATGAATGTAACACTAATGTTCTCCCGTGTAAACTATCACATAATTCACAATAAAACATTTTTTAAAAAAGTAAAAAAAAATAATGGAATCTTATTTCCAATAGTTCTTATTTCATTAGAACTATGTTTCATCTAGAGAAGAAAGCTTCCTTGCCTCTCATTAGCCCTCTGGTGGTTGTGATCATTTCTTGGGTTACCTCATTTGTAGCTGCTTCATTCATGTTTCTGCCTCCATCCTCACATGACTATCTCAACTACACACATGTCTCAGTCCTTATAAGGATAGCCATCAGTGGATTTAAGGCCACCTCTAATCCTCCCGTATGACCTCTGCAAATACCTGATTTCCAAATAAGGTATTTTGAAATTCTGAATGAATAAGGATTTTTGAAGAACAGTATTTACCCTAGGATACTGGGATGTCCAGGTTCTGAAGGCGGCTGTCTCATTGACCGTCACTTTCTGGTATTCATATCCTTTCATAGTCCTTTATCTGTATTCAATCATAGCTGGCCTGTGAACAACAGAATACTGTCCATGTGACATGGTGTGGCATCGGATGCTAGGTTCTAAAAGACACATGGCTTCGTCTTCTCTCTTTTGGAATTGCCCATTCTGGAATGAGATCATCACTCTGCAATGAGAACATATCCAGGCAGCCTGTAGAGGGGTCTGCATAGAGAAGAAAGGAGGTCTAATGCAAGCAACTTGCTCAATATGTGCGTGAGCTGCCTTGGAATGAAATCTAACTCCAGTCACGCTTTCAGATGCCTGTATCCCAGCTGACATCTTGATTTCCACCACATGAGAGATCCCAAGACAAAAGTACCCAACTAAGTCATCCTGTGCACCAGACCCTTGGGCATTCTAAGATGATAAATGCTTATTACTGCTTTAAAGTGGTTTGTAATACACTATTGTTGTTGTTGTTGCTAAGTGCCGTTAAGTTAATTACAACTTTCAGTAACCCTGTATGAGGTTCCTGATGAGCAACTAGTGATTTTGAGTCACTGAGCTTGCGGCTAGCAATCCAGTGCTTATCTTACAGTTCCACTTCAAGGCTTCTGTACAGCTTTGTTTTGTTGTTATGTGCTGTGCAATCACTTTCAACTCATAGTGACTCTATACGGTTTCTGAGCCTTTAAGTCATTTGCAGGAATAGAAGATCTCTTCTTTCTCCTACGGAATGGAAGGCAGGTTCAGACCACCAGCCTTGTGCTTCACAATCAATTACTTATCCTGCAGAGTGACCACTCTCCCCTTATACAGCATTGTTGTTGTTGTTATGTGCCATGGAGTCGATTCCGACTCATAGCAACCCTGTACAGGGTTTCCGAGGCTGTTAATCTTTACGGGAGCAGAAAGCCTCATCTTTTTTCCACAGAACAGCTGGTAGTTTCGAACCGCTTACCTTGCGGTTCACAGCCCGATTCATAACCACTATGCTACCCAGAGCTCCTATTAGATAAGTAAAATATATTCTGGTGCCCGGAAGTATGGTGCTACCATAACAAAACCCATAATGTGGATAAATTGTGAAATAGGGAAGTGAGTGAAAGATAGAAGGATTTGGCGGTCTCAAAAGGACTATTAGTGGCTGTCTGATGGCCTTTGAGAAGTGATATATATATATGATTGAAGTGTGACCCTCACTTCCCACCCACCCACCCCCCCCCAATTAAAAAAAAGAAAGAAAGTGCCCTAAATATAAGCAATGGAAGTATAAATGTAAGGCCAGCAATTTAAATCCAACAACCACTTCTGGAAACCCTATACAGTGTCATTGTGAGTTACAACTGATTTGAAAGCACACAACTTAGGAGCAGCGGATGGAATCCTCTGTTTGCTGAAGAGACCATATCAATATAGCAGATTCGCAGCTGATTACTTTTAGATATAAGTGAGCAGACCTAGCAGAGAAGAAAGCAGATGTGGGGAGGACCTACATTCTCTGATTTGTAGAGTCAGAAACCCCCTGTTGGGGCTTCCGAGGAGCAGCTGGTGGGTTTGAAGCACTAACCTTGTGGTTTAGTAGTCCAGTGTTTATTCTACAACACCACAACAGGACTCCAAACCCAGAAATTCCAATGGCTAGCTAGAGAAGCCAGAACTGACAGAGCTCTATTTTCCCTGGAGATTTCCCCTAAATTCAGACTTCTAGTCTCATAACTATGAGAAAACAATCTTCTACTTGTTTAAGTCATATTGTTGTTTTTGTTAAGCGCCATCTAGTGTGTTCCATCTCATAGTAACCCTGTATAGGGTTTTTAAAGAGTGACTAGTGGGTTTGAACCACTGACCTTGTGGTTAGCAGTCCAGTGCTTATCCTATAGCACCACACCAGGCCTGCACACTTGTGGTATTTATGTTATAGGAGTGTTGCCAAACAAAAATGAGGGTTTGTCTCCTGTCACTGTAGCCAATCACAGAGACGGGGAGAGATGCAATCCAAGCTTTATTAACAGATAGCCAGCAGTCTGGAGGATGGGGGAATGATCTCTGAAGACTGTACTGTAATCCTTCTAGGACCATAAGGTCATCTCGGCTAGTATTTAAACTGACTTCCTCATTTGCAGGGTCTTCATTTATTGAGACCTAATGACTGACTCCGTTATGTTTAGGTCAGTAGAGCCATGCTAGCAGCCGCACAAGGAAACTAACACAAGAATGATGCCTATGAGGGCTTAGAGGTGGTGGTGGTGTGCCTTGCAGTTGGTTCTGACTCCTGTGTAGTGACCCTGTATAGGGTTTCTGAGGCTGTAAATCTTTACAGGAGTAGAAAGCTTCATCTTTCTCCCATGTAATGGCTGGTAGCTTCGATCTGCTGACCTTGAGGTTAGCAGCCTGCCTTGTAACCACCACACTACCAGAGCTCCTTCTTAAACAGGAGTGAGTAAAATGTTATTGGAAACTGGAGGGAAGGAATCCTTTTTTTGAAGCCACAGAAAGATTTGTAACACTGTCATCTATGATGACCAGAAGATATATCTAGTGAAGCGGGTAATCTAACTAAGCTGATTTGTGGACAAAATATTGAAGGTGCATAAGGTTTCTTCTTGCTGCTTATCAAAAATGGGATATTAAAACAATAAATTATAAGAAGCACTGTTGGGAGCGGCTGAACCGAAGGTCTCAGACCTAGGGGCAGTTTAACTGAAGGATTGCAACTAACCTGTTTTGGTCCAGAAAATCGGGCTGCCCCCAGGTCAGGCTGCCCCCTGAGGAACTTGTAAAGCCTGCCTCAGGGAACAAGGAATTTGCAGTCTTTCCTTATAGACAGCCATGGCCTTCAGTTTAGTCTGCAAAAACATCTTGCTACCCTATCTCTGTTTCCCCAGCAACTACATTCTTCTGATGAAGGCCCACTTACTGCTTGCTTCTATACACCAAATGATTTTGCCATCTTTTCCCTGCCCCTAGCTCTCTTTGTGTATATAATAAATGAGCTGAATGTAGGAGGTGTCACAGTATCTCTATGAGAGTGCTGTGGTCCACCTGGTCCCACCTATTCTATTCTCATTTTGTGTCTTGTGATTTTCTCCTTTTCTAATCTCCCATTGCCCCTACTCGGGTTTAATCTCTCCATGCGGGTCGTGGCGTATAGCCACTTGTCAGACTCAGCAAAGCACTGTTAAAGACATGCTGGTTTTAATACTTCAGTTTCTTTAAATGGATGATAATACTAACATTAAGAACTGTCTTCCAAGTGAAAATCAAATTCATGGCACTCTCAGGAAAATACTATATGAGAATAAAACTGAATGTATGAGTGTAGTTGTGAAATATTTTGTAGGATTGGAGAAATATTAGGATTGAAGAAATAACTCATTCGGATAATGGGGTTACAGAAATGCTTAAGGGTGTTCTCCATCAATCTCAATGGAAAGCTAAGGTTACCAAGAACTTATATTGAAGAGCTTCCTAAGTGTGGCTTTTGTCTTACGGAATGGACTTCAGTAGGGAACACCGAGACTCCAGCAGTTTTTAAGAGAATCGTATTGGCCAAACAAAACCAGTTTGGACTGAAAGGTATAGAAGCTGCATAAAATGAAGCTGCTTTTAATACTCCAAACTTCTTCCAGCAGGAATCTTACTGAGAATTTCATTCAGCTTCAAATACTGGCAACTTTGTATAAAAAGGAAGAATGACAGGAAGCAGAGCCAAGAGATACATATAATTATTTCCAGGCCTCATGTGGTGCTATGGATTAATGCACTGAACTGCAAAGTTAGTGGGAACCTCAAGGCTAGTGGTTCAAACTCACCAGCTGCTCCTCAGAAACCCTGTACAGGGTCACTATGGGTTGGAACTGACTCGATGGCACATAACAATAAAAACGTACTAATTGACGTCTTGGTGTGGTGCTGTGGGTTAATACACTGGACTGTAAGGTGAGTTTGAACTTCAAGGTGGGTGGTTCAAGCTCACCAGTCAATCCTCAGAAACCCTATACAGGGTCGCTTTGAATCAGAACGACGTGACTACACTTAACAACAACAGTGTTAATGGGAGGGGCTCTGGTAGTGTGGTGGTTACAAGTTGGGCTGCTAACCGCAAGGTCAGTATTTCAAAATTACCAGCTGTATCCTGAGAGAAAGATGAGACTTACTGCTCCAGTAAAGATTTACAACCTCGGAAACCCCATGCCGGGTCACTATGAGTCGCAACCCAACTCCATGGCACATCACCACACCACTGCCAAACCACCAGTGCTAATTGGAGTCCTGGTGCGGCACTGTAGGATACCTACTCAACCTCAAGGTCAGTTTGAACCGCTGCTCCTTGGAAACCCTCTACAGGGTCACTATGAGTTGGAACCAACTCGATGACACTTAACAAGAACAGTACTACTTATGAGTCTTAGTGAGATGCTATGACACAAGCATTAGATTTCAAGGCCAGTTTGCACTGCAAGCTCAGCGGTTCGGACTCACCAGTCTCTCCTTGGAATCCCTACACGGGGTTGCTAGAGTCCAACTGACTGACGGCATTTAAGTACTAATTACTGAACTGCCAACTAGGCCCTGAAGGGTTTCAAAGTTAAAGAGTTACAGCCAACTTGATGGCTATAGGTGGTAGGTAGTTAATGTGGGGCTTTTGGATGGAGTCAGAGACATTGTCTTTTTCATTCTTACATCTTCAGATTGAGAGGAATTAAACTAAAAAAAAACAAACTGTCCTTAAGTCACAGGTAGGGAAAGTCATCTATGACTTTACCTCTTCGATGATGACATGCTAGATTAGGAAGCAAAGTGGCACTGTACTATAAACAGGCACTTGAGGACAAACCACAAGGTTGGTGGTTCAAGCCCATCATCCGCTCTTCTGCAGCAAGATGAGGCTTTCTGCTCTGGCCAAAAATTTCGCCTCAGAAACCCTGTATTTGGTCGCTATGAGTTAAAACTGACTCTATGGCACTAAACAACAGCAGTGCAGTAAGGCTTTGGGAAGGGATGAGTGTATTTTCTAAGTGGAAGTAATGTGACTCTCTGGGGACTAGAGATTGGACAGCAGTAGCTAGCCTTTAACATAGCCCCCAAGACACATTACACAAGGTACACCCTTACCTCTTAGTGTTCATACCATTTGGACTCCTGGTTTGGTGCTGTCAGATCAGCACTGGACTGCAAACCACAAGGTTGGCAGTTCAAACCTACTAGCTGCTCCTCAGAAACTCTACACAGAGTGGCTATGAGTCAGAACTGTAGGCTCAGCTACTTTCAAATTCCCAATTTACAGAAACTATAAGACAATAATTGTTCATTGTTGCTTTAAGCCAGTCCATTTAGGGAGGATGTACTGTGCAGCATTGTTGTTAAGTGCTGTTTAGTCATAACCACCTTGTATAAAGGGTTTTCAAGCAGTGGCTAGTGGGTTTGAACTGCCGAACTTGCAGTTCAAACAGACCTTGCAGTACAGTGTTTATCCTATAGCACCACACCAGGACTCCTTTACAGCATTATAGAATGAATATATAAACTGTATTAAAATCCAATGTGAAAAGCATACTGAATAAACATGCTACAGTACATTATATTTTCTAAACACAAATCAACGCATTTTTTTAAATCTTGTTTTCTGACTACTTAATAGTGAAGTTAAGATTATTTGCATGGCAGCATATGTCATTTTCTGCTTATCAAATCTAAAAACTAAAAATGTTATTAAATAATTTGAACAAGAATATCTGATTGAGAGTTCTAGATGTTAAGTTGTGTTTCTTTTAAAAGGAATACAACTATTCATGTCCAGTATTTACAAAACAGTGAAAAAATTAAATCAATGAATGAGGAACTATAGCATCAAATATGGAGTCCTGGTGTGGAATTTGGCATAAAGCACTGGATTGCAAGATTGGTTTAAACCACAAGTTCACCGGTTCAAACTCACCAGCTGCTCCTTGGAAACCCTATACAAGGTCGCTATGAGTTGGAACTGACTTAACGACACTTAGCAACAACAGAGAATCAAATAATTTTAATTGGATTCACACATCAAAAAAGACAAAGTGAAAATTGCATTGAAAATGAGGCCCTTTAGGCTGGAGGAACCTGAGACTATAACCCTTGGCCAATCTTCAGGTCTGGAAAGAAACCTATCCCCATGGCCCAGTTTTTATCCAAGCAGTTTGTAGGTATATGGTGGGGGACAACAACACTAGCAAGGTATACTCACCATTGGATGGTCAATCATTCAAAATCAAAAGGGCAGTCTTTGAATAAGGACAAAGTTGAGAAGGTGGATAGGATGCAATTAGCAACCAGTGAGAGCAAGCAGAGAAACTGTTGTTACATGGAGCTGATTATAAGTATGGAAATGAAACAGAATGTGTGATTTGTTGAATGTAAAGCTGATGATTTCTCTGTAAACCTATGCTCAATTCACAACAAAATGTTAAAAAAAAAAAACCCAAAAAATATGAGACCTTTTGACATCAGCAAGTTTATATTGCTAATATTATAATTATGATATTATACAAAATCATCATTATATTAAATATCATATTAATAGTCTAATGTTAAAATTTATTATTTAAAATTTTTGTTTCAAATGCAAAATAAAACATATTTTCTTCTTAATAATAACATTCATTCTTATTAAAAAGCAAAAGGCTTCAAATTGTTAAACATTTATAAAAATTAAGGGCAATTTTTGTGTGGTAGTTGGTTAAGTATAAGTACATTTACACCAAAAATCAAGAGAAATGAAACTGAACCACAGTGATTAAGTGTTCATGAAGAAGGTTTGGATAATTGGATAGATGTCGTTTGATTGAACTTAGATTTTATTAAGTGTGGGGATAAGAGTATTCACTCACCAGCTGCTTCCTATACTCCCAAAGCCTGGAGAAATGTGTGAATGAGTAAGAAGGCACTGCCTTCCCATATTTAGGACTCAAAGCCAGTGGTCCAGCAGGAGTGACCCCTATTCTGAATCCAGAATACAAGTTCACCCATAGGAAAAGCCCATTTTTCTTTAGGTAATTAATTAGGTAAAAAATTAGCTTGCCTTTGCCCCATTCCTATTGTCTAGAGCTAGGAATGGGACAAAAGTTCTGTTGAGAAGAACATGGGTACAAAAAGAGATGGTTTTTCAAGTAAACTGGAAGCCAGTCTATCACTCATTCTTAAACTATAAGTACACGGTATGAGTATCCTGAACATTTGATTATGCTTATAAGGAATCTGTACATGGACCAAGAGGCAGTTGTTCAAACAGAACAAGGGAACACAGAATGGTTTAAAATTAAGAAAGATGTGCGACAGGGTTGTATTCCTTCACCATACTTATTTAACCTCTATGCTTAGTAAATAATCCGAGAAGCTGGGTTATAAGAAGAAAAACGTGGCATCAGGATTGGAGGAAGACTCATTAAAAACCTGTGATATGCAGATGATACAACCTTGCTTGCTGAAAGTGAAGAATTAAAATATTTACTGATGAAGATCAAAGACTATAGCCTTTGGTATGGATTGCATCTCAATGTAAAGAAAACAAAAATTCTCACCACTGGACCAATAAACAACATTCTTATCAATGAAGAAAAGACTGAAGTTGTCAAGGACTTCATTCTTCTTGGATCAACTATTAACACTCATGGAAGCAGCAGTCAAGAAATCAAATGACGTATTGCATTAGGCAAATCTGCTGCACAAGACCTTTTTAAAGTGTTGAAGAGCAAAGATGTCAGCTTGAGAACTAAGGTGAACCTGACCCAAGCCATGGTATTTTCAATAACCTCATATGGATGTGAAAGTTGGACAGTGAATAAGGAAGACCATAGAAGATCTGATGCTTTTGAGTTATGATATTGGAGGAGAATATTGAAAGTGCCATGGACTGCAAAAGAACCAACAGAGCTGTGTTGGAAGAAGTACAGCCAGAGTGCTCCTTGGAGGCCAGGATGGCCAAACTTCGTCTCTCATAGTTCGGACATATTGTCAGGAGGGACCAGTTGCTGGAGAAGGGTATCATGTTTGGTTGGGTGGAGGGGCAGAGAAAAAGAGGAAGACACCCCCCGTCTCCCTCCCCGCAGCGAGATGGATTAGCAAAGTGACAACATCAGTGGGCTCCAGCATGGCAACAATAGTGAGGTTGGCCCAGTATCGGGCAGTGTTTTGTTCTGCTGTGCATATGGTCGCTATGAATTGGTGCCACCTCGATGGCACCTAACAACAACAACACATACTAGCATGACTCTCCATCTAGATTTATGATATTTATAATTCACAGTCTTTCTGTCTCTCTCTAAATAAATCTTCCTTACTATTGAGAATGTGGGACTTTCTAGGTAGATAGGTAGATGGGTCTGTACAAAATGGATAGAAACCCTGTTGTGATTAGTTTTAGAGTGAAACTGCCTACATATAATATCATTTCTACTCTTTAAAGCTATATGATCTTGGAAAGTTAGTAAATTATGTGTGCTTCAGTTACCTCATGAAAAGGTTTTTTCATGAGAATTAAATAACAATAAATGCTCAGGGTTTAGAATAATGCTTATCACATATTATGCATTCTTTAAGTATTAGCTGTCTGTGTTTGTTGATGTTGATAGAAAAGCATATAGCCTTTTGGTTGTTATGTGCCGTGGAGTCGGTTCCGACTCACAGTGACTCTGTACAGGGTTTCCGAGGCTGTAAATCTTTACGGGAGCAGAAAGCCTCATCTTTCTCCCACGGAACAGCTGATAGTTTTAAACTGCTGACAGTGAGATTAGCAGCCTGATTTGTAACCACTACACTAGCTTTAATTTATTCTCAAATTCCCTTTTATCTTCATATCATTTTCTCAGGTACACAGAAAACTCTCTTGTATCCTGTAGTTTAACCTTCTAGTGAGTCACTCTTTTGAAACTTCTTAATAGTCACATTGACTTTGCATTACCACTTTCCTGTAACCTCTGTGCCAGCCACCATCATTTCTCCCCTACATGACTACATGACTTCTGACTAATTCCTAGGTTCTGCCTTTGTCTTCTTTTTGTCTGTTTTCAATCCAGAAGCTTGAGTAAATTAGACTAAAAAAAGAAATATTCAAAACCTTCCAACAGCTACCCTGTCACATAGAGTAAAAGTCAAAATCTTTACAGTAAGTAGTTTACAACGTCCTTAGCCATTTGTCCCCTATCCTCACCCACCCATATTTCATCGCCTTGTTCTCAGACACTGTAGCTACAGTGCTAATTGTAATACTCCATACAGAGTCCTTCCCCAGGGTGACTGAAGTGTCTACATCTCTACCCTGAATGTTCCCCACTCCATCCCACGTGGTTCATTCTTTCATCTCCTTCAAATCCTTACCAATATATCTCTTTCTCAATAAGGCCTTCATTAATCCCTGTAAATAATATTGCAGACTCCCCATTCCTGTTGTGATTGCTCCCTTTGTCTAGTTTTTCTTTACAACACTTGGCACAGTTTGGCATATTATATATCGTTGTTTTCATTGAGTGCCATTGAGTCGGTTCTGACTCATAGTGACCCTGTATACAGTTTCTGAGGAGCAGCTGGTGGTTTTGAACTGCTGACCTGTACTTCGAGGTCCAATGCTGAGTCACAGTGCCACATATATCTTTATTGTCTGTCTTCTCCACCAGAATGTAGTCACATGTAAGTAAGCAGGATGTTTTTGCTGTGGGCGTTCTATTTTGTCCACTGCTATATCCTCAGTGTTGTTAACAGTATCTTATATATGCTCGGAATCCTGGTATGGCACTGTAGGATCAGCACTGGACTTCAGACCACAGCATCGGCTGTTCAAACCTACCAGCTGCATCTCAGAAACAGGATTGCTATGAGTGGGAACTGACTCGATGCCCCTTAACAACAATACCAACATTATATGCTCACTTTAATTGATAATTTTCTAAAGATCATTCCAAATATCATAGAATTCTGGTAGATTATGCTGAAAAGACGGAAAATTTGAATTATGATTTGAATTCAATGTTCAGGTAAATTATCTGAAATAATTTCAAAGTTTTTATTTTGTTCTTGTTTTTATTGGATCATCTTATTTGCCTTGGTCTATCAAATGTATTTTACCATAATTGAGTTTCATACTTTATCAGTCTTGAAAGAATTAGTTAGATTGGTAAATGCAAAAAGATGACAGAATTGGCCTGAGATCATAGTTTATCCCTCTTGGCAGTGGTATTCTGTTACTAACTGAGGGATAATTGCTGTCACTCTTAGTTACTTGATTTCTATTATAAAACATGGTGGACAAAGGTGATGTCTTACCAACATTTAAAATGCACTTTGTTGTGTTGGGTCAATTGAAATATTATTTCCATGCTAAAAATAATGACTGAAAGCAGTTTGTTACAAGTAGACATGGGATGGGTCAAATCTGCTCCTAGTGTTCCCTCCGGGGTTTGAGTCATTTGCAGAGATGGCTGAGTCCCAGATCATAGGATGCCCAGTGGAAGTCATCTTCATTTCCCAGAGTCTCCAAAGGAGAAAAGAGCATGGCTTTCTTTCTGTCATAGTGTTTAGTGTTTCTTAATACTTAATGCATAATTGAGCTTAACACTGATAGGGAAATGCAGCTTCTTTAGCCATACTTAATGGTGACATTTAAGTTAATTTTATTTCCTTTTTTTTTTTTTTTTTTTTTAACGGTAATGAATTTAGTTAGAGGTCACAATCATTTTCCACTGAATATATCAAAATAATCCCTGATCAAATTTATCATGTATTTTGAATTCCTTTGAAAGTGTAAAGGATTTGTTCAATATTAGTAGATTCTCTCAGCATCACAATAAAACAAACACATAAAAAATCTTTAATTGCAAGAGATGTCATGTTTTCTCAAAGACACATCTTTTTCGGTTAAATGGCACAGTTGGAAATTTTTAGCTTCTGGTCCTTGAAAGAATCCAACAGGACTGAGGATTTTTGTGTTTCATTTCAATAAAAATTATTACAGTCAAAGGAGGATGTCTATGAAAACAACATGAAGATAGGGGCCATTGCCAAACTTCCCTCACATAACGTAGTATCTGTGAGATTTTTAGTTTCATCTCACAAGTCATACTGATAAAGGAGTACAGCTCTATAGCAACACCTAATGGTAACATCACAGTTTCTTTGCTTTCCTTTACTTATTTATGTTTTAAGATAATATATTTTGTAATGTGCTATTTTATTACAAAGAATAAACTGTATTAACTTCAACTATGTTATATGGTGGGTAGAAGGCAATTTTGTCACAAGAAAGAACTAAGTGCATTGAGTAAAATCCGAAGGCATAAATAGTAGAAATACCTTCTGGAGCCAACATGAGATCTACAACACTGCAGTGGCAGATTGTCAGAGTAACACAGACAGTTTGTTGTCCACAACCAGATGTAATAGTAGGTCACATGGGTCCTGGTACACAGGTATTGCTTTTCTCTGAGTGATGAGTGAGAGATGCTTATTTAAGCAATGAAACAATGATCATTTCCTTGTTACTTCTTAACTTTATGTTTTTAATTTCAGATCTCCTTCCCCTTCCAGAGGAAGTTAGCGATGCCATAGCTTTAATGTCTGTTTTAGCTGCAAAACTCAAAGGTTCACTTTCTGTTAGAAATCTAAAGCAGGTGGTATACAGTTTCTCGTGATTTGGAATTCTTTAAAGGCAAGTAAATTTGAAGTTCAAGTGCGGGTAGGTTAAACAGAAGTCATGATCCTGTACCATGTTTTTCTGAATAAAAAGAAAACTTTTCTTTTGTAATGCAATTGTCTGTCCAGCTGTAGCTCTCAAATGCATCATTGCCATATTCATTGCAGTGTCATTTCCATTAACTTTTGAAACCCAAAAGTAATTTTTGTTTTGATTCTGATTTGGATTTTCAATAGAAAGTAAATGATGCAAAATTTAGAGGTAGCAGCTAAACCAGGGATTTAAGCCATTGCACTGCTGATCTCGGAAGGAATCTGAACTGGAAGGAGGGGATCTGAACTGAAAACAAAACAAAAAACAAAATTGGGTGGGGGTGGGGGGAGGGCTGGGGGACAGGGAGAGTCTTGTTCTTAAACTCTTAGGTAGTATCTTTTGTGTTACAAGCTCTGCTTTTTTTATGTTACAAGCCAGGTAAATGTCTTTCAGAAAATGACAAAATGGAGGTTAAGAATGAGGGGGCTGTGATAGAGTTCTCCTGTGGTGGTGCTAATGTTCTTCTGTGTTCCCTGCTATGGTGGATCTGGGCAATGTCTCCTCTTTACTAAATGGAAGTACATGAAAAAGCCCCTTACAGCACTGGGCACATGGTAGACACTCAGTGTTAGTGAAGCATGTGCAGACATGGATGATAATAATAGGATCATAACTACAGTGCAAATGTTGTTCTTGGCCATGTATGTTTTTAGTTTGCTCTTGTCAGTGTGCCCGTTCTCAGAGAACCATGATTCCTACCCCGAATGTGCAATACAGACCAGGCCCTTCAGGTTAGCATTATTGGATGGAAGAAGATAGTTAAGAACAGTTACTGGATGGAATAGATAGCCATGAAAAAACTGCCAAGAAGTAGATTCCATAGCCTTTTCATGTCAATTTCATCTCAGACATTTTAGCTTTTTATGAGTAATTTTTTCATTAACATGGAATATCCCCATGTGATGTGAATTGTATTGTGTGTTACCAGCCTAGCTAATAAATTATGTGACGTAGTGGAATGTTGCAAATATGTTTTAATGGAACCCAATGAAGAAAACAATAGCTCTTTCTTGTACTTCTTTTCTCCTGTTGTCAGTAAAACTCATAAAGGCAATTCTTCTTTCTTCTTTTCAATGTATTTTACTTTAAAAATTCTCCTCTGGGGATGCTCTCTTAATAAACATTGTTGTTGTTAAGTGCCATCGAGTTAGTTCTGACCCATAGTGACCCTTTATGGATTTCTGAGGAGCAGCTGGTGAGTTTGAACTACCGACTTTGCAGTTCAAACAACTTTGCAGTCTGACACATTAACCCAGAGCACCACACCAGGACTCCTTAATAAATATTCTACTGCGGGATGCAGGCATTTTAAATAATTGTAAATATCAAAGCGGTATTTAAAATTTTTACTAAAGGCAACAGAGTAGAAGATCTTAAAATTTAGTTACCCATTTCTGAAAGCCACACTTACACAAATCTCTGGTCCTCATGAGGCATCCACAGCTTCTACCTGCAGGTTCCTAAAGGAACCAAAGGCATTCTTTGTGCCTCTGGATGGTGACCAGATCTTTCTCTTGTGTCCCAAGGTATCACCCTCAAAGTAGCTTTAAGGAAGTAATTAATACTGAGTAAGTCCCAAGAAAATGGGAGAGGTATCTGCTTGCAGGTCTGGGTCACTGAGTTGCTTCTTGACAGCTTTGATTTGGCAAGGATTCATCCTCAGGACACCCTCAGACTTCCTTTGAATACCTTTTGAGAATCTGTTTCAGGCATTTCCAGGTTCTGGATTGCGATGGTTGTTGCCTGACTGTCTGTCTGTTGCCTGACTGTGGCTAAGAGCATGGTGGTGTATCGTCTGTCTCCCACAAGCTCAGGGAATAGTGAAGGTAAGGATCCCATGCAAAAGCAACCTGAGAACTTTTGGCTTTTCTTTCGTCCATGTGGCGGCTCATAAATTTCATAGTCTCTTAAGAGTAGCACATCGTAGAATCATAAATATATTAAACTTTAAAAAGAAACCTTCATTAACTTTCCTTTTACTAGACTAGACATAGAAATCTCATCCTTCATTCATTACATATTCCATTATTTTAGGTTTCATCCATCCATTTAGTATCAATTGTGACTATATTTTAGATATTTCAGAAATTAAATTGTGAAGACATAGTATGAATTGCACAATATAGAAACCATAGAAATGTTAACAGGGTCTACTAGAGGCATTATAAACCACTAATTCGAATATTCTGAATGTAATAATCGAGTTCTAGGGAATACAAGCCCAACATTATGGCATGTTTGGATATATATGTTCTATATTGTTACCTTAAATTTTGTCTCTAGACAGTAGCATCCCATTTATCTTCACTTTGCTTGTCAAACAACTCTCCTACCTAAACAGTAATCAAGAATTTGAATTTAAGTGTTTAAAAAAAAACACCAAAATTTATAGACAAAAATATCAGGTAATTTGTAGTAGCAAGGAAATGCTAACAAAATAGTGTCTGACACACAGTAAAAACACCATGAAAGGGTAACAGTCCTTGCTCTTATTTATTTTTGCATTGGTTACTTAAGGTTCTGTTTTGCATACATTGTTTCCTTTAATATTTACCTTAGCTCAGTGAATATGGCGCTGTGGATTAATGGGCTGGATTGCAAAATCGCTTTGAACCATAAGGCCATCAGTTAAAGCTCACCAACTGTTCCTAGGAAACCCTATACAGGGTCACTGTGGGTCAGAACCAAGTTGATGAACAACAACAACATAGCCCAGTGAAGCTGGTGATGATCATACCAATCAGACATTTGAAGAACACTGAGGCATAGAGGGAGTAAGCAGCTCATTGAAGATCATAAAGCTAATGAGTAAAGGAGCAAGGATTTGTTGAAAGCAGGGTAGCTCCAGAGATTATGTGTAATTTATGTTAGAAGTTATTCACTGATCGCCTGACTAATTTTTGCACAGTTGTTGTTGTTAAGTGCTGTCAAGTCAGTTCCAACTCATAGCGACCCTGTATTGTATTTCCAAGGAGTAGCTGATGGGTTTGAACTATGGCCCTTGTGGCTTGCAGTTATATGAAGCTGCTATTCAACTTTGTAGCCTATCAAAAATTAATATATCTGATGCTGTGGGATAAAGTACTGGACCACAAGGATGGTTTTAATCATAAGGTCAGTGGTTCAAACTCACCATTCACTGTTTGGAAATCCTATGGTTGCTACAAGTCAGAACGGACTCAACAGCACTTAATATCAACAACAAATGTCAGACATGAGAGGTTCCCTAACTCTATAAAGAAGTAATACTAAATGTCTGCCCCATTACTAGCAAGCATTACACTGTAGAAATTTTACTGAGGTCATCTAAAATAGAGGTAATAGCTCAGAAATTGACTGTTCAAAATGATTATCAGAGGTCACACCCTGAAAGTTCCACTGTATTCAGCAAATTGTGTTTTAAGTGATTTGAAAGAAGATAATCCAGTCTAGAAAATAATGATTCCTCAAAGTTGCTGGACTGCAAGGTCGGGTTGAACCACAGGTTTGGTGGTTCAAATTTATCAGCTGCTCCTTTGAAACCGAATATGGGTTCACTGTGAGTTAGAAGTGAGTCAGCGGCACTTAACAACAAAAAATTTTATTTTAATTTATTAATAATCTGGTGAGAGGGAGTGCTCTGTTGTCATTAGAAAGGGTAAGTTTTAATTTTGTGGAATATTTTATTTTTCACGGAGCACCGCATTTCCTGATGGTGCTAGATAATTTCAGTGTTACTATTAAAAGAGTATTCATATTTTAATAATATGTCTCAAAGATTCCAGATTTAGAAAATACCCTACTCAGAATATTTTCCCTAAAATTTAAGGCTTAAACTAATTGTTGAAAAGTATTTTGCTTATTAGCAGATTCTTGATTGACTATTACATTAGCTGACAGACATCATTTGTAATGCCACATTGTTGTTGTTAAGTGCTATCAGATTAGGCTCCAACTCATAGGGACCCGGTATAGGGTTTCCAAGGAGCACCTGGTGGGTTTGAACCACCAACCTTACGGTTACCAGTCCAGTGCTTATCCTACAGCATCACACCAGGACTGCATGTCACTTTTGTTGTTGTTAAGTGACGTCAAGTCAATTTCCACTAACAGTGACCCTCTATGGGGTTTATAAGGAGCAACCAGTGAGCTTGAACCACCAACCTTGCAGTTCAAACCGTCCTTACAGTCCAGAGCATTAACCCACAATGTCACACCAGGACTCCTTATTAAGGTCTTACTGTTGAACAAAGTGTACAGCAATCCTCTGAACTGTTGTGTTTAAGAATAGACCAAGAGTAATAGAATACCACTTCCTGTTGCTAAGTACCTTTTCTAAGCACATGTGATAAGTAAGGCCTGTCTTGGTAATGCAGCAGCCTGAAACCTAAAACTACACTAATTCTTAACTGCCTTTTGTTCACTTTCCAGTCAGCATGTAACATGTCAGAAATTAGCAATTATTTTTGTAAAACAGTTTCAAATACTCCATTTTAGTGGGAAATGAAAATTGAAACTTTTACCAATGTCATACATAGCCTGTAACCAAAATTATCAGTCAAACAGTGGTTATTGTGTTCAGGTTGAATTGCTCAGTTACATCAGGGTCAGTTTGTGGCCTCTGCTGGTGCTTTGATTCGCTAGATGTTGGCCAGAAAGGAATGTTGTAATCTTGTTTCGAAAGCACAGTTATCAATGTAGTATTTGAGGTGTTGGCCCTGGAATGTCAATATATATCCGTTTAAAAATCCTGGTGTGGTGCTGTGGGTTTATGCGTCACACTGCAAAGTCATTTAAACTGTAAGGTCGGTGGTTCAAGCTCACCAGCTGCTCCTTGGAAACCCTATACAGGGTTGCTATGGATTGGAATCGACTCTAAGACACTTAACAACAACAACAGATTGTTTGAAATATAAACATCACTGTTATGAATAGTTATTTATATGCTGTAATTGTTAAATGCCACTGAGTAGGTTCAGAATCATAGCAACCCTGTATTTATTTGGTTTCCAAGGAGTGGTTGATGGGTTTGAATTGCCAACCTTGCAGTTCAAACTGACCTTGCAGTCCAGTGCTTGTCCTATAGCTCCACACCAGGACTTTGTTATTAATATAATTATGTATACCTTTGTGTGACACTGTAGGGTAAGCATTAGATTGCAAGGTCGATTTGAACTACAAGGTGGTGGTTCAAAGCCACCAGCTTTTTCTCAGAAACCCTTTACAGCATCACTATGAGTCAGAGCCAACTGGATGGCACTTATATCATTAAAATCTGTTACTTGTTACACATCACAAGTCATATCTTTGTACGAATAGTAATGTCCTAGTGTAACTTCTTTACTACTCAAATAACCTTTGTAGTTCAGTAAAGATACAGTGGTGTGCCGTGGCATCGGTTCTGACTCATAGCGACCCTGTACAGAGTTTCCAAGGCTGTAAATCTTTACGGGAGTAGAAAGCCTCATCTTTCTCCCATGGAACAGCTGGTAGTTTCGAATTGTAACCTTGAGGTTAGCAGCCTGACGCATAGCCACTGTACTACCAGGGCTCCTAAAGATACAGTGATACCTGCTAAAAAGTCCAATATCCTCACTTAAAAGTTCTTTACCTCATCTTTTGTGTATTTCATAGATCTACATTAATGTTTATGTTCTATCAGTTTTTCTTTAGCCTGGCCATGTACTGTAAAAACGAAGAGGCGATGTAACTCCATTGCCCCAAACAGGAAGTCCCAACACTAAGTCCCTATCTTTCCTCTGTCTCTTCAATGGGCATCTGCTCACAAGTGCCAAGACACAATATAGGTGACACCAGTTCTAAGGTTCCTAACTCCAACTCAGCAATTTCTTACTCTGATGGGAACTAAAGGAAGATCTTCATCCTCTTTGTATTTGAATTTCAGTTTTGTCTGCAAAGTTACAAGAGGGTATTTCAGACTAGAATTCAACCAGATACTCTCTGCTCATTGGAAACATAAGTGAGGCATCAAGCACTCAGATTATTTAATCCTGGTGAGAAAGGCAATAAAACTCGTGTTGCTCCATTGTCAAAAGACTTTGCATGGTTAAATTAATTCAGTGAGGCCATGTGATATTGAAGTTGTTAATTTCAGCAACAACAACAACAATTTTATTAAGTTGGGTAAAGAGAGAGAGTTCATAAAAAGAGAAATGTGAAATATGTATAGCCAAAAGGCCAGTTCTACCCCTGGCAAATCAGTGGAGAAAATACAGAATTGCATATAATCATATTAGATTCAAATGTTTCCACCTCCCTGTTTTCTTCATTTTACTTTGTATATTATTTACTGATTATAAAAAAGTGGAGAAAATGATTTAGTGCTATTCAGTGTGATTTATACAAGTCTAGAATCACTAGTTTTATGCAGTAATAAGGTAAATCAAACATTTGTATTTTATTTACATAGTAAAGAGTACGTGTAACTACTGGAAGAATTTTCATTTAGCATTCTAACAGAATTGTGCAATCTTTTTGTAGTTATTGTTGTTGTGAAGTGCCATTGAGTCAGTTGTAACTCATAGTGACCCTGTATAGGGTTTCCAAGGAGCAGCTGGTGGTTTTGAACTGCTGACTCTGTAGTTTGCAGTCCAAAGCTTATTCTACAGTGCCACATTCATAATTGTTGTAAGTGCTATCAAGTTGGTTCTGACTCATAAGGACCGTGTATAGTGTTTCCAAGGAGCAGCTGGTGAGTTTGAACCGCTGACCTTGAGGACCAGTACTTTATTCTACAGTACCACATGAAGACTCTTGTGGATAATTACTCTTTAAAAACCATTGTTAAAAGAACAGAAAAAAAAAAATTCAATATATAGTAACTCAGGAGTCAAGGTCAGTTTCTTATGTTATTGTTTGCTGTTAAGTGCCATTGATCCAGTTCTGACTCACAGTGACCTTGTGTATCGGGTGCCCAAGGAGTGACTAATGGGTTAGAACCCGGTCCAGTGCTTTATCCTACAGAACCATACCAGGACTTTGTTATAGCAGTATTTGTTTGGAAAAAACAGGACATCTAAAGTGAAATTGGACTCCTTGTATGGTGCTGTAGGATAAGCATTGGACTGCTAGCTGTAAATTCAGCTGCTCAAACCCCAACCACACCTCAGAAACCCTAGACAGAGTGGCTGTTAGTCCTAACATACTCAGTGAGTCTTAGTAACAACAACATGACAAAGTGAAATTTGATTGCAAATTAATTCTGAGTTTTCATGACAATTGAAGTATATGTCAAAGAAATGGTAATTATTGCAATCTTTATCTACACTTGTAATAAAGTAAGCAAGTAACCCTTTTCAGGTATTTAGGTTCCCACCTCTTTCATCACTATAATCTCTCCACTTCTATGGTTTGTGTGAAAATGAATGCAAAGACATCTGTAATATTGTCGCTGTCTGCTCAGATCCAATCTGTGTATTTTATTGTGACCCTTCATAATGACTGTACAGAATTCCATAGTCTGGGAATTATTTATAATTTGTTTGTAAAGTTTTCTCATTTTGAGGAGTGTACCTTTGTAAAGTAAATATTATGCAACATAACTTACCTTTGATGTGGTGCTATAGATAACTGCAAGGTTGTCTGTTCAAGCCCACTAACCACTCCTCAGAAACCTTATACAGGGTCGCTATGAGTTGGAACCAACTCTTCAGCACATAACAACAATAAAACCACTGTATATAAAGATGTAGTCTATTAAAACTGGAGTCTTGATATGATGATGTAGGATAAAGCATTGGGCTGTAAGGTCGATTTGAACCACAAACTTGGCAGTTCAAACTTAGCACCGGCTCCTTGGAAACCCTACAGAGGGTCACTGTGAGTCGGAACCGATTCCGTGGCACTTAAACAACAAAAACAGCAACATATTAAAACTATGGATTGATTACCTCATCCAGGTGAACAAAATTCACATCATCAGAGAGAAGTCACATTAATAGTTTGTACCATTGACGTGCACTCATGACAATGGCATTTTATCTCTGTGGTCTTCCTGCCAAAATCCCATCCATTTAGTCTAATTTTGACAGAAACAACAGACAAAGATACCTCAAAACTCTGTTGTTATTGTTAAGTGCCATTGAGTTGGTTCCGACTCCTAGCAACCCTATATAGGGTTTCTAAGGAGCAGCTGGTGAGTTTGAACCGCTGACCTTGTGGTTCAAACTGACCTTGGGGTTCAGTGCTTTATCCCATAATACCACACCAGGACTCCCTTCAAAAGTAGAATGGTCATCAGAAACAGAGTCTGAGAAGCTGTCATAGCCAACGAAACATGCTAACTAAGTGTAATGTTTTGTTCTGGGTGGGATTCTGGAACAGAAAAAGGATGTTAGGCAAAACCTAAGGAACTCTAACTACAGTATTGATTACCAGTTTAAAAAATAAAACAAAAATTATGTAGATTGTTTTATCATTTGGTTTTGTAGGCAGGAACATTATGTAGAACTGTGTCAGATTTTGGATCTAGGATGGCAGTGACTTAATAGCACATGTGTGCTGTTTTCTGGGACTTGGTTCATTTGATAAGCACACCATTTGTCATTACTACACACTGATAATGTGACAAAGATTTTGCTTCATTTTCTTCTTTTGACTTAATGTTTTCATGGTTACATAAAAGACATACATGCTTTCCTCATTTCAGGAATGATCATTTGAAAATATTCGCTTGGAACTTGAGAAGCATTTCCTTATAATACCTGTGCACCAATATGTGCCTGCACTTACATAGCATATTAGCACACTAGTTCTTGAAACCTAACATATGATCATTAACACTGGTAATTAACAGATGTGCAGATTGGCAAGTGATTTTAATTTTAAAAATACTGAAAACTTGTGACAAGCCCAAAGACATTTTATTGAGCCTGTTTTTAAAACTCAGCACATAATTTTAATACAGATCCTAGGATGGGAAGGAACCATTGGTGTCTTCCAGTCTATACATTTAGAGTTCTCTGTTGGGCATCTTCCCTAACTGCTGTGTTGACTAGTGTAACTCAGGATTTCTCCCTGCTTCCTTCACATAACAGATGTGGAAGACGTGGCTCCACTCAGTTAAAATCTCTGGAACTATTTATTGTTTCCTGAAGTAGGAGCTTCTGTCTGAGGCCAGGGGTTGGAGGGCAGGAAGGGGAAGAGGGCCACAAGGAACAAACATGCACAAAGAGGGCCACAAAGAACAAGCATGCAGAGGCCCGCACTTTCTGCAAAAAGTACATGTTTCTCAGGACACTTAGAGCCTCAAAATGATCAAACCGCAAGTGAGAAACATTTGTCTAGTGTGAAGTCTTTCGTTTACAGAAACATGATTCTCTTGCTGAGGTTCATCCTGGTGGTCCCTGATCACTTCTAGAGACCAGGAAGGGTAGTTCATAGTCTTCTCATTTCCTTTTTACTTCTCATTGTATTTTATTGTCTTTTGATTCTTTAGCACACTGTACTCATGACCCTGACCAAGCTCCCTGTCCCTACAATTCATACAGAACCCACAGAGACTTTTATTGATCAGATCAACTGCTAAGAACCATGGAGAAAGGGAGGAGCCTGGATTCTCATAAAAATGAGGACTATGGGAAAGAATCTGAGGCCAAAAATAAAAGCTGACCCAGTTGTTCATTGGAATCCAGTCTGTTTTATCTGCTCCCAGTTAATTCCTTTGATTAACAACCTTCCCTAATCTCTTGCAATATTTTTTACATAAGCCTTGCCCTCCCCCTCCATATAAGAAATGACTTACAGGAAAAGACAAAGACTTTTCCTTGGTAGGTCTTTGGGTCGAAAAGGGACTTTCATATTTGTTTTGGCTGCTTTTGCCTTTCCCTTCTTCAGAAATGTAGGCTAGGGGAAGGATATCTTAATGGACTCTGTAATGAGAGCCCAGCAGTAAAATGTTCTGTGTTGTGGCATAAGACAAGATGAGGAGAAGAGATGCTTTCCACAGGCCTTAGTTGCTACAGCAGTGGAAGTGAAAGGAGAGTCATTTTCTTCTGTCTTTCTTGTCTGCCCAGAAACCTCACCAATCTCAACATCTTTTTCCCTGGCCTTGCCTTATCACGTCATGACACTCAGCAATTCTGGACCACTCTTACAACAATCAAGAGAAAAAGACTAGGGTTGAGTCTGGGAAAAGTGATGTGATGAGAAGGGAAAATTACTCTGTACTGAGAGGTGAGGAGATTTCTCAGAACACTAGCCTCTGAATTTCATTCATAAAAAGGAAGTATCTATTCTGGCATGTATAAAGTTAAAGACCCCATTGTTTTTATTTGAATATGTTTACACAAATGTCTGTATTCGCTAAAACAAATGCAGTTATCACTGGCCAATTTAATAAATGTCATACTCTGGTACCAATAATTCCATTAGGTAACAAAATAGGGAGAGGTAAACTCTTTAATTCATTCTTGATGGTTTGTTTTTCATGGCAATATGTATTCACTTAGGTTCTTAATTGTGAAAAAGAAAATGTCCATCTCTAATTGTGTAGAAGCAATTTCAAAACAATAATTAAAAATGCATACTAGTCAGTTCACTTCAAGCTTGCAGCAGTTAGTGTATTTCAGCGTCTGTTACAAATGCTATTCAGATTGTTGAACTCCTTGTGTGGCTCTGTAAGATCAGCACTGGACTACAAAACACAAGGTCAGCAGTTGACACGTATCAGCTGCTCCTTATGACTCAAAGACACTTAACAACAAAAACTCAAGACTATTGACATTTGAATTTCATTTTCCTTTATTGTGTGCCCTTTTATTTAACTTGAGTGCATAGTCACAAGTGCTATGTCATAGACAAAGACACATTAATGTTAGCCTATGAAGAGATAAAAAATGGTTCTTGACTGTAACATGTAGTAAATGATTACCACGATATATTTTTGGAATCCTGGTGTGGCACTGTAGGATAAGCCCTGGACTCCTAACCACAAGGTCGACAGTTCAAATTCAACAGCGACTCCTCAGAAACCCTATACAGGATCACTATGAATCAGAACTGACTCGACAGCACTTAACAACAACATACTTTATTTTTTGCTTGTTTATTTCCTTCTTCATTTTTGATAGGCAAGTGGCATGCGATATGTGAAGGCTTTTGATGGAGGAATTTGCTAATTATTAACCCAAAGAATTTCTTTCTTTTGTTTTTTAACATTTTATTGTGAATTGAAGGCTAACAGACAAGATCATCAGCTTTACAGTCAACAGATTATGTGCTTGTTTCATCTCAAGGAGTACAATCCCCTCCCTGCAACAACAGTTATTGTACTTCTTCCCTGTGGCTTCCCTTTTGTATCTTATATTTCACAGATCAACAAAGCAAAAATATTGGATGTACACATGGTGATGGTGGTTATGTGCCGTGGTCTCGGAACTGACTCATAGCGACCCTGTACAGGGTTTCCGAGGCTGTAAATCTTTATGGGAGCAGAAAGCCTCATCTTTCTCCTGCGGAACAGCTGGTAGTTTCAAACTGTTGACCTTTAGGTTCGCAGCAGCCCGATTCATAACCACTACGCTACCAGAGCTCCTTTGATGTACACATACAAAACAAATATATACTCATTTAAATGTCCAAAAGGCACTTTCTATAAGCCAGCCTCCTGGACCATCAGCTTTACTCAGTCCACGGACCCAGAGCCTGGGAAGCTGCTCTCTCTCTGCATAACATTGCTTCTGCCACCGTCTCTGCTGTTGGCACTTTGCTAGGTAGTTTTTCATGCTCCACTCATGCTCTTGCTTCTTGATGGTCTTAGGTTATATACTATATTTTGACATTTTTGTAAGCACTGGACTGAAAACCACAAGGTCAATGGTTTGAGTCCATCAGCTACTCCTTGTGAAAAAGAGCAGGCTTTCTGTTTCCATAAGATTGAAAACCTCAGGAACTCTATACTGAGTTGCTACCAGGTGAAACCAACTGGACGGTACTTAACAACAACATACTATATTTTATAACTTTTCCTTTTAACTTTGTTTTTCAAATATTTAGAACATTCTAAAAGCTATAGAGATAGAATCAGATAGTAAGAAGTATTCCAGGCCATGAATTATGAGGTCACTGCCTTATGCTTGGGTCTTTGGACTTTAACTAAGTCTCTCACCATCTATAGGTTCAATTCCCTAATATGATAAAAAGATGGAGGTTTGAGTAGATCAGCTCCAATGGTGTTGATCAGTATATTGAATCCTGTTAGTTTCTTAATACTTTAAGATAATAGCATCTCTAAAGTTGTCCTATTCTCTATTGCCTTGTTTAAAAGAAATTAATTTGGGAATAAATTTAAATGTACTGTTCTGTGAAATATGCCTTAGGCTTTTTATTCTTAATTCTTCTGGTATTTAATTATTAAAAGCAATCACATATCAGCAACTGGCCTGCCTAGTGGCAAACTGGAGACAACAGTATTTGTTTTCCATATTCACTGAGGATAAATGAGAGAAATTTTAGAGTCTGTGAAATAAAGGTACTGTCCAAATGCAGAATATTTGCATTACTATCATTTTTATTATGTAGCAGGTATGAGAAATGCAATTTTCGTGTGCATTCTGTTGGTTGTATCTCCTCAAGGCAATTTATTTGAAAAATAAATAGAACTTTTTTCATGACTCGAATATTAAAGAGGAAAAAATCTGTGTTCTTGAAAACCACCATTTTGGAAAGAGAGGTGCCAAGCTAATGGTATCTCAGTTTCCTTAAGAGGAGATTTGAAGATTGGCACAAAGACATACTTTAGATTCACGTTACTTCCAAACTATGTTGATTCTTCAACTTACTTTTACCAGTGCTAAAAGAATAGTGATGATACCTGTATATTTACACTACCAAATAAATTGAACGTGGTCTATATTTTCTTAGCAATAGAGCTTATTATTTTTAAATGCCCCCCCCCCTTTTTTTTTAAGCCATAAAGTAGTAGGAATTTCTATAAAACTTTTGTTTGAAAAGCATGATTCTTTTAACAGGAAATAACTTAATCAGACAAAACTAAATTATAAAACTGTTGAATCTCCGTCTTGCAATGATGTGAAAAGACTCTGCTTTTCAAAGTGTAGTTGTCAACCAGACATTTTACAGTAATTAAGTTGGTAACAGATGAAGGAGGCCTTGACGATCCATTTTCCTGTAATGGCTAAAGTTCTTACTCTCTTTCTATTTCTAGGTATTTAGCAATGCTCTTTGATCACATGCACGGTGAAAGAGGGTTTCTAGGCATTTATGTGGCTGTTTCGTAAACTAGGATTCTGGCTTATACTATTTACTCAGGTACATGTTTGTTGATACCCTAAAAGAGGAACATTGAGGAAACAGGACTTGAAAGGACAGAATCATTGGCAAAACCAGAGCCATAAATTAAGAAATTTGTTTGTATAGTAGGTTGTTCTCTTCAATCATTTTTAGGACATGAATTGATTATCAACTTCTCTGCTACAATTTATGGAATAAGTAGTAAATTCAGTCACAGATGAGAGTCTATGTGTGTTTTACTGAAACATTGTTTGAAGTTTCCCCAAGAAAGAACTCGTAAATTAAATGGGAACTAGAAATCTAGAGAGCTAAGACTTGATGCCTATTTTACATGTTGGCTGTTGTTAAGTGCTGTCACATTGGTTCCTACCCATAGGGGTCCTGTATAGGGTTTCCAAGGAGCAACTGGTGAGCTTGAACCACTGTCCTTGTGATTCAAACTAACTTTGTGGCCCAGTGCGTTAACCCACAGCACCACACCAGGACTTGTGGACTAGGAGATGCAAAGCGCTTCGTTGGTTTTCCTTCTAGGAGTGCTAACTGCACCTCCACTTTACAAAAAGGAAGATTCTTACCTTCTACTAATTAAAGATAGTCTGGAGAGGCAGAATTTCTGGATGAACAAAGGTTTATTATAGGAAAGGGGCTGGCAAGTGGAGACTGGCAGGGCTTAATTAAATGCTTACGGACACCTCCCTCACCCTCCAGTGCCCCTACCCTTTACCCCTATCCGAATCTCTTCTCCCTGAACAAAGGCTTTGCTGGAGTTTTAAAAAAAGTTTTGGGTGGGGAAAAGGCATTATGTTTATTCATAGAGGTAGGCGGGGACTTCTGGGAATGGCTCCTTTAGGAGGGGCCTTACTGATTGGTTGGGAACACAGCATTTTGTCAATATAGATTCCTCCACAAAGGCCTCTTACAGACAAAACTTATTCTGGGATGAGTTTTCTTCAGAACTTCATTTCCAGCACTTCTTTGTAGCTGGCATTCTTGTCTGTCCCCAGGGAAAGTTCTTCCTTTAAGGTGAGTCAGGTCAACAGTTTGAAACTACCGGTGGTTCCTTGGGAGAAGGTGAAGCTCTCTGCTCCAGTAAAGATTTTTAGCCTTGGAAACCCTGTATAGGGTCACTATGAGTCAGAACTAACTCGATGGCACACCATCGCCCACCGCCAAAACTAGTTTTGGAGTTCTGGTGTGGTGCTGTAGGATCAGCACTGGACTGCAAACCACAAGGTTGGCAGTTCAAACCCACCAGCTGCTCCTCAGATATCCTATACAGGCTTTGGAGTCCTGGTGTGGCACTGTAGGATAAGTACAGACTGAACTGCAAGGTTGGTGATTCACACTCACCAGCTGTTCCTTGGAAACCCTATACCGCCTGGACTGACTTAACAACAAACACAGCAAAACCAGTTTGTTTGTAAAACAATTTACAAGAAAATAAAATGCAGAAATCTTATGGGTGGTCTGTTTACAGTAAACACACTGTACAATGGGTGAATTCTTGAGACTAATGCTTTCACTTTCCAGGAGGCCCCTAGGCTCCCTGCCTCAGTGAAACTTGAGAGGTAAAGTAGCAGATATTAGGGGTTTGGCCACTGAGGGCCTCAGCTGGGCCCATCATATTGCTCAGGGGGCTTTTTCAGGGTAGCTATGGGGCAGTCCTGGTGTGGTGCTATGGGTTAATGCCTCAGATGTGGGCTAATGCATCAGATGTGGGCTAATGCGTCAGACTGCAAAGTCATTTGGGCTGCAAGGTCGGTGGTTCAGCTGCTCCTTGGAAACCCTATACAGTGTCACTATGAGGTGGAATGACTGGGTAGCACTTAACAATAATGTATTTCTTAGAAATCATCCACCCATGAGAGTCTACTCAATAAACATTACTGAACAATATTAGGTGTCTGATTGTCCCATAGCTACCCTGAAAAAGCCCCCTGAGCAATATGGTGGGCCCAGCTGAGGCCCGTAAGTGGCCAAACCCCCAACATCTGCTATCAGAGTTCTGGTGTGGCACTGTGGGTTAATGTGCCACACTGCAAAGCCACTGCAAGGTCAGTGGTTCAAGCTCACCAGCTGCTCCTGGAAAACCCTATACAGGGTCACTATAGGTTGGAATCGACTCAACAGCATTTAACAACAAAAACAATATATGTATGGACTTCTAGTGTGGTGCTGTAAAATAAGTGCAGGACCACAAGGTTGGTTTGAACAGCAAGGTTGGCAGTTCAAACTCTGGGTTGCTATGGGTCAGAACCTTCTCAATGGCACTGAACAACAGCAACTCAGGTGCTGGCAATATGGTTGGTGCTGGCAATATGGTTGTTGTTAAGTGCTGTGGAGTCAATTCTGACCCATAGTGACCCTGTAGAGGGTTTCTGAGGAGCAGCTGATGAGCTTGAACCACCAACCTTGCAGTTCAAATGGCTTTGCAGCCTGACGCATTAACCCACAGCGCCATATACCTGCGATACAGTTGTTGTTGTTAAGTACCATGGAGTCGGTTCCAACCCACAGCAACCCTGTACAGGGTTTCTGAGGCTGTAAATCATTACGGGAGCAGAAAGCCTCATGTTTCTCCCGCAGAGCGGCTGGTAGTTTCAAACTGTTGACCTTAAGGATCGCAGCCCAATTCGTAACCGCTACGCTACCAGAGCTCCTTAGAGAGCTTAAAAAAAAAATCCCTGTCTTCAAGACAGTGTCTTTACTTTGCTAGTAACTCTGTGTAAGATGCCTTCTAGGATGCCTGTCCTACTCAGAGATTCTAATACTTCTGTTCTGAAGCTGTTTGACTTGTTGATGAGCCTGTGATAAACCATTTGTTGTGGTTAAGTGCTATCAAGTCAGTTACCACCCATAGTGACCCTGGTTAAGGTTTCCAAGGAGTGGCTGGTGAGCTTGAACCACTATCCTTAATGGTTCAAACCTACTTTGCAGTCCAGTGGATTAACCCACAAGAACACACCAGGATACCATGATAAGGCATTGTTGTTGTTGTTGTTGTTAAATGCCACTGAGTCATTTCTGACCCATAGCAACTCTGTATAGTTTCTGAGGAGCAGCTGGTAAGCTTGAACTACTGGCCTTGCTGTTCAAACGGCTTTGCAGTCTGGCATATTAACAAACAGCACCATACCAAGACTCCGTGATAAAGCATAGAGGCCACATTTTCCTTTAACTTCACTGCCCTTTAGTTCCTGGCTTTTGCAACCCATTTGAATCCTTTATTTGAGAAGAATGCTAAACTATTTTGAATATTACAATATGAAGGTGGAGAAAAATTTTTAAGTTCTGTGAATTTTTGTCCAGGGTTGAATCATTTTTAATTTCTAATATATGGGAAGGTGTTTGTTTTTTAAAAATAATTGTCAGTTATAAGTTATGAAACCCCATTCTATTTTTTTGAACTGATAGAACTGATTTATTAGTATTACAACAATACCAGAAAAAAAAAATATGAATAACAAAGGACACTTGGTTTTTTGGAGGGTGACGTGTGTGTAGAAGAGTTAGAAAAATAAATACTAATGACTATTATCTATTTGGAGCCCTGGTGCGGTGCTGTGGGTTTAATGCAAAGTCAGTTTGAATCACAAGGTCAGCAGTTCAAACTCACCAGCCACTCCTTGTAAACCCTTTACCGGGTCGCTATGGGTCAGAACTGCCCTGACAGTACCTAACAACAACAACAACAATTATCTATTTTACTTAAAAATAAATATGAATATGCTACTACATAGATTTGTGGGTTTTTTAAAAACAAATATATAGAGAGCGACTATTCCCGTTTTGTTTTTGAATTATGCCTTGTGTCTTTGGGAGTACTAGTGTGGCACTGTAGGCTAAGCATTTGAACTGCAAGGTCAATAGTTCAAACTCAGGAGCCACTCCTTGAAAACCCTATCCAGGGTTGCTATGAGTCGGAACTGACTCCATGGCACTTAACAACAGCAATATGTGCCTTGGTGTCATCTTTACATCTTGCAGCTTTACATTTTCATTGATTTGGGGGTGTCTGGTGTATAAGCAGAAATGAAAAGAGGAGGTGAAACGCAAGACAACTTTGTTAAATTTTAGCATCTCTGTGAGAAAAAGATGTAGCAGTGTGTAAAGATCACAGCCATGGAAAATGTGGGACAATTCTATTGTATCCTACAGGACCACTATGAGTCATAACTGACTGAGTGGCACACAGTAAACAAAGCCAAACTAACTGCCATGAAATTGATTCTATTGCTTAGCGACCACCCTATAGGACAGACTAGAGCTGCCCCTACGGTTTCCAAGGCTGTAATCTTTATGGATGTGCACGGCTGTATCTGTCTAACAGAGCAACTAGTGGATTCCACCCACCGAAAGCCATTTGAACTTCAAGGCCAGCGGTTCAAGCTCACCAGCTGCTCCTCGGAAACTCTATACAGGGTCGCTATGGGTCAGAACTGATTCAATGGCACTTAACAACAATCTTTCAGGTGGAATCCTGGTGTGGCACTGTGGGTTAATACACTGGGCCACAAAGTCTTTATGAACCGCAAGGTCGGCAGTTCAAACTCACCAATCGCTCCTTGGAAACCCTGTACAGGGTCGCTATGGGGCAGAATCGACTTCACATAACAACATCCTTTCAGTTAGCAGCCAAATGCTTACCAACTGTGTCTTCAGGGCTCCTCTCAACTCTAGTATAGTGTTTTAAAAAGATCCATCCATATGGTTCTTTTTCCAATTGTTTTTAACTTATTTCTAATTAAAAAGGAAAGTTTTACAGTGCCTCTGTATGTAAAGTATGGCTATGGCTCCTTTAAAAAAAAAAAATCTTGTAAATAAGAAGGAAAAGTAGATCCATATAAAAAACTAAGCTATTAACATTTCCTTGGTCAGAACAGAAAAATTTCTTATGTTAACCTTCTCAATGGTGTGACTTCCCCAAGGATCAAAACCTCAAGAAAATAGGGACAGACTAGAGGATGAAAGAGTGTAATTATGCCAAGTCACATTCAAAATGAATACCAGCAACTCTAAATTACAATTGCTCTACTTGATAATACTTTAATTAAAAAATGTATATCCTTGCAATGTTACCAGTATTTTTTTTTTTTTTTTAACTAAAATACATGAACTAGTTGAACTATAACTGGCATTACCTTATTTAGGTGAATTTTAATGGCTATTGAGAAAATGACTGAGTTTATTCCAAATAAAATATGTTTGAACATGTTTCTGGGATCAGTGAGTGACTGCAGACAAGTTCTCCCAGGAATGTACTTGTCTTAGTTTTGTTAGGGTGCCTTCAAAAAAATGTCCAAACATATCAAGTAGCTCCTGAGGTGGGGGGTCTAGGCCAGTAACATTTAAGGCAAAGAGGTCAGTTCAGAGGGTTATACCAGCTGCCTTTTGGTTTTCCAAAGGGGTGATCTTGATCAATTTTCTTGGAGGACCCAGGATGATCATGGCACTTATTATTGATGAAGATTGAAGAAAATTAAAAACTGCATCAGTGAGAAAAGGTCAAGAAAATTGTTCTGAGGATTTTTTCCCCTCATCATGGCATTGCACCTGCTCATTCTTTGGGGGAGAGTGGACTGTCCTATAAGAATTTCATTGGGAAACTTTACTGTCTCCACCCGACAGCCCTGATCTTGTCGCTTCAGACTCTTTTTTGTTCCCCAAACTCAAAGAATGTTGAAAAGGAGCATGCTTTGAGTCCTTCAAGGGTACCCAAACTGCCATTTTAACATTGGCTAAATCAAGGAGCTCTGGTAGCGTAGTGGTTACGAATTGGGCTGTGAACCGCAAGGTCAGCAGTTCGAAACTACCAGCTGTTCCGCGGGAGAAAGATGAGGCTTTCTGCTCTTGTAAAGATTTACAGCCTCGGAAACCCTGCACAGGGTCGCTATGAGTCGAAACCGACTCCACGGCATACAGCAACAGTAACAAATCAAAAAGCACAGAATTCTTCAGTGAAGGGTTACGGAGATGGAAACACCACCCTCAGAAGTGTATAGGTCTAAAATGGGGACTGTGTAGAGAAACAATAGCTTGACATTTTGATATTTTTAGTTAATGAAGATTTTTGTGACTTTGTAGCAACACTTTGACTATTTGAGCTGTTGTGTTAGCCATTTAGTCATTACAGAGTGATTGTTCATCCCTGTGGCTATAGACCAGAGGCGCTGGGGCCAAAGCCAGTGTATCCTGGGACTTTGCTCATCTTTCTGGCCTTTTTTTTTTTTTAGTTTTCAAATTTTATTTTAGCCCTAGAATTCTGGCCCTTTTTGATTTACCCTAGAAGCCTTACATAGTTTCTGGAACCTACTGAAGCTTTCAGAAGATTTAGCACTGTAGACCTCACCTCTTACTGAGCATTGGAATCACTTGAACAAACATTCTAAGAAGTACAGACACACAAGTCCCACCTCCAGAAATTCTGATCCACTTGACTTGAATGTTGTTGTTGTTGTTAAGTGCAGTTGAGTCGGTTCCAACTCATAGCCACCCTGTATAGGGTTTCCAAGGAGCAGCTGATGAGTTTGAACTGCCAATCTTGCAGATCAAACTGACTTTGAGGTTGAGTGCTTATCCTATGGCGCCACACCAGGATTCCACTTGATGGGGCCCAAATTAACTGTTTAAAGATTCTTTGGAACTTCTGATATGCAACAGAAAGCAGAGAATCATTGGTTTCAAAGTATCTTTAATTCCATTCTAATTTCACAAGTCCCAAATAAGAATTTTGGGGGTGTCTTCATGGACTATAAATAGTAACATCCTACTTTAAATATGTAAGACGGTATTGAAGTAGTTCGAAATTATTTGCCCTCTTTGACCCTGAGATTTCTAAACACCAGTATGTCCCAATCTAGCAAGCACATAAGTTATTACTGCAACGCCATATCATTTGGTTATCTAGACTGCCAGAAAATGCTTGACCACATACAGAAGGTCACAAGGGCTGATAGCAACAGGTGACATTTTGAAGTATCTGTGGAAATGAACTCTGCCACAGCCCTGTAAGTGGGATGGAGTTTGACTTTTCCAGAAGTAATGAGTCAGTTGGAATGCCAGAAATGCACATTTGGTGTTTCTGTTCCAGAGGACAGTGGTAGTCCATACTTAACCAGGAAAGTCTACAGATATCATCAAGATTAACCAGCAGCACTGTTTATAGACGTTCATTAGAAGGAGTTGATTTCACACAATCAGCCAATAATAAATAAGTGTTTGTTTTTTTCTTTTTATTTACCCTATCATGAGTCTGCCAAAGATGGACTTGTTTAAAACTAGAACTGTGTCTGTAAGTTGGAAAATATTAATAACTCACTCAGAAAGCTGTTCCACATTTTTCTCAAGTGGGGAATCCAAATTTGTGTTAGATTATCATGGAGTAACTTAAATGTTACACTTCTTAAAGCCAAACATGCCTGTGGGTTTCTACTCATAAATTGATTTAAACAAGCTATGTTAATAGCATTGCCTTCAAGTCCGTTCATCATTTGTCTCTATAGTAGAGTATGGAATCAGGTACTGCCTGGCTGAAGGTCATGGGTTACACATAGCTATTCAAATTCTTCATTTTGGAGACAGCTGGATTACTCCCTGACCTGAGTTTAGTGAGTGGGAGGATCATCTTCATCTTTATGCCTTCCTGCCCTTTCTAAAATTAGTAAGGGCCTTTAACAAGGAGATATTTTAAGCAACTCATATTCACTTGTCTCATCAGGAGAAGTTTATTTCGGCCACTTGCATGTGTCAGATTTGCATGTTTGCATAGTTAGAGTGTGGAGTAGTAGTCCATGCTTCTCCACACCACTCATACAAGAGACTTGCAAAGATAGACATTGGATTACCAGCTGGAAGCTTTGGCTGCGAGTCAGTGGGTAGACATAAATGAAGGGAAGACACTTTTTAAGAATATGAATATGCTTCCGAAATCATCCATTACAGACATTTGCACATCAGTCCTCAGCTTTTCGGATCTGTTTTCATAAAACCTGGCTGTGATTTTGCTCCAGAGACCTCAATGATCTTGCTGCTTTAAATAAATATTTATAGGAGATTCTGCCAGCCTGAGGATAAGGGAAACTAATGAAAAACTGTCATCTAAAATCTGAACAGCAAAAGGCAAACCAAACTAAACCAAACCATCCAAAACAAAACCGAAAAAGAGCAGCTCAAACAATCTGTACTCACAAGAAGACTCGTAGAAAAATACCATGATGTAACTTTGATTTGATAACTGGATTTATCAGCCACATGATTGGCTTTCAGTGGGTACTTTGTATTTTTCTACTTTGAAAAAACAATTCAAAATCTGTGCAAATACAGGTTGTTCTACACAACTGGAACCAAAACCATTATGAGTGTGAGAAAACACAGACTCTAAAAGCGAGATGGAATGTAAGCAGGTAAATCCTGTTCCCCAGTCATACCATTCCAGTCCAGTTGTACTTGGTTCTCGTGTTTGCACCTCTAAGAAATTTCCATTTTTTCGCATCAAAAAATCCAGATATGAAGCTGAAGCTGCTTTCTTCGCCAACTTGAAGCTGTCTGATTTCAACATCATTGACACCCTCGGAGTTGGAGGTTTCGGACGAGTAGAACTGGTAGGTGATTTTTCTTTTAACTGCTTTTGAAAACCTTTCTTTTTTTCTACTCCCCCCGCCCCCTAGATTAAGTCTTTTCTCTCTTTGTCTTCGTTTCTTCTTCTGTCTCATAATTGATTGCTATAGATCCTAAACCCATACCAGATTCTTTCATATCGTCATGTCTGAGTTTTCAATAGTTAAAGTCAGCTGCTTTATGCAAACAGTAAACAAAAAAAAGAGCAATCATAAATTATATTTTTAAAAACCTCCTCATATTAAAAGAAAGGTAAACATATCTTCTTCTTTTTTTTTAAATAAATGTTTTTATTTTGGATTGAGTGAAAGTTTACAGGGCACATCATCAGCTTCACATTCAACCATTCATACAGCTCGTTTCATTACATTGATTATTATCCCCTCCATATATCATCAGTTAACAGTGTTTCTCTCTATCCTCTTTAGCTTTTATTTTTTGGGGGAGGGGGGGCGATGGGGAACTTGCCTTTTTGGAATTTACAGTCTCGGCTTTTAGGGAAGGTTTTTACATTTGTCTGTGGATATCCAGGGCTCATGTATGAGATTACTGACAAGCATTACTGAATAATCAGATGAGGGACAGTTTGCTATGTCTACTAGGTGGCTAAAGTCTGATCCTCAGAGCCTGTGGTTTGGACGGTTAAACATATCTTCTTACGGAATCATAAAGCATTGTCTTTCCAGTTGATTTTCCGTAACCTTTATGTACTTCCTAAGTTCTGAGTGGTGCACACTAACTTAATTAGTCCCCTTATCGACCATGATAATAATTTACATGTAAATTTCACTACATGTAAAGTGAAATGGGAGTCTAATATGCACAAATGTGCTATGTTTTAAGATTCTACCACTGCTTAAAAAAAAAAGTAAATTGAATGGTTTTTGTTGGCTAACACTGTGATCTTAAAATTGTAAACTCTTAATTAGATTACAGTGCTAGTGGTTCAATAAATTATATTTATATAGTTTATTTCACATTTAATTGTAATAAGTATAATTAAGTCGTGCTGAAGATGGTGACATTTTTGTACAGCGTATACATTAAACACATTGCATGGATATGATGCAAAACAAGATGAAAGCAAACTCTGTTGGACATTCGTTTGAAATATAAATCTTAACACTGACTTACTGCAATACAAGTAACAGAAAACTATGTTCTGGTGACTGATTGCTATGTCCCAACATTGTGCGGCTCTGAATGCTAGTTGAAAATGCAGATGAGTTTCCACCCCTCTGCTAAACACAGGCGACATCCCTGATAGCTGATACCAGTACAGTATGTTAGGAACTCCCAGGCACTGTGTACAGTGGAATAAACAGTTACTGTTGCCATCGGGACAGCAGAAATCCCTTCCATAAAAGTAGATTGACCTAGCACTATTTTTTCATTTTAGTCCATTTGAATTTCACTTGGAATATCTGACTTTGGTAGACAAAAAGATGCTGCCTCTTTAAACACTGAACAAGAAGATTTTAGAGTCATTATGTGTTTTCACTGAATTTGCTTTATGCTTCCCTTCCCTTTCTTTATGCTTAAGGAACAAAGGATAGTCCACAGTTTGCCTTTGTTTATTCTTAGGATCTGTGTATCTCAGTTGTTGTTAGTGACTTAAAATGTTTCGGGCTCATAGCAACCCTGTAGAGGGTTTCCAAGGAACAACTGATGGGTTTGAACCAAGGACTTGCAGTTCGATGCCTAGTGCTTACCCTACAGTGCCATACCAGAACTCTCAGAGGAGTTGAAATCAAGGAAGGGTCTAGAAAAAACAGTTGCTCTTCTTCATTCTACAGGTTATTACAGTCTTAAATTTATTTTGAGGAGTGTGATGGCTCTTTAGGATAAGCACTGTATTGCTAGCCACAGGTTCAGCGGTTTGCGCCCACCACCACTCCATGGGAGAAAAATGAGGCTTTCTGCTCCCGAAAAGATTTACAGCCTCAGAACCCCTATACAGCCTTATGCAGAGTTGCTATGAGTTGGAACTGACTCGGCAGCAATTGACAACAATAAAATTTATTTTTCAAGAACATCAATTTGAATGTCTGGTTATAATTGTCCATATAGTTAATGAAGATTTATTAAAAGCATTATACATGAGCAGCTTTGTACTAGTGGTAGGGCTACATATTTATGTTATCAACAGGACCAAGAGTAAAGTCCCTGGTAACCAGGGCTTTAGTATCTTTTCTGTTTATTTAGATTATTATTTGTGTCAAGTCCCTCTCTAAGAGATTAATTTGCGAACTAGTTTATTATAGATTCATGAATACTATAAAAAAAAACAAACTATGCGCAATAAAATTGCCACTTCCTATGAGGAGGAATCTGGGTGTGGCACTGTAGGATAAGCATTGGACTGATAACCACAAGATCAGAAGTTCAAATCCACCAGTCACTCCTTAGAAACCCTATGTAGGGTTGCTATGAGTCAGAACTGACTAGACAGCACTTAAAAGCATGAGAGGGAGACCAAATAAAAAAATCAGCAATACAGTCTTTTTGGCCTGCTGAAGGTCTGAAAACTTCAAATTTGGAACCTGTAAGTTACCACTAAAATATTTTATGAAATATCCAGGTAGGAATTTATGTAGAGTGCTTGAAATATTTCAAATAGCAAGCAGGCACTAAAAATGCATGTGAGAACCTCTAGTGTCCTGGCTGAGCAATTAAAATGTGGAAAATTTTTGGAAACTTATTTCAAAAAATGTGTGAGTAAGTAAAAACAACTGCCTTTACAATTAAGGAAGGTTCAGTATGGGCATATGAAAGGAATATAGCTACAAAAGACAAAATATATGTGTGTGTGTGTGTGATGTATGTATATGTATGCATGTATTTCTTTAACCATGTAAATATGCACATTTAATCTTTACCCCAGGAGAGATCTCAGATCCTTTAGCCTTATTTTCTTCTCATGGGTATTATATTTTACTCTTACCTACAAATATATATATATATACAGATACACATACACACACATACACATACACACATACATATATACATACACACATACACATATACACATACACACACATACATATATATATGTAGGCTTACATAGTGGTTATGAATCAGGCTGCGAACCGTAAGGTCAGCAGTTCAAAACTACTAGCTGTTCCGCGGGAGAAAGATGAGGCATTCTGCTCCCGTAAAGATTAACAGCCTCGGAAACCCTGTGCAGGGTCGCTATGAGTCGGAACCAACTTCACAGCACTTAACAACAACAACAACAACAATGAGAATCATAATTCTGAGAGCTAATGTAGATGAAAAATATAGCCCCAGTGGAGCTGTAGGATGAGCACTAGAATTGCTCACCACAAGGTTTGCAGTTCAAACCCACCACCCACTCCAGGGAAAATTATGAGATTTACAGCTTTGGAAACCCTATACAGGGTTGTTACAAGACATGCAGACCTTGGTGGCCACACAGGAGGCAGAAAAGTACCTTCAGAGAAGTGTCACATTTCACAGGAAGGGGGAGGACCCAGACAGAGCCCAGTTTAATGACGTATTCATTGAAGTTCTTAGCACTGCTAGAAGACATCTAGATAATGCTCTTAATTTACATGGTATATCGGTAAATATGAAGATTGATTTTACACCTTATAAGTGAAAATTAGACCCATTGTGTTATGATATAATAGAGTATACTTAATTTACTCTGCTTTTGCTCTTGTTAGAGGGGTTCCTGCTTTTTAGAATAGAATTGCACAAATCCAGACAAACTTCCTTTTACTCTGACATTGCTGTGTGGCGGTTGTTTTGAATATTTGTTATTTAATCTATTTATTTAGCAATGTGAAAGCCCCCTGAAGAATAAATATATGGAAGACCTAATAATCTATATCATCTGGAATTACATTCTTTCTACAGCAGTTATTATGTATACGATAAGCTCTTTTCTGGAAAATACAGCATTTCACTGGAAACAGCCCTTGTCTTCAGGGACTCAGCGTCTTCTTAGAGAGACAATCATGTAAACTAATAAGTAAACCCATAATCAGAGCATAAATAGCATGAAATCAGTCAGTGCGTGGGGGAAGAAGACTTCTTGTAGAAGGTGGCTTTTCCAAGGCACAGGGTGTTAAAAGGCATCAGCATATGTCACATGAATCCTGTGTCCTGTTGTGCATGCTTGGTAAGATGAAACTTGTTCAGGAACACATTTTATTTAATAAATTAATATGACATACTAATTGAAATAAGCATGCACTCATTTCAGCCCTGCTGTATAATCTTCATATTTCCGTCATGTACAGTATATCATTTTGTCCCGTGTGCTATTTTTCTACATTTAGTAGAAAAGAAGCTCAGAATGAGATGTGTAAGTTTCCTAAGGCCATGTAGTTAACTAAGATAAATATTGTTAGTACTTATAACTGCAGATTTTTAACTGGAAGCTATTTGTGTTGTGCTGGTCTCTAAAACTATGTAGAGGTTTAGCATGACCACAAACCACCACCACAAAATTAACCACGCTTTACTTTGTTGTCACATGTACACCTTGACTTTAAAACATTATCTCTTACCCAAGAAATAGAATTCAGTAGGTGAAGTGCTACAATTAGCTCCTCTTGACTTGTATGTCCGCCCAAGTGTCAGTGGCTCCCCCTTCTCTAAATCTTTTGCTGTTTCTACTTTAGTGGGACCCCTGGTGGGGCACTGTAGGTAAGCACTGGACTGCTGACTTCAAGGTTGGCAGTTCAAGCCCACAAGCTGCTCCTCAGAAACCCTACATAGTGTCACTGTGAGTCAGAACCGTTTTCATGGCACTTTGCAACAAACCACAAGAACTTTAGGGTGAAACTGTGTGTAGGGAAAAAAGAATCAGCCAGTAGAACATATTAACTTTGAAATTTGAGTTCTTCAGTGAGACTTCATAGACTCAGATTTACCAGCTGTATGCACTAGTCATTTACTCAACCCTTCTGAACCTGTTTCCCCATCTTTAAAATGAGGATAACAATAGAGTATACTTTACAAGGTGGCAAGGATAAGATGAGTTAAAGCCCCCAAACCGTGCCTTACATGGGCTAGGTCAGTAAAGGTGGTCAGTGTTCTTGCTGTTACCATTGTTATTATTATTAGAAATATGTTACTGGTAACTACCTTTAGTTACCATCTCCAAATATACCCATAGTAACAAATGAGAATGAAATGATTTTACTCCCTTTTCTCTTATTACTAGGCCAAATTCCGAGAGTACAAGCATTTCACCATGACTGGAAAGAGCCCAAGGTCTTCAAATGCCCTTCAATGATAGCTTCTATTAAACTTCCCCCAAGCCACTGAAGCTTTTCACTTTCTGATCTGTCATGAGTGGAGATGAGAAACAGTTTTCAATCTTCCCTATACCGAACCTTTGTGCACCTGAAATAGTCTGCTCTTATTTATCCATTTCTATTCTAAATTGTATAGGCCTGCCTCTTAACCTCTCAATAGAAAATCGTTTTCAGTGCAGACTTCTGAATCCTATCCAGTTTCTCTTTCTCTACAGTCTTCTGAAACCATGGCACCCCAAGTGGGCATAATAAAGGCCTGGCTCTAGCCTCACTGTGAAGGCCGTCTTTCACTCCTCCACTGCTGTAATCAGATTAGAAATCCCACAGTCAGATTGCTAAATTGCTAGACCCCTACTACCTCCTAATCAACTGGTTGTGTAATAGAGTCTGTGTGCTATCCAGGAAGACACCTGAGCATCACATGCAAGCAGGCCTGGAAAGCCATGAAAACCAACTGAAAAAACAGAGACCAAGCAATGATCAAGCAAGAAATGAGGTGGTAAACCCCATTGCTCTGTCAACAGAGTTTTGTTACATCATTACGAAAGGCAAACAGCTCAACTGCAAGGGGAAACCCCACGTAAGAGGAAAACATTTCAAGGGCTTCCTACTGCCAAATGACTTGGCAGTGGAAGAGAATAGCTGTGAGTTCGCTGGGCAGTGTTACTGTGTGCCCACGTGATTGATGCTTCAGTGGAAGCCTGGGAAACCCTGGTGGTGTCCTGAAACCCTGTGTCCTCTGTAACTAATGCCAGCCCAGAGCCAACACTGACTTAAAATTCAAAGCCGCTTCATTGAGACACAACCACTTTGCCAGGTGTACTTTATTTGGTTTGTTATTAAATGTATAACTCTCAACACACGTTTTGGAGTCCTGGCGTGGTGCTGTGGATTAATGCACCAGACTGCAAAGCCATTTGAACTGCATGGTTGGCAGTTCACCAGCTGCCCCCCCCCCGGGAACCGTATATAGGATTGGTGCAGGTCAGGACCAACAACAACACATGTTTATCTTCTACAAACTAAAAATGGACACAAATGGTCAGTTGTGACAAGTAGCATAGGTTATTCACATAACTCACATGGATCTTCTTTTATTAAATGAAATGACAATCCAATTCAAAATCACTAATGATCATGAATAGATACAGTAAATGCGATAGACTGCAATTTCTACCATATCAAACTACATGCAGGCACTAAACAGAAACAGTACAGCCTGCTTTACTGATATGTGGAAATAAAACAAGACATGCATTAGTTCACTTTGTTACTTTAGAATTTATTTTGTACATTGATCATTACAGTACAGATTAATTGAATAGTATAAGTAGAACAGATAGAATTGTCCCTTTAAAAAGTATCTTATGAAATTATAAGTATTTACTAGTTACCTATTGAAATACATGCTTTTCATCAAAATAGTGAAATTAACATCCTTCAGTAGGAAAGAATGGTAACAATTTCTCCTCTAAAACTGGATATAATTTTAGAAATGTAAATCTAGGTGGTCTGGATATCTCTACCCAAAACTTAAGATCATTGATGATAAAACAATCCATTCAACAATTGGCACTTTATTCACTTTGTTTGGTTTCTATGACATAAATTTTATGTTTTACCCAGTGAGTTTATGGACACATCACATTTAGCAAAGCTACATTTATTTTTTAAAAAAACACACCACAAGTTCTTTTTGGCTGGAAATAGAAATATCAGATGTGATTTCGGCCCTCAAGCAATGCCTGCCTTCTTCTAAGTAAAAAGATAAGATGAGCAGGTGTGAAAAATAGCAAATGGAATCTTGCAATATTGTATTACATTCTAAATCATGCAGAAGTGATTTCATTATTTTAGAAAGAGGTTGCTTAGAGCTGAGAGAATAAGAGGAAGCCTGAAAGGACATGGAACTAAAGCCAGGGTTGGTGCATGGTGTGGGATTCAAAGAAACAGAGGGAGAAAGGCCGTTTCAGGGAAAGGTTACCACATAGAAGGCCATGTGTTGTCATAGGACACCAAACAGACTAGTCTTATAACTGAAGTTTGTTAGGGAGCATTGGGAAATACTAGATAATCTGTGCGTTGTCCACTGAAAGAGGATAAGAGTTGAGAAAAGAAGAGCTGACGTTCCATCCACGAAATCAAATAGATCACTCAAAGGTGAAGAGACCGGCTATTTTTAGGTGCAGTGCTCCCAAAAATAAACATCGTAATTCTGCATCTGAAAGAGTAACTTTGCCTTTTGCCAAGATATAGTCCATATATTTAATGAAAACACTTTGAAAGGAGACTACCCTTCCTTGAGAGAGAAAACCACCCCTTGTTTTACTGTGGGTCAGTAAAACCACCAGCCACTGTGTGAGAGAAAGATACAGCTGTCTCCTCCTGTAAAGATTTACAGTTTCTAGAGCCTTCTGTAAGCTATGAGTTGGAATCAACTCCATGGCAGAGGATTTGACATTTTCAGTTTTGTGTATCTTGGTGTCGTTTTTCAGTGCCGGTGAGTCGGTTCTGATTCATAGCAGCCCTGTGTAGAGTTTCCTAGGAGCAGCTGGTGGGTTTGAATCACTGGCTGTACAATTAGCAGTCCAGTGCTTATCCTATAGCACCACACCAGGGCCACAATAATGATATCCTTTTGAATGAAATGAAAGTGGTATATTTTGCTTTCTGGAGTAAATAAAAGGAAACAGCTAATTCTCTATGCTTCAGTCTAGCTCATTGGCTATTGATATACATATGGGTTATTGCTGATTCATACTCTGTCATTCATGTAATGATTTCACCATGGACATACAATTTGACTGTATTTGCTTAAGCATTGAGCAAATGAAGTCAGGACTTGGATGAGCCTGAGGACTCTGTTTTTATTCCCTCTCTCCATCCAGCTGCCTTGTAGGCTCACGTAAAATACAGGTTCTATATGATCAGGGCTACAACCTCTGACTCCCTGTTCACATGGACAAAGCAAATTAAATATTTAACATGACTGCTTTATAGATTGTTAGAGGAAGTGAAAAAAAAAGTAGATACTTACTAAGCAGACTTAACTACATTTAGAGTACATTTGTGTGTTATGCATGAGATCTTGTGAAGCATTTGAAGTGTGAAAGCAACAGGGAAGAAGAAATTATCATTTGTTCATCTCAGAAAAACTTAATTAGGGTGAAATTTGAGTAAAGAATTTAGGGGTTTCAAAAAGCTCATGGAAAAATGGAATTAAAACATAGTGTAATTTTTTCATGAATTAAAAAAAAAAAAAACCCTCTCCTATTAAGAGTCCTAGGTGGTACTGTAAAATAAGCACTGGACTACTAACCAAAAACTCACCAGCTACTCCTGGAAACTCTATAGAGGGTTACTATGAGTCAGAAGAAATGACAACAACCTACTCAGATATAAAGATTGGATGTAAAATATTTGATCAGAATTCTTACACTACATGGAAGAATTCTTACACTATGTTAAAATATGATTAGTTATTTCTGCCTCAGTAAGTTTCTCAAAAGTACAACTGGAATGCAAAATCTTTCATCAATTAGTCTGGTAAGATGTCAGAAATCAAGTTGAATTGTGTGCTATGTGAATTTTTGTTTCGTTTCAATTCCTTTTAAATGTTCACATAAATGCAAGACATTGTATGTCAACCTAATCTTAACTCTGCTACATGAACATTTAGGCTGTAAGGTTGCTTGAAGTATGTAAAAACATAGAATTATGTGACATGTTCATATATTTCAATTAAACAACTTGTGGACAAATTTTTAAAACAGATGCAGGAAATATATCTTTACATGGATGAGATTATATATGGAAATCAAAACGTTGGGCCCTGGAAGGCATATATTTGATTATTTGTTTCCCTATGTTCCTTTCTATCCCACTCAAGTGTGTATTTTACAATAGTAGGTAAAGGAAAGCAACATTCATAAGACAGTCAAGCATCTTAGCATTATTTCCCCTGTTTTACCCATTCAGACTATGCCTTGATTACTGTATCATAGAGCCCTGTTGTTCCAAGGTTGAGCATATATCGTCATTTACCTCTGTCACATTTATTCTATGCAAACCTGCATAGAGTTCCCCTACCCACCTTGTTTTTCCATACCACTGCTCCTTCTTGTGTATAGCCCTCCCCAATACCTGAATCATGTTGTGACTATCACCTAACCCATGCTGTACCATCCCCTCCCTCCCACCCCTGGTAACCAATAAAGATTTTTTTTTTCTCTTTCTCTTAATATGGGTGTCTTTTCCTAAACTTCATATTTTTAATGGCTCCATGTTCTTCTTGGATTTTCATTTTCTTGGTATGTTTTGCAGTATTAATTTTCTTTGAGATTACTCTTTATTCTGTTAACTCTTTAACAGCCTTGCTGGATAAAGGATTCTTGGTTGACAGTTTTTTTTTTCTTTCAGAGTTTCATATGTGTCTCCCCATTGCTTTCTTACTGACATGGTTTCTGCTGAGAGATCGGAGCTTAATCTGATTTGCTTGCCTTTGTAAATAACACTTCTCTTTTCCCTAGCTGCTTTCAGGATTCTCTCCTTGTCATTGATTTTAGAGAGCTTGATTATGATATGTCTTTGTGATTTTCTTTTGGAGTCTAACCTTCCTGGAGTTCATTGAGCGTCTTGAATACTTATCTTTTCATTTTTCAGGATGTTAGGGAAATTTTCTTCCAGCAGCTCTCCAACAGTCTCCTTTGTGGTCTTCTGTGCTTCTTCCTATTCAAGAATTCTACTAATTCTCAAGTTATTCTTCTTCCTGTTGGCACACAAGAATCTTAGACTTTCTTCAGAATTTTTAAATCCTGTTTTCTGCTTGCTTCTCTATCTTAGCAGTACTGAGAGATTTAACTTCAAATTTAACTTAACATTGAATCTGGCTTCCATCTTTTCAGTTCTACTCCTTTGCCCGTTCAGTGTATTGTCCATTTCGGATATTTTATTATTAATCATTTGGACCTCTTTTTCCAGGTTTTGAAATGTTTTCAATGCTATTGCTTTCTTATTTGATTGTTCCTGTAGTGTTTTCCTGACTTCTTCCTTATTTTTCTCAACCTCTCTGTGGAGCATTTCGATGCACCTCAATATCATTCTCCTGAATTCCTTCTCAGGTAATTCCAAATCCTTCCTTCCTTCCACTGGAAGGTCTAGGTCTACCTGCAGCTCATTTCTTTCATTTACTGTTTCTGGACATGTGCTGATATCTTCGACTGTGGGCATCTTCAGTAACTAGATATGTTTTCAAATAATTAAATGAATGTATGTTGATTTATTATTAAGCTTTCTGATTGCCTCCAGGTAGATGTGATCTGGAGATGGGCTTCCCTTTTCACTTTTATTAGAGTAACTGTAGCAGGTGTTGGCTGTTTGTCTAGTGTAGAGCAACTGGTATTGGTTCTTGCCAACCAGGTCCCCAACTGGGTCCACAGAAGTCCACTGACCATTGTAGGGCTTAGCTTGCCGCTTCATTGCTGCTTTTACCCCACTTTCCCCCATCGGTAATGTGTGTGGTCACCAATCAGAGCATGCATTTGCATTGAGTCTTAGTCTTGGAAGGAGGTTTGCAATGAGAGGACCTGGCCACTTGCCTTGATGTTTCCTAGGGAAGCGATTTGTTTGTTCTTGTAGTAACAGTCCATCTGCCTCCATTTTTCCTGGAGGTCTTTCTTTCAAGAGGTATCTTTTATTCTTCTAGCTGCTCCAGATTTTCAGTCTCAGTAATAAAATTGCTTTTTCTTTAACTCAGGAAATAGAAGTTTCTAAATTCAGACAGAATTTTATTATTCGTTGTTTTTCATCCAGTTGAGTGGGACAGCTTAGGTAAGAATAGATTGGATTATGAACTGTGATAATAAAATACAAATAAAAGTATCCTTTTTAATTAGAATTCCCACATATATTAGAAGGCATAGTAATAATGATAATAATTTTTATGTTGAACACTTAACTTCAAAGTATTTTCACATATACTATCTGATTTGATTCTGACATCTGTGTCTATAAAATAAGGTTGGCTTTATTTCCATTTTTTAAGTAAGAAAAATGAAGCTCCAGGAGGTTGCATGAGCTTATCTATGAGTGTAGTTTGCATATTATGAAAATATGAAATATAAAAAACAGTTACCTATTTAAAAATATATATATTTTTTATTGTAACAAGTGAAGGTTTATAGAGCAGATCATCATTTTCACAATCAACAAATCATACTCTTCATTTCATTTTAATGATTACAATCCTCTCCTTGTACCATTAGTTAATAGTATTTACCTTTATTCCCTTTGGCCCATGCACTCCTCTCTGTGTCCTCTCTAAACTTCATCTATCTTCTACCAACCTCCTTGCTTTTTCCATCACCAAGTTATCCTTTGTCTACATTCTAGTCAGTGGATAATTCTCCTTTGTTTTCTACCATGGTGTAACCATCATAGAGTGTTTCTTTTAGCACGAAAACCTTTTCTTGACCTATATAATGGTGGTCTCATACAAAGTTTGTCCTTGGAGTTTGATGATTTTCACTCAGCATAATTGTTCTCCAGGTTCATCCATGTTATGAAGGGTTTTGCAGAGTCGTTATTCTTCAGCGTTGTATAGTATTCATTGTGTGTATGTATTAAAGTTTAACCATTCAACAGAAGAGCGGTCTCCATCTTTTTGCTATTGTGAATAGTGCTGCAATGAACATGAGTGTGCAATATATATATGTATGTATGTATGTATTTGTGTCATGGCTCTTATTTCTTGAGGATGTATACCAACTAGAGGAAGTGCTGGGTCATATAGCATTTTTATTTCCAAGCTTTTCAGAAAGCACCATATAGTTTTCCACAGTGGTTGCACCACTTACAGTCTCACCAGCAGTGTAGGAGCTTCCCCATCTCTCTACATGCTCAACAGTATTTGTAGGGTTTTTTTTTTGTGTGTGTGTGTGTGTTGTTTTGTTTAATACTGGGTTAAGATGATACCTATTTGTTGTTTTGATTGGCATCTTTGACTTTGTAAGATAAACACTGGATAGCAAACTTAAGATTGGCAGTTCAGACCCACTAACCACTTTAAGAAACCCGATTATAGGTCAATAGAATTTGGAACAAACTTCATGGCACACAACAACAACAACAACGACTAATAATTGCAAGCATTTCCTTGTAAGTTTTTTGACCACCGAAATGTTCTCTTTGGAAAGTGTCTGTTCATGTCCTCTGCACATTTTTCAATTAGACTATTAGTCTTCTTGTTGAAGTGTTAAAGTAGTCTGTAAATTTTAGAGAGTACTCCCTTGTCTGATATGTCTTTAACAAAGATATTTTCCCAGTCTGTGGGTTCTCTTTTAACTTTTTAGGTGAAATCTTTTAATGTGCATAAATGTGTAGTTGTTAGAAGGTCCTAGTTATCTGTTTTGTTTTGTGATGAGTGTATGTTTTCAGTTATGTTTGATAGTTTATTTATGCCATGTATCAGAGCACCTATGTTTGTCCCTATAGTTTCACTGAGAATCTTTATTGTTCTCAGTTTTACATTTAGGTCTTTTATCCACATTAAGTTCATTTTTGTAAATGGTGTTAGATCTAAGTCTTGTTTCATTCTTCTGCAAATGGTTTTCCAGTTTTGCCAGTACCATTTGTCGAAGAGACTATTTCTTTCCCATTTAATGTATTTTGGCCTTTTGTTAAAGATCATTTGAGTGTTGTTGTTGTCAGGTGCCATCGAGTC
>NW_006408521.1:8558533-8576750 GCF_000296735.1 Chrysochloris asiatica | reverse complement strand
AACCATTTCCTTTTGGTACAATGACTCTGTGTATTCCTTCCATCTTTTCTTGATGCATTCTGCATCATTCAATAATTTGCCCAGTGAATCTTTTAATAGCGTGTATTAAAATTTGAGTGTAGGTAGATGGATTTGTTAATGGGTTCTCAACTCTGTTCTATTGATCTATATGTCTTTCATTGTACCAGTACCAGACTGTTTTGACTACTGTGACTGTGTTTTTGAGATTTTTAATAATGCTTTGCTTACCTGGGGTATCTTTCCTTTCCATATATAGCTGGTGATTAGTTTTTTCACCTTTGTAAAGAATGATGTTGGAACCAGCATTGAGATTGCATTTTATCTATAGATTGCTTTAGGTAGTATTGACATTTTCACAATGTTAAGTCTTCCTATCCATGAGCATGATAGGTTCTTTCATTTTGTAGTTCTCTTTTGGATTCTTGTAGTAAAAGATTTTGTAATTTTCTTTGTATATATGTCTTTTGTTTAGCTGGTTACATATATTCCTAACTTTTTTATCTTTTGGGTAGTTATTATAAATGGTATTGTTTTCCTGATTTCCCTTTTTAGAGCTCTCTTTATTAGCGTTAAGAAATTAAACTGATTTTTGTATGTTGATCTAGTACTCTACCACTTTGCTAAATCTTTCAGTGAGTTCCAGTAATTTTCTTACTTAGTCTTTGGGATTTTCTGTGTTTAGGATCATATCATCTGCAAATAGACTTTTACTTCTTCTTTGACAATTTGGATGCTTTTAAATTCTCTTTCTTGTCTGGCACCTCTGGATGAGACTTCCAGCATAATATTGACTAGGAGTGTGATGAAGGGCATCCTTGTCTGGTTCCGGTTCACAAAGGGAATACTCTTAGTTTCTCTCCATTGAGAATAATGTTGACTCTTACATTTGTATATATTTCCTTAATTATGTTGAGAAATTTCCCTTCAATTCCTGTTTTGTTAAGTGTTTTTAACAGAAATTGATGTTGGATTTTGATAAGTACCTTTCCACATCAATCAATATGATCATGTGTTTCTTTTCCTTTGCTTTATTTATGTGGCGGTTTCCTTATTTTTCTAATATAGAACCATCCTTGCATACTCTTACGATGTTTTCGGATTCCATTGGTTTAAGACTTTTTTGAGAATTTTTACATCTATGTACATGATGGATATTTGTCTATAATTTTTTTTTTTTTTGATGTCTTTGCCTGGTTTTGGTAGCAGAATTATGTATGTTTGCTTCATGAAATGAATTCAGGAGTTTTCCATCCTGTTCTGTAGTTTGGAATAATTTGAGTAGAATTGGTGTCAACTCTTCTTTGGATGTTTGGTAGAACTCACTAATAAAGCCGTCTGGGCTGGGATGTTTTTTGTTTAGAGTTTAAGGACTTCTTCAGTTTCTTCTTTTGTTACAGGTCTGTTTATGTTTTCTACTTCAGTGTGTGTTAGTTTAGGTAGGTTTTGTGTTTCTAAAAATTTGTTCATTTCTTCTAGATTCTCAAATTTGTTGGAGCACAGTTCTATACATATTCTGTTATTTCTTTTTAATTTCAGTTGTTTCTGTTGTGATGTCATCCATATCATGTTTTACTTATTTTACTTGTAGCTTCTTCTTTACTTTTGTTAGATTTGGCAGTAGTTTGTTGATTTTATCAATCCTTTTAAGGAGCCAACTTCTTGCCTTATTGATTCTGTTTATCTGCTTTCTGTTTCATTTATTTCAGTTCTAATACTTATTATTTCTTTTCTTCTGGCTGTAAGGTTGTAAGCTTACTTGGCTGCTCTTTTTCTAATTGTTGGAGATGTTGAGTTAAGGAAGATGAGGCTTTCTGCTCCTATAAAGATTTCAGAAGCCTTGGAAGGCCTTTACAAGGTTGCTGTTAGTCAGAAATGACTCAAAGGTACTTAAAAACAACAGTAACAAAGGTTTTGGTATGTTGTTTTTGTTCTAACTTGATTCAAGGAATTAAAAAAAAATTTCTTCTAGATATATTTTTAAAGAGTTATATGTTAATTGTATATATTTTTTAAGGGACATATGATCCTACTTTTAAAACAATTAGGACTTTGAATAAGTGACAGGTAAAGAACTTACAAATTATGAATAAAAATTTTAAATACCATTAATTTAACATTTAAAAACTGTACTGAGGTATAATTTATATGCCATAAATATCTCATAGGTATCAGAGTACAGATGCTATAGTTTTTGACTAACAGGGAAATTAAGCCAGAAAGAAACACATTTCTGACTCTTAATTCCTTGAAATGTAAATTAAATACATAAGTTTCACAGTAAATAACTAGAAAATATAGATAAACAATGATTTCTTTAAAAAATATTTAACAGCTCTATTGAGGTATAATCTGTATGCCATAAAAGTTTCCCATTTGAGTGTATAAATCACCACAGTCCGATTTTAGACCATTTCTCGCGTTCCTGTTAACTCACATACTCCCTTTGTTTGCTGCCATCCCCAGGCAATCCTAATCTACTTTTTATCTCTGATGATTTGCCTTTTCTGGTGTATATTTTGTTGCACTAGAATTTCGTATCATGCTAAAAATTTTTACATGTTCAGTATGGGTTTAAATATTTAATTCTTTAATGTGCAGCAACTTTATGCCTTCTCAAATGGATGGATATTTTACATCTGTTTTCAGCTCTGTTAAACCGTTAAACTAAGAAGCACAATAATGATGGTGGTTGTGGTGATAAATGAAGTGGAATGTTTGATTGGTTAGGTTGCTGTGGAGTAGGCCCTCTACTCATGGTTACTACATGCACCAGAACAATAGGGCAGGGAATGCGATTCAATTGGAGACAAATAGTTTTAAGGCATCTGCGGCAGAGCAGAACCTTAAGTTGTTTCCTAAACACAGAATCTGAGGCCAGTATCTCTGTTGTTGTTTTAAATGCAGTTGGTTCTGACTCATGTTGTTTGTTAAGTGCCGTCGAGTAGGTTCTGACCTATGGTTGTGGTGGTGGTGTGCTGTGGAGTCGGTTCCAACTCATAGAGACCCTGTATAGGGTTTCTAAAACTGTAAATCTCTACGGGAGCAGAAAGCCTCATCTTTCTCCTGTAGAACAGCTGGTCGTTTCGAACTGCAGACCTTAATGTTAGCAGCCTGATTCTTAACCACTATGCTACCAGAACTCCTTAGGTTCTGACCTATAGAGGCCCTGTATAGGGTTTCCAAGGAGGAGCTGGTGGGTTTTAACTGCTACCCTTGTGGTTAGCAGTCCATGTTTATCGTACAGCATCACATCAGAACTAGCTGTATCGTGTCCATCATTTCCCACTAATTTCCTATTACTATGAAACTTTCTACAGTCTTATCAGATACTGACCTGGATAAGATCAGGTACTGGCCTGAATGAGGCTAGTATCTGATGTTGTTGTTGTTGTTAACTGCCACTGATTTAGTTCCAACTCATAGCAACCCTGTATAGGGTTCATGAGTGGTGGCTGATGAGTTTGAACTGCCAGCCTTAAGGTTAGCAGCTAGAACTACTTTTTATTCATTTATAGACAGTCTAATGGTTTACTTAAGGAGTCCTGGTGTGGCACTGCAGAATAATGCACTGGACTGCAAGGTCAGTTTGAACTGTAAGGTCGACAGTTCAAATTCACCAGCTGCTCCTCAGAAACCCTATACAGGGTCGCTATGAGTCGGAGTCGACTTGAGGGCACTTAACAACAGCAACAGCAACAACAACATCAACAATGGTTTCTGTATGGTTTTCTTGATGGTTGAAGTTTTCGTGTGGACCATTAGCCTATTTTAGTTAACTTAAGAGAACTAGCTCACTCTTTCTATTCTCCTTCCTCCCTTCTTTCTCTTTTTTCCTTTGTCACTTTGATAGGACTTTTCATTGTAAAACTTGCATAGATTCAATAAGTTCAACTTGCTCTTAATGTGGTGTGGGTTACTTAAGTCTTTAACCATAAAACATTACTAAGTTGTTTCAAGATTGCTTATAAAGCTATATCCTTCCAGTCTTAAAATTACCATGAATTAAAAATAAAAAATTTTTTCTTTATTCTGTGCCACATATCTATACTATCTGATAAAGATTGTATGCTATTTTGTTCAGAAATAATGTTGCCATTCTCTTTCTATTGATGTTGTTGTGTGCCATTGAGTCATTTCCAAGTCATAGCAACCCTGCAAAGGGTTTCCAGGGAACAGTTGGTGGGTTTGAACTGCTGATCTGATGGTTCACAGTGCCATGTGTATCCCCTAGTACCACACCAGGTCTGTCCCTATTGGGTTGTTTTTCATTTACTAGGATTGTGATGGCTCTGTCTAGATTTCTTTATACCTTGGACTCTGTTTTAATGCCCTTTTTGTAACCCAAACCATATTCAAGCCCACTGCCATCGAGTCAACTCTGTCAGTCTTTCCCCGAGCAGAAATTCTCATCTGTTACCCATGGAGCAGCTAGTGGGTTTGAACCTATGGCTAGTAGTCCACTGCTTATCCTATAGTACCACCAGGGCTTCTTTATTCTTAATACTCTACTGCTATTTTTAATTGAATGCATATGCTTTGAAAGTTAGTAACATGCATATTACCTTCTGATAGAAAATTGATCATTCAGATGTTGGAGTCTAGAGAACAGAAAAAACTTCCACCTCTAAAGAGAATACATACACTGTCAACCCAAGATTATGTTTTCAGAGTGAATTTTTAGTTTCCTTAAGCTGCCTTGTGTTATTTGGGCAGCTTTCTCTTTTTCTCTTTGTCTCAAGTGATGGCCAAATATTTGTTGGGTTGTTTCCATAGTGTTTAGTGTAATTACCATGATTTGAAAACACATAATTTGATGTCAAATTATAAATTCACAAAATTTTCCACATGTGACAAGTCTACAGAAATAATCTAGTTTGGTAGCTCATAGTCGAAGGGTGAGCTGAAGTTATATGACTTGTCATATTCTTATTAGAATTCAGTTTTACATTTTCACTAATAAGAATATGTGAAGCTTTTCTAGAGCCCCCCTCATTACTTTTGTGTATAGCTTTCAATAACCTGGAGTGCAGTAAGTGAGCAGTTCTTTTATGAAGTGCATAGAAATTTAATTTTAGGCACAATATGCAGATATGGTGCATAGTAATGAGTCCTATAATATTCTATTTACAAAATCATTTTAATTACAAGTTTTGGACTTAATGCATATTCTAAGGACCAACTCACAACCAGTGTTACTGAGTCACTTTTAAACCTTGCATGACCCTTGAGACATATAATGCAGCCTCATGGGTTTCTTGGGAAAGTTTTATCCCACTTGTAGTATGTGCTGCTGCCACCTGGAATGATCTGAATAGGCTTCACCCCACTAATCCTACTACCAGAGTCCTCTTGGGACATATGTGCCCCGTGTAATGGTAAGAAAACCCCTATTACCTTAAAATAATTTTCCCTTGGTTTCAGCATGCCTTCCCTTACTGAAAACACATGGCATCAACAAAAAGAAACCAAAGCATAATGAAGTGAGTTCTGCTCGAGACGGAAGGATGGTTGAGGTCATACTCTTCGGTTCCTCCAGTCTCTCTTTAACCATTCAACCCAGATTTTTTTTTTTTTTTTTTTTTAATAATTTAGAGTTTTTTATACTTCTATCAGGAGAAAAATTTTGATGGGCCTCTTATTCATAGAATTCACTTTAGCATAACAAATTTTCTTTGTTGAGTTCACGGGGGAAAAAAGCAGTCTTCTGGCACTTAGGCTTACGGTTAGGAGCTTGGAGTCCTCTGAAGCTTTCGGCATTTCAGTGTAAATTAGAAGTACAGATTCTGAGTAAGGACTGTACACCCTGGAACCAGCCGGCTATTTGCAGAGTGCAAAGAAGGAAGATGACCTCAGACCATAGGATGGCTTCCAAGCTAGCTGAGTAAAGACAAACCTGAAAGCTTCAGCAGATGGGCTGTATGGTTAGCACTGGACTGCTAACCACAAAGTCAGTAGTTCAAACCCACCAGTCAGTCACTTTGGGAGAAAGATGATGAGACTTTCTACTCTCATAAAAATGTACAGCCTCAAAAACCCTATATAGGGTCTATAGGAGTTGGAACTGACTCTAGGGCACTTAACAGCAGTAACATCAAGTAAATAACTAATAAAGCTGAATTCCAATAATCTCTGTAAAATTTATTGACCTTTCATTGTCTGTAACCATCTGCCACCATTCAGTTAACACCATCCTCTTTCTATCCCCTGTCACTCTGACCCTTGGTTTGTCCTTACAAGATTGAAACATTCAGAGACTCCAAATGATGGCTCATACATTACAGTCCCTACAAATGCCTAAGAAAATGGCAATAAGATTTGATTCTTCTCCCCAAACCAAACTAATGGTGCAACTTTTCTCCTAAATAATTTATGAATTATCCAATTTATTGACCTCTAAAGTAGTCCGTTAAGGTTAGCAGTTTGAAACTACCACTTGTTCCACGGGAGAAAGATGAGGCTTTCTGCTCCCGTAAAGATTTACAGCCTCAGAAACGCTATACATGGTTGCTATGGGTTGGAATTGACTCAACAGAACTTAACAACAACAGTAAAAGTGGTGCTATAAGATAAGCACTTGACCTCGTGGTCATTTGAACCACAAGGTTGGCAGTTCAAGCTCACCAGCCACTTCTAGAAAACCCTATACAGAGCCGCTGTGAACCCAGTTTTGCCACTTTATAGTTTGGTTGTTGTTGTCAAGTGCTGTCGAGTCAGTTCCAATGCAAACCAACCTTGCAGTCCAGCTCATTAACCCACAGTGTCATACCTTGAGCAAAATTCAAACCTTTCTGGTCATCATTCGTTTGCTTTTATGAAAAATGGGAATGATAATAGTATCTCAGAGGGTTTCTGTGAGAAAACTCATATACAGTACTACTTTTGACACCTACGGTACAGGGTCGCTATGGGTCAGAACTGATTCAACGGCACTTAACAACAAATGAACTCTATTAACATTTGATTCTCTTGTTGATGATGATAAAGCCTTCATAAAACCCCATCTTTTTCCTGCCATCAAACACTGAATTTGGGACTAAGTGAAATAATGCATGTGGAAGTGCCTAGCGCTTATATGTTTATTAAAGGCTATGTTCCATTTTGTTCTCACCATCTCTTGATGGCACCTTTATAAGAGTATGCCAAAAAGTACTGTTACTAGAGTTTCATTTTATACATTCACATATTTATTCCAAACAAAATGTGTTCAAATATATCTAATATAGCTCTGCAATTAGTGATGGCTACAGATCTCTCAGTAATGTACTTGTCTTAGCCTCTTTAGGGAAATTTCAAATGAAGGGTCCAGTAGTAATGGTGGCTTCTGAGGGGATCTGTTGGGACATTTCAGTTTAACGCAGACTGGTCAGCTCAGGAGGTGACTTTTTTTTGACGTTCCAAAGGGATAATGTTGGTAATTTTTTTGAAGGACAAAAGAAAATCATGGGGCTTATTACGAAGATGTTTTGAGAAATCTACAATCTTCACTGGTGAGAAAAAAGCCAGGAAAATTGTGCCAAGGATTTTTTCCCTATCACAGTGCACCTGCCCATTTCTCCAGGGCAGCAAAGGCTGTCCTTTAAGAATTTAGTTGGGAAACCTTACCCTATTCACAATACAACAGTGATTTTGCCCCTTCAGGCTTCTTTTTGTTCCCCCAAATCAAAGATCATTGAAAACTTCCATTTTGAGGCATATGAATCCAGAATTCTTTGGGGAAGGGCTTGAGTGATGGAAACACAACCTTCAGAAATGGATAAACCTAGATGGAGGACATGCCAAGAGACAATAGTTTCAAAATTTTGATTTTTTTTTTGTTTAATAAAGATTTTTATGAATTTGTGATGTCCTGGTACAGTGCTGTAGGATAAGCACTGGACTGCTAACTGTAACGCTGATGGTTCAGACCTACTTGCTGCTCCTCAGAAATCCTATGCAGGGTCTCTATGAGTCAGAACTTTCTGGAAGCCATTTAACAATGACCGCAAAAACAACATGGATTTGTAGCGATGTTTTTTGACTTACCCTTATATTGTCCAATATAGATTCTTCCTAATTTAAAGTTCAATGTTATTAAAAGGGAGAGCCCTGGTGGCTCAGTGGGCTAACTGAAATGCCAGTGATTAGAACCCATTAGATGTTCTGAGGGAGAAAGACTGGGCATCCTGCTTGCATAAAGCAGCCTTGAGCACTTGAGTACTCTACTCTGTCCTTTAGGGTTGCTAGGAGTTGGCATCATCTCAACAGCAGTGAGTTTTATGATTTTAAAGGAATAGGCAAAGTAGGTAACTTTTTTCTTTTTTTAAGCATATAGCTTGACTATAGTAAAAAATAAAATAAAACATTGGAGTGGACAAGCTATTACAGTAAAAATGGTTGACTCTATTAGCTGGAAGGAAACTAAAGAGTCTAAAATCTAAGAAAATTGGGTCCAAATAGATCAGCATGGTCTCAAGAGCTAATTGAACCTAAAGAAATAGTTCATCAAGTGGGTGTTATCTTTGAGATAATTTTATTAATCTACCACAAGGTCAGCAGTTCAAACCCCTAGCAGCTCCATGGGAGAAACATGAAGCTGTCTGTTCTTGATATGAGTTAGAATGAACTCTATGGTACTTAACAACAGCAACAACAATGATAAACAATATCACATCCTAGTCATCAGAGAAAGCACACACACACACACACACAAATACAGATACAAAGTTAACCCTTTCATGACCCCTGACACATAAGGAGTTTCAAAAAGCTCATGGAAAAATAGAATTGATAAATAACAGAATTTCTCCACACACTTTGGAAGGCCAATCTAAATTTTTTTATTCTGGAGTGTACTGGGAAGCTGCTATCCCACTCTTAGTGTGTGCTGTCATATCGTGGGGGCATGCAGAACCACATTAATCTGAAAAAATGGACCTCATCCCACCAAACCTGAGATCCAGAGGTCCATTGGTACATATGTGTCCCTCAAATTGTGTAAAAATCCCTATCACTTCAAAAAAAGTGTTTTCCGTATCATTTGAAATGCCTTCCATTACCAAAAACTCATGGTTCCAATGTAAATATTAAAAGCAGAAAAATATTTAGTTTTCAAAGATTAGGAAAGCATCCTGTAAAAATAAAAACTGAAAATTAATGGTTGATGCATCTTAGTCTATTTATATTTCCTGTATAGTGTTGTTGTTAGGCACCATCGAGTCGGTACCCACTCATAGCAGCCCTATGCATAAGAGAATGAAGAGCTGTCTGGTTCTGGGCCAACCTCATAATCATTGCTAAGCCTGAGCCCATTGCTTCTGCCATTCTGCCAATACATCTCGTTGGGGGTCCTCCTTTTTTTCTTAGACCCTCCATTTTACCTTGGTCTCCCTGATAATTAATCCTTGGTCTCCCTGATAATTAATCTGAAGTACAAGAGATGAAGTCTGATCATCCTGGCTTCCCAGGAGCATTCTGGCTGTACTTCTTCCAACACAGATCTGTTTATTGTTTTGGCAGTCCACGGTATTTTCAAAATTCTCCTCCAACACCGTAACTCAAATGCATAAATTTTTCTACTGTCTTCCTTAATCACTGTCCAACTTTTGCATGCTTATGAGGTTATTGAAATTACCTGGCTTGGGTCAGGCACACTTTAGTACTCAAACTGACATCTTTGCTCTGAAACACTTTAAAGAGGGTTTGTGCAGGAGATTTGCCTAGTGCAATATGTCGTTTGATTTCTTGACTACTGTTTCTATGAGTGTTGATGGTTGATCCAAGCAAAAGGAAGTCTTTGATGATTTCAATCTTTTCACTGTTTATATGAATGATGTTTATTAGTCCAGTGGTGTGGAATTTTGTTTTTTTGATATTGAAATGCAACCCATACTGAAGGCTGTGCTCTTTGATCTTCATCAGTAAATGTTTTAAGTCCTCTTTGTTTTCAGGAAGCCAGGTTGTATCATCTGCATATCAGAGGTTGTTAATGAGTCTTCCTCCAATCCTGATGCCATGTTTGTCATCATATATGTTTGTCATCATATAATCCTATTTCTCAGATTATTTGCTCAGCATACAGATTGAATAAGTATGGCGAAAAAAATACAACCCCAGTGCACACCTTTCATAATTGGAAACCATTCAGTTTTCCCTTGTTCTGTTTGAACAACTTCCTCTGCTGTACAGTGGTAGCACATAACAAATATTTTTTGCCCATCATGTGTAATTGAGGATACTTTTAGAAAGAAGAAATAAGGGAAAATACTGCATGTTTTTTTTAATTGTAGCTTCTCTTGTTTTTGTACTGTTAAGCTCAAAGTGAGCAGTGAAACACACTGGCATCAAGTGAAGACAGCAGCTACAAACAGACTTTGTTACAGGGAGTGCTATCTCATCTTTGCCCTCACGAGAGGGGTCTTGCTTAAGAATAGTCAGCAAGGCAGGGTTTCCATACAGACAAGTGTTTGTTATAGGAAAGTGTCTTGTAAGCTGAGATAGGGAGGCCTTAACACAATGCTTAACCCCCATTTCCCTAAATGACTTGGTTGTGAAGTGCCATCGAGTCGGTTCTGACCCATAGCGACCCTGAACAGGGTTTCCAAGGAGCAGCTGGTGAGCTTGAACTGCCAACCTTGCAGTTCAAATGGCTTTGCAGTCTGGTGCATTAACCCACAGAACCACACCAGGACTCCTTAAATTACTTTTGTTGTTGTTGTTTTACCAGGGTTTAAAAGGTTTGGAGTAGAGAAAAGGTATCATGGGTATTCATAGGAATAGCTGGGACTTTCCAGGAAATGCCTCATTTAGGAGGGGTCATATGCTAACTTGGTGTGTCTGGCCCATTTCTTCAATATGGATTTCAGTGCAAAGGCCTTTGGTAGAAGCAGACAGAACTTATTCTGGGATGTTGAGCATACTTGGTTCTTTGGGACTCTAAATTCAGCTTTCTCATAGAGCTAGCATGCTCCTTTGTCCCAGTAGATGATTTGGCCCTTAAAGTTATGCTTAGGGTACAAGGTAAACCAGTCAGACCTTTAAAATATCTCACAAGGAAGTAAAAATACAGAGCTTTTATGGGGGGAAGTAAAAATACAGAGCTTAATGTCAAGTTCCATAGACTATCGTCCAGTGCGTTACCCTACAGTGCTACACCAATACTTTAATTCAAGAGTTACGGTGTTACTATTAAGTGCTGAGGAGTCAGTTCCAACCCATAGCGACCCTGTATAGGGTTTCCAAGGAGCAGTTGGTGAGCTTGAACCACCGACCTTGCAGTTCAAAACACTTTGCATTCTGACACATTAGCCCACAGCACCACACCAGGACTCCAGAGAACACTAAATAATGGAAGCAGGAGGGGTGATTACTCTTTTGTATATACTGGTGTGGTGGTTTGGGTGGTGTTGGTTCCAACTCATAGCGACCCTGTATAGGGTTTCCAAGGCTGTAAATCTTTATGGGAGCAGGGAGCCTCATATTTCTCCTGCAGAACCGCTGGTAGTTTCAAACTAGCTGACCTTGAGGTTAGCAGCCCAACTCGTAACCACTTCGCCATCAGAGTTCCTTAGACTGATGTGAGAGGAGACTAATTAGGAAACATTTGAGCACAGATCTGAGGAGATCTGTGAGAGACTGCAACTGAAAATGGACTGAGGCAGGAACTTGTTTGATAGGATCAAGGAAAAATAAAGTGACCAGTGTAACTCAAGCAGATGGGAAAGATCAATCCGAGTGGTAACAAGAGTCTACATGATGTTAGACCTTTGCAATGACTTTACCATGAGAGAAATGAGAAACTAGTAAAGGGTTCTAAAACCAATACCATGATAAGAATTTGATTAAAAAGCAATATTTGATCTATTCTGCTGGTACGGTATTTAGGATCAGCACTGGGCTGCGAACAACAAGATTGGCAGTTTAAGCCCACCACTGCTTTTAGGAAACCCTATACAGGGTCTCTATGAGTCTGAACTAACTCGACGACACTGAACAATAACAATAATCTAGAAGATATTGTTGAATGGGGCAAAGATGTAAGCAGAGTAGCCATCCATGGTTTTCCATCTGGTGCCATATTCTCATTTAAGATCACAGTAACTTTCTGTGTGGTATTATCTTCATCAAACACTGGGAATCAAGGAATGAAGTTACTGGCCCCAAAAACTCACAGAGGCTAGGTGGACATAGGGTTTAAGCCTAGAATCTTTGAAACTAAAGACCAAGTTCTTAACGCCTATCTTGTGCACAGTTAAAATTGGACGCTATCCTCTCAAAGAGCGTAATTTTAACATCAGTTGTATGAACTACTTGAAAGTCCTCAGTAATTTGACTGGGTTACACTTGAAAGAAGAAATATAATTTTTTGTTTCTTCTCTGTCATAGCTCTTTTCTTTATGCTATCTTTCCTATCTGTTCAGATTTCTTTTAGAAGTGAGTTTTCAAATTTAGTGTTTTATTATTAACTACAACTGAATTCATTTGTATTACACTAATCTGTCATCTTAAAGAGTTTCACAGACAAAATAAAGGGTCTTCAGCTGTTGAAGGCATTTTAAACACCTGTTTTCCCCTCCAGCCTTTCATACAAATTCACAAATGCTGGCAGCAAACCATAGTCCATTTATTTGAAGTGTCCTCATGTTCCCTCCTAAGGAACTTGCCAAGTTATTGTCCTTTCAGGTTGAATTCAATCTACATATATTGAAAAGGAAGTAAGCAATTAACAACTAAAGAGACATCAACTATACATTAGCTGGAAAGCAGAAATTCTTGTCATGTTATTTCTCCAATGCTTTCTTTAGTTCTGAATGATGTCAACTGTTTGCTACTGATTTTCTGTTTTAGGGTTCTGATTTTCAATAGCACCAAGTGCTATTATAGATCAGTTCTATTAGCTTTCTTCCTTTCTTTACAATTCACCTTGTTTAAATTCCTTGGAAGGAAGTGAAACCAGAACAGCTGCTGGTCTAAGGAATGGCATGTAGCCCATTCCATGGTCCCTAGCTCACTCCAGAGCCATTGGGCAGCATGTGGGTCCAAACAGAGGCATGGATTCATTGTCAACTTTCTTATTGGAAGCATTGTCAACTTCTTACTGGACTCCTCCTTTTTTAAAGACTCTTCCACTCTACTTTACCAAGCATCATGTCCTTTTCTAGGAACTGGTCCCTCCTGACAGTCTGTCCGAAGTCTTGTGTTCCTTGCTTTCAAGGAGCATTCTGACTATATTTTTTCCAAGACAGATTTGTTTGTTCTAATGGCAGTCCATGGTACTTCCAATATTCTTCTCCAATACCATAATTCAAATGTATCAATTATTCACTGGTTTTCCTTATTCATTGCCCTGCTTTCACATGAACATGAGGAGACTGAAACTACCATGACATGGGTCACACACACCTTAGTTCTCAAAGTGACGTCTCTGGTCTTTAACACTGGAAGGAGGATTTTTCCAGCAACACTTTGATTTCTTGATTGCTGCATCTATGAACATTGGTTATGGATCTGAGTAAAATGAACTTTTTGACAACTTCAATCTTTTCTACATTTACCATGATTTTCTTTTATTGGTCTTAACTGTGAGGAGTTTTGTTTTAGTTTCATTGAGTTGTAATCCATACTGAAGGCTGTAGTCTTTGATCTTCATTCACAGTCCTCTTTGCTTTCAGCAAGCAAGCTGTGTCATGTGCATATATTTGTTAATCAGTTAATGAGTTTTTAATGAATCTTCCTGGAATCCAATTCTTCTTCATATAATACAGCTTCTCAGATTATTTGCTCAGCATGTTGACTGAACAAGTATGGTGAAAGAATGCAATCCTGGTCCATATTTTTTCTGATTTTTAAATCATGCAGTAGTTTCTTACTCTGCTTGACTGCCTCTTGGTCTACATGATGTTCCTCTTGAGTACATTGAAGTGTTTTGGAATACTCATTCTTGGAACTGTTATCTATAGTTTGTTATGTTCCACATAGTCTAATGCCTTTGAATAGTTAATAAAGTACAAGTAAGCATCTTTCTGGAATTCTCTGCTTTCAGCCAACTTCCATCTGATATCAACAGTGTTGTCCCTCATTCCATGTCCTTTGCTGAATCCACCTTGAATTTCTGGAAACTCACTGTGGATATGCTGCTGTAAAATTGTCAGCCAAATTTGACTTGTGTGTGATGCTAATTATATTGTTAGATGATTTCCATCTTCTGTTGGCTTACATTTCTTTGGAATGGCACAAATATGGATCTTTCCCAGTCAGATGATCAAATAGCTGTCTTCCAAATTTATTGGCATAGACTAGTGAGTGCTTCCAGTAGTGGATCAGTTTGTTGAAAAATTTCAGTTGTCATTTCGTCAATACCTGGAACTGTGTTTCTTCACTAATGCTTTCAGTGCAGCTTGAACTTCTTCCTTCAGTGCCACTGGTTCTTGATCATATGCTATCTCCTGAAATGATTTAGCGTCAACAGTTTCTTTTTGGTCTAGTGATTCAGTGTGTTTCTTCCAAGTTCTTTGGATGCTTCCTGCATTAGTCAATATTTTGCACATAGATCCTTCAATATTGTGTCAAAGCTTGACTTTTATCCTTCAGTTCTTTCAGTTTGAATAATGCTAAACATGAAATTCCCTTTTGGTTTTCTAACTCCAGGGCTTTGTACATTTCATTATAATAGAACAAAAAGACCCGAGTGATCTTACCTTTATCACACTCATCTGAAGAAAAATTGTACAAGAAATTAGCTTCTACCTTTTTGATTAAAGGAAAAAAAAATATATAGAATACACTCAAACACATTGTATAAAATGAAGTTAAATAATTCGAGGCAAATCAAGTCTACTTTCACTTTTCTTATCCAAATGAACACAAACTAATTCATAATGCAGTTAATTGAAATTTATCTTATACATTGGAGAGAGACTGAACTACAGTTGTGGAGTCCATATCTCAAACCCAGCTCTAGCAAGGATTTATTGTGTGACTTAAGTGATGGTTGGGTGTCATTTAAATGCTCCAGGGTGGTGGTGGTGGTGTGCTGTGGAATCGGTTCCAACTTACAGTGTCCCTGTATGGGGTTTCCAAGGCTATAAATCTTTACAAGAGCAGAAAGCTTCATCTTTCTCTTGCAAGGCAGTTAGTAAATGCAAACTGCTGACATTGCGGTTAGCGACCCTATTTGTAACCCACTACATTGCCAGAGGAAGGAGTCCTGGTGTGGCACTGTGGGTTAATGCGTCAGACTGCAAAGCCATTTGAACTGCAAGGTTGGCAGTTCAAGCTCACCTTTGAAACCCTTATAGGGTCACTATGGGTAGTAATCGACTCGATGACACTTTACAACAACAACAACATTGCCAGAGGAGTCCTGGTGTGGTGTTGTGGTTTAATGTACTGGATTATAAAGTCGGTTTGAACTGCAACGTTGGTGGTTCAAGCTCACCAGCTGCTTCTTGGAAACGCTCTACAGGGTTGTTATGGATCAGAACTGACTCGATGGCACTCCCAGAGCTCCATACCCCTGTTAAATTGGGAAGAAGAATATGCTCTGTTATAGTAACTCTACTAGCATTTTCTCACTTACTCATTTCTGCCTGTCTTTAAGGTCCAGTTGAAAAGTGAAGAATCTAAAACATTTGCTATGAAGATTCTCAAGAAACGCCACATTGTGGATACGAGACAGCAAGAGCACATCCGCTCAGAGAAGCAGATCATGCAGGGCGCTCATTCCGACTTCATTGTCAGGTGGAGATTCTTCCCCTGGGACTCGAGGCGCCGCCTAACCCTGAGTGACATGTCAGGCACACACCGCACAGTCCCGAGCCGCACACTTCAGTCACATACACAAAATGGGTTTTTTTCTTATATGGTTTTCTTTGATTAAAACAAAGAAACAACTAACGCTTTCATTCTATTCATTCATATTTTTTAAAAAAAAGAGAATCATGTTCTACAAAAATAAGGTGTTTTTCCTCAAAGGAATTGTGAAAATAGCAAGCATTCCATTCTTACCCTTTCTGTTACTCCAAATTGCATGTGGACCTTTGTCACTTAAAAAAAAACAAAATATCAAACCAGATTATTTAACCTTTAGTGATCTGAAGACATTTTGAGAGCAAAGAGAAATGGGGAAGATTTTTGTTTTGTTTTTTAAAGTGTACAGGAGAAGCTTTTCTAACTACTTTGCTGGTGGTATTTGCTAAAAATGGAGTCCTAGTGTGGTGCTTTAGGAAAAGCCCTGGACTACAAGGTTGGAAGTTCCAACTGAATCTGGAATTCGTTGGAAGTTCAAATTCATCAGACGCGTCTCAGAAACCCTATACAAAGTCACCATGAGTTGGCACCGACTCAGGGACACTTAATAACAACAACAACAACTTGCTGAGAATAGGCTGAACTTATGTGAACAGCACCCAGATTTCATATATGCTTGTATTTGATTAAGTATAATCTATTTTATATCCTGTACATTTGTCTATTTTTATTGCTCAAGAATATAGACTTTAACAGTAGCCAAATTGAAATAGGAGGAATCCCAACAAGCACTCTGTCCATAAGTTTTGGCTGAATCCATTCAAGGGAGAGACAAAAACCTATGGTGGGAAATAGTTAGGCTCCTTCACCTTGTCTGTAGAATTAGATTGTCCTCTTTGTGACACAATTTCTACTTGGTGAATCAAGAATAAGATTGTAGACTAAACATTTATATGCTTCCAAATACAATAATGTTTATAACCTTTATTTTCTTGCTTGTGACTTACAGACTATATAGAACATTCAAGGACAGCAAATATTTGTACATGTTGATGGAAGCTTGCCTAGGTGGAGAACTCTGGACCATTCTCAGGGATAGGTAGGATATTTAAGAAATTTCTGTCATATGCCTGAAAGTGTTGTTGGCTGTGATGCTCTGTCTGAAGACTCAGATATTACAAAGTATAAAATTTCACACAAACATTTAAATATACTTTGGTGCTGTAAGATAAGCACTGGATTGCTAACCTCAAGGTTCGTGGTTCAAACCCACCAGCCGCTCCATGGAAACCCTATACAAGGTCTCTGTGAGTCAGAACTGACTCAGTGTCACTTAACAACAACATACTTGTGTTTTAAAATATCAAGTAAACATGGGGTACAACCCACTCTACACATATGACTGAGTCATAGATATAAAACATGTTGTTAAGTGCCGTCGAGTCGGGACTGACTCATAGCTACCCTATATGGTGTGTCCAAGGAGTGGCTGGTGAGTTTGAACTGCTGATCTTTTGGTTCAAACTGATCTTGCAGTCCAGTGCTTAATGAGACAAAGTTAGTCTTCAGTAAAAATGATACCTGTCAAAGTATATATACAGACCTTAGTCTAGAATGGATGTTGGAGTCAGATAAGTATCTGGAATTCAGTTCATTGCTGCGACATGCAGAGAATTATAATTACTTTTGGTTTAAAGTGATAATCTAGATTAACTATCACTTTAATTGTTATGCTTCTTACTCATAGATGGGAAGTCTTCCCTTTCCTAACACTGACAACTTTTTCCAATGTAACTTTTTTCCTCAACCATTACACTGTCCCTTTAGCTTTAAAATAATCAAAAGTTTCCAGCCATCCATTTCAGCCTTTAAATAGTCCTAGGAAAAATTAACCCACTGGTAAACAGTATTTTATGTCAGTAGTCTGATTTTCTGTTCAAGGTCAGTAAATGTGGTGATTTACCTCATTTTTCTCTTCAAGGTCAGTAAATTTGGTCAAGGTAGTGAGTTTTTGGTGTTTTTTTTTTTTTTAATTGAAAATTCGTTGTCTTAATTTTCCATCTCAGATGTGTGTAGGTAGAAAACTTATCATTAAAAAAATTGTATTCTATAAAATGTCGCAGACCATAAACAACCTGAAGAGTATACATTTCTAAAATAAAACAAACAAAAACACAGCACAGTTTTATTTTTTTATATGTAATAATCCTTCAGGTGTCATTTGTGTTAATTTCAACATTCATCTGTAGATCTTTCCCTTTTCTTTATTTGTGCCAACCTGCCTCTCAGACTTTTCTTCATTGGATAACACCTTCCTGAAGTTTAGCTATAAATAATCTTGACTCTCCTAGAGAGCCATGTTATTTCTGACAATGTGTTATTTTGTAGCTGTCCAGGAATGGAACAAGTGGCTGTTGGTATGCTATTTGTTTGTATTCTAATTCCTGATTATATTCTGGATTCCTGGTGTGGC
>NW_006408521.1:8555472-8558358 GCF_000296735.1 Chrysochloris asiatica | reverse complement strand
CTTTATTATGGGGGAACATTATCCTATACCTCACTAGAACACTTTCCGTTCTGAAGGAATTTTGAACATGCAGTGGAGATGGCCTAAAATATGGCCTGGAAACTCCAACAGTGGTAACTAAAGATCTAAGAACATGGCAGATTGGCAATAGGGTGAAGAAAAGGGGGAAGTCATCAGTCATGAAATAATAATCTATACATTGGAAATTAGGAACCATGCCTCTGAAAAGAAATGCATCTCTAAGCCCCTCCCTTAGTTTATGCTTCAGATCAAAGAACTAAAAAGACAGAATTGTATTAATATTGTTCCCCACATGGGGCCACTATTTCCCCTGGTATTCTTTGATGTTCAGTTCTGTTTAATAGGTTCTGACTCCTAGTGATCCTTTGTGAACAAATCTTTGTGTGAGCAGAAAGCCTTATCTTTCTCCCATGGAGCAGCTGGTGGGCTTGAACTGCAGACTTTATGGTTGTAGTTCAGTGTTTATCATATGGAACTGCCACACTCCCCTAGTACTCTTTTCTCTAGGGCATTTGTCAAGGTTTCTGGGCCTCCCTAATGATCTGGCCAGACACAGATAGTTGTGAAGCAGGAGTAAGATTGTTCTGTTCTTTCTACCGACTCCTCTCTTTGGAGCAGCTTCTTCTTGACCTAGTAGCATTCTACACCTAATCAGTATCATTCCAAAGTATCACACCACCATTTCCTCAGCACTGTATTTTACTTCTTTTGGGAGACTATAAGAGAAAGGACAGAAAAGCAGGATCCCCCCGGAGTCTCAGAAATGTATGAGACCTCTGATAGTAAACGGATGAGATGACCAGTCACATTAGATGGACAACCCCCAGGATTCTTTGTTTTACTAATTTCTATAATAAAAATAATCTTAGATTCCTATATAGAAATGTCTAGTACATGGTATTCAGTAAGTGTTTGTTGTATTTTTTTATCAGAGTTCCCACATGTTAGGTTATATCAAATCATTATCCTTCTTTCAGGAAATGAAACTCACCTAGAAGACTAGGTGACTAAACATATAATGCAGTTTGGATAATGCAGTTGGCTGATTGCAAGGTCTCACTGTCTCACCATCCACTTCCTCCACTCTGTTAGAAAGGGCTGAGAGTTGAGTTTCCAAAGTAGCTTTCCTGGGGCCTAGTCCAGGCAGATTCTACATGGAAGGCACAGTCCTCTGTTTTGGCAATAACAATTGTAGGGAAAGAAGACGCACATGCTGATTTCACAGGTTGTCTTTAGGATCGCAAGGGCCTTGCTATACTCAAGACCTTGGAAATACACATCATTCACAGCTAGGACTTGGTCCCCTTCCCAAAGTCCTGCTCCATGTCCATCAGAGTCAGGAATTGCCTTGGAGGTGAAGATGTCTAGCTGGGAAGCCTGTGCTCCTTGGATGTTAAATCCTAACTGAGCTCTAGGTGGCTTCTTCAGTGTGATGATTCAAGGCAGAGACTGAGTCAACTCGTTGTTAGAGTTTGGGTGGTGTACCATAATGGATTCCCACCTCATGAGGAGGGATCCAGGCTAGGGGATTTTCATGGGCAGGCAGGAAAAGCACTAGGTAGTCATCATAAGGAGTTCACTTATTCTTTTCTGGCAAGTCCCCATGGTCGTCTTGCAGCCAATCCAGTTGGTGACCAGAAGCCCATGTAACATTCCATGTTTATATAACATTCTTTTTATATATAACATATTTTTGTAACATTCCATTCAGATCTTTTATTCACATCGTCTTACTTGAATATGTCAAATGGATTTCTTTTTACCATAATGTATCCTCAAACAGTATCGTACCTGAGCAACACTACCTACCTGATTCTTCCTGAGATCAGTGATGTGGAAATGTCACATTAACAGCAGCGTAACGGGTGTGTGCTGTAGGTTAGTGCACTGGACTGCAAGGTTTGTTTGAACTGCAAGGTCAGCAGTTCAAGCTCACCAGCTGCTCCTCAGAAACCCTGTACATACAGGTCATTATGAGTCAGAACCGACTTGATGGCACTTAACAATAACAACTATTATATTTAAAATTTCCCTCAGTATCCTCATCCCTTGCCAGCTTTCTTTATTATACATGTATTCTTATTGCTTTTCCTTTTTTTTTTTTTTTTTCTGTTCAAGAAATTGCAGGGGTTGGGTAGGTAGCGAGGGACATTATTTTAGAATTTGAGGCTCCACTTAACAGTACCACTGGTTAGCTTTTCCTCTGTTTAAATTTGAGGTGAGAATCTTAGAGACTAATTGTTAGAAAGGAAAATAACAAGAGAAAGAAGAAATGAATTATGCTGTTAGTTACAGTAGATGAAAATGTGAACTAATCCGAACAAACCATATTGTTCCGTATAGTTTTCCTTTTTTGTCTGAGGAAAGAAGTAGTAAGGATGGAAGTATTGGGAAAGCATCAAGAAAGCGCTTCTCTGATGATTTGAGGAAAGGTTTATGTGACATTAGTCTTTAGTGACACAGTAATGCCTTTGAGCCTCAGGGACTTAGCATAGGAAGTCTCTTATAGGGACTCAGATATCCTCTCTCTCTCACTTGTGGCGGAGATTACTATTTCCTGCCTCTCACATTTTTTTCCCATCAGCATGGAGTAGAAACACGGAACAGCTTTCTATTTGCTGTCAAGAAGTTAAAATTAAAATGACACTATCTAGCTATAAACATTTGAGGACTGTGATACATTTGCATATCTTTGAGACATGAGCTATAACACTGAAATGATAGTTGTTGCTACTTTTCTCTGGTTTATTCTTTAATTTTATAAAATATTGTTGTTGTTGTGAAGTGCCGTCGAGTCGGTTCCGACCCATAGCGACCCTGTACAGGGTTTCCAAGGGTGTAAATCTTTACGGGAGTAGAAAGCCT
>NW_006408521.1:8494391-8554522 GCF_000296735.1 Chrysochloris asiatica | reverse complement strand
ATGTGTAATCAGAGTCCTTGTGTGGCTTTGTGGGTTAATGTGTTGGACTGCAAGGTTGTTTTGAACCGCAAGGTCGGCAGTTCAAGCTCACCAGCCACTCCATGGAAAGCCTATACAGGTTGCTATGAGTCCGAATCAACTTGATGGCACTTAGCAACAGCAACAGTGTATGATCTAGTCTAATGACTGTGTGGGTCATAAGAAACTGTGAATAACATTGCAAAAAATGGGAATTGCAGACAACTGTGCTCGTGAAGAACCTGTGCATTTACCAAAAGGCAGTCATTCTAACACAACAAGGGGGAACGGGTGTGTGTGTGTGGGGGGGTTAGAATCAGGACAGGTGTGTGTCAGGATTTTATTTTCAAGATTTATTGGTTGTTTATTTTGTAACTTTTTATTATGAATTGAGTGAAGATCTAAAGAGTAGATCATCAGTTTTATGTTCAACATATCTTGTACTTTGCATCATTACAATGATTGCAATCACCCCCATGTGCCAACAGTATTTACCTCTATTCACTTTATTGCATCTCTCCCTCTTGTACATTGTCATCCATGTTAACATGTGTCTGCCTCCAGCCTGTGAATGATTTTCCCTCCTCCCACCCCCCATAGCCATCAAAGGTTGTTCCTTTTATTAAGAAAACGTTTTCTTAACTTTTTACAACGTAAGTCTCATATATTTGTCCTTTTGCGATTGACTAATTCCAGTCAGCATAATGTCTGCCAGGTTCATCCATGTTGTCTTTCACCATACTTAGTATATATGATGAACAAATTATCCAAAAAGCTTAACTATATAAAGAAGCATGATGGGGTGGTGGTTATGTGCTGTGGAGTGAGTTCCAACTCATAGAGACCCTATACAGGGTTTCCAAGGCTGTAAATCTTCACGGGAGCAGAAAGCTTCATCTTTCTCCTGCGGAATGGCTGGTAGTTTTGAACTGCTGACCTTGAGATTAGCAGGCCAATTTGAAACCACTGTGCTACCAGAGTTCCTTATTAAAAAAAAAAAAAAGTAACCTACTACAAGTGGTTGGACTTGATCTATGCTTTTGGATGCCATATGACAAAGGAGCAGACAAACCTCTACAGTGAGGATCATTACCATCCCCTTGGTATACAGGGTTGACAATGATGGGCAACTTAGACATTGGCTACCCAAAATGGGGGGCTACAAAGGCAAGAAGTGACTGGCTTACAAGCTTTCAATAGGGAACCTAGCTGCAGAGGATGCAGGGAAAGGTAGAATTGCCACTGAATTGTTTCCAACCTGTCTGGATGGAAAAGGGGATAGGACTCTCGTGGTTCAATAGCAAATGATTGCTGTCAGGTCTGACAGTGAGTGTTGGAAAGGTAAATGTAAATGTTTGGTAACAAAAGGAGAGGAGTGGCTGATTTTGCAGTACTAGGTGGCGACAAGATGGCTAAACGTACCAAGAAGGTCGGAATCGTCAGTTAATATGGGACCCGTTATGGCGCCTCCCTCAGGAAAATGGTGAAGAAAATTGAAATCAGCCAGCATGCCAAGTACACTTGTTTCTTCTGCGACAAAACCAAAATGAAGAGATGAGCTGTGGGGCTCTGGTACTGTGGTTCCTGTATGAAAACGGTGGCTGGTGGTGCCTGGACCGACAACACCACCTGCCCAGTCACAGTAAAGTCCGCCATAGAAGACTGAAGGAACTGAAAGACCAGTAGAAGCTCCACCACGTAAACCTTTCTAGCCTGTAATAAATGGGTTAATTTATATAACAAAAATAAATAAATAAAGTGTTAAGAAACAAAGATGCCACTTTGAGGACTAAGGTGACAGTATTTTCAGTTGCTTCATAGAAATGTGAAAGTTGTACAAAGAATCAGGAAAACTGAAAAAGAATAGGTGCTTTTTGATTATGTTGTTGGGGAAGAATATTGAATGTACCCTCAGAGAATGAAAAAAATCTGTCCTGAAGGAAGTACAGCCAGAATACTCCTTTGAAGAGAGGATGTTAATACTTTATCTCTCATACTTTGGATCTGTCCATGGAGAAGGATATCATTTTTGATAAAGTAGTTGTTGTTAAGTGCCATCGCATTGGTCCCACCCAGTAGTGAGTCAGTGAAAAGGAGAAAATGGATTGACAGAGTGACGGAGATCATTGCTGTGGGCTCAGACATAGCAATGATTGTGAGGGTGGTGTAGGACCAGGCAGTGTTTGTTCTTTTGTTGCTTAAGGTGAAACTGAAGCAATAACTCCTTACAGCAACAACAATCTAACATTTCAATTATTAGAATGATTCAAAGCATATGTTAATGTTTTCTACTAAAGATCTGTGTATAGGCCAAGAAGCAATCCATTAAAACAGAACAAGGGGATACTAAATAGTTTAAAGTCAGGAAAGATGTGCATCTGGGTTGTATTCATTCACCATGGTTATCCAATCTGTGTGCGAAGCAGATAATCCAAGAAGCTGGATTATATGAAGAATTTAACATTAGGATTGGAGGAAGACTCATTAACAATCTGCAGTATGCAGTAAAATGAAGAGGACTTAAAATACTTACTGATAAAGATCAAAGACCACAGCTTTTGGTGTATGGGTTGCACCTCACTATAAAAAAAAAAAAACAAAAAGTTCTCACAATGGGACCAATCAATAACATCATAATAAATGGAGAAGAGATCAGATTTGTCAAAGACTTCATTTTGCTTGGGTCCACTATCAAGACTTCTGGAAGCAACAGTCAAGAAATTAAATTACGTTTTGCATAAGGCAAATCAAAAATGCAAAAATGGATGCATTTGAATTATGGTGTTGAAGAAAACAACAACACATTAAAAGTAGAGTGGACTGCCAGAAAAACAAACAAATCTGTGTTGGAAGAGTTAGAACCTGAGTGCTCCTCAGAAGCCAACATGATCACATTTTGCGTTTCATACTTTGGACAGATTTTCGGGAAGGACCAGTACCTGAAGAAGGACATCATGCTTAGTAGAGAGTCCAAATAGGAAGATCCCCAACAGATGGATTGGCACAGTAGCAGCAGCAGTGGGCTCAAGCATTGCAACAGTTGTGAGAATGGCAATTGTTAAGAAACAATTGTTAAAAAAGGACTGGGTAAGATAGTACCCATTTGACCTAGTCTCTATGGCTTGATAATCAGAACTTGACTAGAGGAAGATAAAAAAACAATATTTTTTGATAAAGGAAATGAGGATAAATTGCTTCAATTTGAGGAACTTCATCTATTTTCATGGATGTAGTAGCTCAAAATACCAACAGAGAGGGAAGGATCTTCACATCAAGTATCAATACTATATTCCCTCTGTATATAGAATAGAGAGGGATGGGCAACTTAGACACTGGCTACTTAAAATGAGGGACAATAAAGGCACAGAGTGGCAGGCTTAGAAGTTTTCAAGAGGGAGTTTAGTTTAAGAGTATAGGGGGAAAGAAAGAGTCCCCACTGAATAGCTGTCATCTTGTCTAGATGGGTTTGGAGAAAAGAAATGGGGATAAGATTCGTAAGATTGAATAGTGAATAATTGTTTTCATGACTAATTGGGACTGTCACAATTGTAAAGGTAGAAATTTTGTAACAAACACGGGGGAGTAGTTAATCTTCCAATCCAGAAACAGGAACCTAGGACCATCAAGGGAGAAGAGCACAAGCAGAATGCAGGACCCTATCCAGAGAGGCAGCGACACCAGAAATGGTGGCAGAGATGGGGACATGGAGAGAGGGAGCAGCTGAGGACTCTAGATTCATGGGAAGAAAGGGACTGAGAGCTGGGGGCCAGGAGGCAGGCTTGCATAATGTGCCCTTTGGTGGTTTAAATTATTTGTTTTTTAAAGAGCTAAAATGAATAGAGAGAAATACTGTTAACTGATGATACATGGAGGGCATTATAATCATTGTAATGAAACAAAGTATATAATTTGTTGAATGTAAAACTGATGATCTGCCCTGTAAACTTTCACTCAATTTACAATAATAATAATTTAAAAAATGGACTGGACAGCGTTTTTTCCTGTTGTGCATAGGGTCACTATGAGTTGGAACCGACTCTATGGCACCTAAAAACAACTAACAATCTTAAAGTTCTTCAGAGACCACAGTTAGCAAATCATATATGTCTCAACTTCTTGTCATTTATTGTTCTGGATGGACTTGTAAAATAATGAGTGACCATCCCCATCCATTTTCTTTGATGTCAGCTGTTTTGTGGAGCTTTGATTACCTAACAGATGGTATCTATTAAAAGCATTTCACAGAAAATTCTTCTGATTTCAAAATAAGTTTGCTTCACAGATTTAATAATTAGGAATAAATTTGTACAGGTTACATTATACTATAGATTTATACAATCACTGATCATGTGGTAGAGTCCTGGTGTGTCACTGTAGGTTAAATACTGGATCGCTAACCACAAGGTTGGCAGTTCAAATCCACCATATGCTCCTCAGAAACCCTGTACAGAATCACTTTGAGTCAAAACTGACTTGATCACACCTACCAACATTGATTATTACTCATTGTAAAGAATGAATTTATTTGTTACAATCTGTCATTCAGATTTATTGTAAGTCGATTAAACATTTTGATTAGCTTTTAATTTGAGTCCATCAGTAAGCATAATTGACCCTCTCATTCTTCCCATGAAATTGTTACATTACTCATTCCCAAAGAGTGTGTAAGAGCTTCTCTCTTGCTTGTTATAATTGAAATGCCATAGCTGTCAGGGCATAATTTATTATTTCAAAAAGCTTTATAGGACAAGTGGTTTATTTCTTTAAATTGTTGATAAAACAAGCTTTCATTTCTGTTTTAGATCAATTTAGATTGTCATTTCCAATTCTAGTGGTAATTTTTCATATTGAGTTACTTTAATGCTGTGCTTTGTGACTGCTTTTCAAAACAGTGCATTTAAAAATCCACAAATTACCTACATCAAATGTTTAGTGATAAGACAGTACATAGCTGGTAAACATTTTGTGTGAATATATTGTACTGATTTCTTACCTAACATGGAAACAGATTTGAAACAAGGATTTTATTTAATTTTTAAAGTCATTTGCATATTTCTTTATACATGTCGTTGTTGTTAAGTTTCGTGGAGTCTGTTCTGACCCATAGCCACCCTGTATAGGGTTTCCAATTAGCGACTGGTGAGCTGGAACCACCGACGTTGTGGTTCAAACTGACTTTGCAGTCCAGTGCATTAACCCTCAGCACCACACCAGGACTCAAAGAGTTGTTGAAGGAATGGTAAACCAGTATTGTTGTTGTTGTTAATTGACATCAAGTTGGTTCCGACCCATAGTGACCCTCTATAGGGTTTCCAAGGAGCAACTTGGTGAGCTTGAACCACCGACCTTGCAGTTTAAACTGCTTTGCAGTCTGGTGCATTTACCCTCAGCTCCACACCAGGAAACCTCTAAATTCCAAAATGGCTCAGGCCCAGAAAAACCTTGAAACAAATGAACAGAGTTGTCAAGAACTGAAGACCCAAACATGAACAGTTCTTGGTCTTTTACATCATAATGGAGGTGGCAAGCAGAATTTTGATGGTAGGTGATGAAATGGCAATTTTTGCATCTGTATTTGACAGGCAAATATACTTTTCTTGGCTTAATTAAGGGCAAAAAAATGAAGGGGGGACTTTCAAGGCATTTCTTTCATGTCTTTTTTCAGTGTTGTTGTTAAGTGCTGTCAAATTGGTTTTGACTCATAGTGACTCTGTATAGGGTTTCTGAGGAGTTGGTGGTAGGTTTGAACTTCCGACCTAGCAGTTAGCAGTCCAGTGCTTACGTACTCTGACCTCTGCCAAGGATAGCTTCAAACCAGTGGGCTGTTGTGGCCTAAGGCATGCACTTCGTCCCTTAATATGCAAGCAGCTCTTTTCAAATCATGTTTCTCTTGTTCTTACAAATTCACTGCTGTTCCATAACAGTGCTGAGCAGAAATACCAGAATCTTAGTTATGATCAGAGTTACCGCGTTAGTATCAACAGAAATAGATATTATGACTTACTGAATAGTATTTCAGAAGAAAGGTATTATTTTTGAAGGGACAGGTAATTATGGCAGTAACAAGTAAGGCAACATTAGTAGTTGAAATGAAGACTATACCTTTTGGGATAACACTATGTTTTTTTGTTTTTTTTTAAAAACCTGTTTCTTAGGTGGCTGCTTTAAGTCTGATACAATTAAAAAAAAAAATCCAGCCATATTTCACTGTCCAATTAGGTTTTATGTCTCAATTTTGAGAGGAAGCAATGCTATAAAGTAAAATGTCATCATGAAAGCAAGTTTCAGGGCTGTCCTCTGTTGCACACTAGCAAATAACCAGCTGTGAGCTTGTCTCTCCTGTTAAAACACAGCCACCTCAAGAGCTGATGTTCACACTAATAATGTTCCTGAATTACCATAAAACAATTCAGTGACGTTCACTGGTTGAGAAAGGAAATAGAATATAGTGTGTCTCTTTAAGGCATTCTGTGAAAAAAAACAACAACCAGTTAAAGCAGAAAGATTCTGCCCTGTAACATAAGGATTTAGCCTTAGACGCCAGGTCTTTTTTTCTTTATCATTACTTCATAAGATAAATAAATATATGTATATATATTATATATAGGAAGGAGTCCTGGTGTGACACTGTAGGATAAACACTTGACTGCAAGGTTGGTTTGAATCACAAGGTAGGCAGTTCAAACCCACCAGCCACTCCTTGAAAACCCTATACAGGGTAGCTATAAGTCAGCACCTACTCGACAGCACTTAACAATATGTATGTTAAATATAAAATACATGCACATACTAATAATGAAAAAGAGAGACAAAGAGAGAAAGCTTACCTAAGTATTATAAATTAGCTAATGGATTTGTTGTTGTTAAGTGCCGTTGAGTCAGTTCCGACCCATAGCGACCCTGTACAGGGTTTCTGAGGCTGTAAATCTTTACGGGAGTAGAAAGCCTCATCTTTCTCCCGCGGAGCAGCTGGTAGTTTCGAACCGCTGACCTTAAGGCTTGCAGCCCGATTCGTAACCACTACGCTACCAGGATAATCTGCTTCAGTTACCTTTCTGTTCCAGTTATCTATACTTCCTACTTTTCTTTTCCTACTAATAAGAAGTAGTTCTTCCTACTTATAAAAAGCCAGTTGTATAATGAATAGATATGGTCCGTCTGGCTAACGTAGACACTTCACCAACAGAAGAATAATTTATAATAAGATTGTTATTTTTCATTTCCAAAGAGAACATTAATTTTAATCACATTCTCATGAAGCATATCTGCAATATTTAGAAAAAAAACAAACAAACAAAAACAAGTATGAACTCATAAGCTTGTCCTTTAAAAACCAAAGCCTGGGCAGACAGGGCTTAAATCTGCATTCTCTGTCCAGTCCCGTGCTTTAATTCTGTGCCTTTTCAGATTGCTAGTGGGCTGAGTCCTGGTGTGATGTAGCAGGTTAATGCGCTGGACTGCAAGGTTAGTTTGAACTGCAAGGTCAGTAGTTCAAACTCACCAGCTGCTCCTGGAAACCCTATACAGGGTCGCTATAAGTCAGAACTGACTTGATGGCACAACAGTGGCTGGTAAGAGGAAGTCTGTAAGTATCTGAAGTGGACTTACTTGTCTGAGAGACTGGGGGAACCTGTGAGTCTGTGGCCTTTAGATTTTCTGGAAACTCTCCTCAGGAGATCAACTTTCCGCCAAACATTAGGCCTATAAGGGGATGAATAATACCAGAGAGGAATGCATGCTTTAGAATAATCAACAGTATTTGCCCCAGAACAAAGCTGAGAAGGCAGGAAGGGGCAGAAAATAAGGATGAATGGAAAAAGGAAACACAGGGAGGAAGTGGGAAGAATATTGTTACACACTGTGGCTTGCAACCTGTGTCATGAAACAAAATGTCTATAAATTGCCGAACGGAAAAGTAATTTGCTTGGTAACCTTTCATCCAAACCCCAATAAAAAGTTAAAAATAAGTAAGTGAAATACAGTGTGTGATTGGACTCTTCACCCCTTTCAGGAAGTTAGATTTCACTAGCACACTCAAAAGGGCAAGTAGGTACCTGCTTACGCCGATTCTTGAATGCTTTAGAACTTGCACTGCGGTGTCAATCAAGTGCCACACAGCCAGCATGTCATTGGGTCTGTGGTTACATTGTGGCACCGGAATAGTGGTGGGATGAGAACATTTTGGGAGAAATTATTTCCTCACACACTTTCCACTCCATTTTCTGTATCTCAGAGGTTCATTTGAAGATTCTACAACCAGATTCTACACAGCATGTGTGGTGGAGGCTTTTGCCTATCTGCATTCCAAAGGAATCATTTACAGGGACCTCAAGCCGGAAAACCTCATACTAGATCATCGAGGTTATGCCAAACTGGTTAGTACATTTCTCCACATGGTTTCCTTCCTGAACCTTTAAAATGTTGGTTAATAGAGCTGTGTTCATTTGCTAACATTAAAATTGTGGGTAACCTTTTCAATTTTAGCTCTTTTTGTCAAAGCAGGTTTTAGTATTACTATTTTCAATCAATTATTTTTGCAATTCATGCAACATAATAAGAGATGAAGTTGGCTATGTTTGAATGAATAATACTTAGTGGAAGCAAGCTTTAATGAACTACGTGCTGACGTGTTCACACAGTACAAGAGCTTCACAGTTCTCTTTCTGGCCAGCTTTCTGCTATCCAAAGGGAATAAGTATTTATAGTATGGAAAACCATAAATAATGTTGGTATTTTCAATTTAACACTGATTCTCATTAGAGAAAATGGTCTTTTCAGGCAATGTCCATAATGGTCATAATAGTAAATTTGATAAATGCTCTCAAGATTTACAATGGAAAGAAAGTCCTCTTATTAAAAAAAATACATACGTTTTATGGGATTTAGATCTGTAGAATTTTATTTATCATATGGGTTTCTGAGAAAATAACTCAGCTGCATTTAATTGATGTTTTAAGCCAAGTTGTTTTAGTTAAAAAAAAAAAGTAAAGTTTCTAGAAAATAACGGATACACTTTTATTTTATCTCTGTTTATGTCTACCAAGAGAAGAGACCTTCGTTCTATAGCTCTGTTTCTCAGCTCCTTCAACAATAAGATGGCTTCACAAATTATTAATACTAAATTAATTGTTAATTTCATTCGATCAACAAAAATCATACCTGAAGGGATTTCAAGCAGTTTGTGGAAAATTGGAATTGGAAGATAATTGAGTTTTTCCATAAACCGTTTTTCTTTTTTCTATACACTTTTGAAGCCTCTTCATATATTCTAGGAAAAATATTAAGAAGGTACAGCTGATCTTTAGAAAATTTTGAGTAAAACAGACATTTGTTTTTTCAATGCCCCACTTCTATTGGCATAAAAGAATGGAACATGCAAAGTTTTTCTAGAAAGAAGTTTGCTTTATTTTTAATGAATTTCATCTTATGCTCAGATTGCAACTTCTATTAAACTGAGTTTGATCAGAAAAGCTTTGTTTGACTGCAATGTAGTTGATTCCTTATAATAACTTACATCAGAGCTTTATTATTATTATTATTATCATTGTATTCCAGCAAAGTACCTTATTGCTTTTAAGCGTAATCCTAAATGAGAAAAAAATATTTTTTTTTTCTTCATTTGTTTTAAGGTGGACTTTGGTTTTGCAAAGAAAATAGGATTTGGAAAGAAAACATGGACTTTTTGTGGAACTCCAGAGTATGTAGCCCCAGAGATCATCCTGAACAAAGGTCATGACATTTCAGCCGACTATTGGTCCCTGGGAATTCTAATGTATGAACTTCTGACTGGCAGGTACAGACATTGAGAGGGAACTGCTGATAACAACAGACCAGCAAATAGCTGCACACTTCTGCCTTTGTACCTCTGATTAGACCATCTTAAAATGCATTTCAATACATCTCAGCACCAACTATAATTTGTTATACAAATAACTAGAAACTTACAAAGCAAAGTCTAAAATGGGCTAGATGAAAGCAACCCACTGAATATCAACTTTTGGTATCATTGTTGATCATTGTTTACATATACGGAAATTGTGGAATTGATCCAGTGTCTTCCTATGAGATGTTGGAGCCTCGCCACTTAGCCAGTAATGAAACAAGGGAGGTGTTGGCCACATAAAAACATCTTGAGTCAATTGTCTGTAGAAGTGAGATTATCTGTTAGGCAGCTACTGTATCTAAATGAAATATGGATGTTTTGTAGCTTTTAGTGTAATCATGTTATAACCAATAACATCCTAAAAAGATATTGTGGTTACCATGAGATATGAGGCAGATTATAAACTCACAGACCAATAGCTAAGAGAAAAGCTGATAGACAGGAAAGCGAAAGTCAATGAGTAATAGAGTCTTCATGACCTACTGAGTTCAGAAAAGAGGTCTGGGCTTGATCCGGAGGGTTTAAGAGAAGACGAAAGCTCAGTTTAGCCTTAAGGGAAGATTTAGACTTAGAAGTAGAGAACAAATGAAGGAGCATTTCAGGCAAGAGAGTCATGACTTAAATAGAGGGTAAGGAGAGGATATAGACCTGGAGAAGGTTCTTGTAAGAAAATAACGGGATTAACATTAGTCATCTTTCAAGGATTGTAATTGTTGCACTTGAGTATTTAAACTTGATCTAGACAGTGAATTATTAACATTTCTTGACAAAATGGCGTGTGGTTAGCAGTTCAGTGCTTATCCTTAATAGCTACAGTGAAAGCAAGAGAATGACTTAGGTCATTTAGCATCAGGATTCTTTGTGTAGATTCAGGGGATACGTAAAGCACGCAGAAGCGTGCCAGGTGCATTGTTGTTGGTAAGTGTCTTTGAGTTGGTTCCTACTCATAGGGTCCCTATATAGGGTTTTCAAGGAGCAGGTGGTGGGTTTGAACTGTCAGCCTGTGGTTCACAGTCCAGTGCTGATGTTATTGTTAAATGCCATCAAGTAGATTGATGTGAGAGAGCGTGTAGCTGTAGTGTAAACACTGGACGAACTGCAAGGTTGGTTGTTGAAACCCTACGTGAGTTGGAGCTAATTTGATGGCAGCATAAGGTTTTCTTGGCTTTAATCTTTGCAGAAGCAAATTGCCATGGCTTCTTTCTGTGGAGCAAGTGGATGGCTGTGAACTGTCAGCCTTTTTATCAGCAGTGAAGTCCATCATTGTTTGCACCACCAGAAATCCCTAGGAAATGTTAACCAAGTCCTGGTTAAATATTTGATGGCTAAACAAAAGGTTGTCAGTGCAAACCCACCTGCCACTCTGTAGGAGAAAGATCAGGTATTCTGTTCCCATAACAGTTGTTGTTGTTGTTAAGTGCCCTCGAGTGAGTTCTGACTCATAGCGAATGTGTATAGGGTTTATAAGGTGCAGTAGGTGGGTTTGAACCACCAACCTTGTGGTAAACAGCCCAATGCTGATCCTACAGCACCACATCACAACTCTCCCATAAAGATTACAACCTTAAAAACGCCATAAGGCAGTTCTACGCTATATTATGAGGTAAGTCAGAGTCCGCTTGCTGGTTGGAGACCTGGTGTGACACTATAGGGTAAGCACTCAGTCATAAGGTCCATTTGAACTGCAAGGTTGGTAGTTCAGATTCACCAGCCACTCCTCAGAAATCCTATACAGGGTTACTATGAGTCAGAACCGACTTGACAGCACTTAACAACAACAAGGAATCTTGGTGGCTAAAGCCCTCAGCTGCTAACCTAAAGGTTTGCTGTTCGAACCCATCAGTTGTTCTGTGGAAGAAAAACCTGAGTCTGCTTCTGTAAAGATGACAGCCTTTGAAAGGCTATGGGACACTTCTACTTTGCACTATAGGGTGTCTGTGAGTTGGAAACAACTGGATTGTGGGTTTAGGTTTTTGATCTTAACAACAACAGATATGGTTTAGAGTAGGTACATACTAAGAAACAAACAGACACAAAAAACTTCCAAATTTAGATTTCTTAGTCTTTTTTTCTTTACTTTGAGGAGTTTGTATTATTAGTGAAGAAACACATATGAAATTCAACAATCCTTTTAGTTTTACTCCTCTGATAACTTCTAGCAAAATTAAATTGTTAAATACTTTTTATGTTTTAAAGTATATATAATATATATAATCCTACATTAAAGGAGCTCTGGTAGCGTAGTGGTTATGAATCGGGCTGCTAACCTCAGGGACAGCTGTTCAAAACTACCAGCTGTTCCTCAGGAGAAGTAGTTTAAAGACCAGTGTTGATCCTACAGCCCCACACAATATATGTATAAATACATATGTAATATAGGAGTCCTGGTGTCGTGCTATCAGTTAATGTACTGGACTGTAAAGTTGGTTTGAACTACAAGGTTACCAGTTCAAGCTCACTAGTTGCTCCTCTGAAACCCTATGCAGGGTCGCTGTTGGTCGGAACCAACTCGACAGCACTTAACATTTTACATATACATACATACATACATATATATATATATTTGTGTGTGTATGTATATGTATGTTATTGTTGTTGTTAAATGCTGTCGAGTCGGTTCCGACCTGTAATGACCCTGAACACAGTTTCTGAGGCTGTAAATCTTTAAGGGAACAGAAAGCCTCATCTTTCTCCCGTAGAGCAGCTGGTAGTTTCGAACTGCTGACCTTGCGGTTTGCAGTCTGATTTGTAACCACTACACTACCAGAGCTCTATATGTATGTGTGTGTGTGTGTGTATGTATATATATAGACACACACACATATAGTGGGCCTTTATACTTCAATTTGGACTTGATAAATGGGGTGTTAGACATCAGTATGCACAGCACTAGGAGGTGGGAAATTGCTTGGTTGTTAAAGGAGCAGACAGAAGGTCGTTGTGATTGGATCAAGTGAGGGAAGTTGATGATGCTTTGAGTTGGGGGTCATATTACTGATGTCCTTGTAGTCCGTAATTAGGATTTAGAACTTCATCCGAAGTTAATCAGTATGTCATAAAGTGTGAAGAAGGGCTAGCGAACTAGAGGAAAGTGGCATCTGGAATGACCAGGGACAAGAAGAAGGTAAGAAAGAGGTCAGCCAGCAGCACTAAAGAGAAATGACAGGAACAGCAGACAAACTTGACCCGCATGGTGGCTTTGCTAAGATAACCCTTCACATGTTTTGCTATTAATCCAGGTTTTATGCCATATATCACTACTAAAATAAGCTCACAAATAGAATTGTATAGTTTGTGGAACTTAAAAAATTAAGTTTTATTATTTAGAAAATAAAAATAAAATTTCTTTTCCTGTTTTTTTAAAATCTTGTAGCCCACCTTTCTCTGGCCCAGATCCTATGAAAACCTATAACATCATTTTGAGGGGGATTGATATGATAGAATTTCCAAAGAAGATTGCCAAAAATGCTGCTAATTTAATTAAAAAACTATGCAGGTGAGTATTTCCACCACATTACTTTTGAAAAAATTGTAATGTCTACTTTTTTTTTTTTTTTTTTAAAGATTCCTCATCATTTGCTATTTTGTTTACAGGGACAATCCATCCGAAAGATTAGGGAATTTGAAAAATGGAGTGAAAGACATTCAAAAGCACAAGTAAGCATTTTTTCCTTTTTCCTTTAGGTTTAGGAGAGTTCAGAAAATCTGACATGCATTTCCCTAGGGTGTTGTTTTTTAAAAGCAGAAGTTAGTGACTCTATAATTTATAAAATTTGCATATTGTTGTTAGGTGCCTGACATCTATTCTAACTCATAAAGAACCTTTGTGATGAGTAGAACTGCCCTATAAGGTTTTCTAGGATCTCATGGAAGCAGATCACCAGGTCTTTGCTTCTGAGGATGGTCTGTTGTAGTTGTTAAGTGCCATCAAGCCTGTTCCGACTCGTAGCTACCCTCTCCAGGGTTTCCGAGGAGAGGCTGGTGAGTTTGAACCAACATCCTTTTGGTTCAAACTGACATTGTGGTCTAGTGTTTTATCCCACAGCGCCACACCAGGACTCCAGGGATGGTCTATGTGGGCTCAAGACGTCAACCCGTTGGTTAGCAGCCAAGCGCTTAAGCCTTGTATCACTAGGAACATCCAAACAGAGTGTAGGCTAATTATTTTTTTAAAAAATAAGTTGATTTAGATATATCTGACCCTGTATAGTCACTGAAGTCACTAAATTCAACTTCGCCCAGTATACACTAAGTCACACTTTATGTTTTCTAATTTCAGCAGCAACTCACAATAACAAAAGCATAAGGAGGAGCTGTGTCTTCTTTTCTCAAATTCTGTTATCTGTAGGAAAATTAAAAACAAAAACCTTCTACATTATTATGCCTCATTTCCTAGACAAAAGTCAAAATGATTTTTCAACCATTTTTTAATTTAGATAATATAATGGGAGTCTCCTGATGTGGCACTGTAGGATAAGCACTGAACTGCAAACCACAAGGTTGGTGGTTCAAGCCCATGAATTGCTCCTCGGAAACTTTATAGAGAGTCACTATGAGTTGGAACTGACTCCGTGGCACTTTACAACAACAACAGCATCTTAACTATCAGACCTTACCTATGTTGACTGGAGTCCTGGTGTGGTGCTGTGGGCTAATGCGCTGGACTGCAAAAGCCTTTTGAACTGCAAGGTCAGCAGTTCAAGCTCACCAGCAGCTCCTTCGCACCCTATATAGGGTTGCTATGAGTCAGAACCGACGTGAAGGTACTTAACAACAACAACCTATGTTGACTGAATGTTCCAGAGCTAAACTAAGCCCTAATAGCTTTTTCTCTATTAATCTATGTGTGTAATATTCATAGGAAATACACTTTCCCATCAAAGGAACCTATTTACCAAAGCAGCTAAAAATATCTACAAGGTGGAAAGGTCTACTAAGAATGTAATGCAAACATCTGCTACTGGTGAAAACCTTTCAAATGAAAACAAAACAAAAACCCGTAGTATGGTTTGGACCGCATTTTTACAGAGAAGTTATATATGAAATATCTTTTTTTTTTTTTTTATGTAAAGAAAAAAGGGAGAAAACTAGACTACATAAGTGGATACATCGAGACCAATATATAGAGAAAGGTCAAGGTTGGTTAACTGACTCAGTGATAAAGATAGAAAAGTTATTTTTCCCCCTACTTGCATGCCTGATTGACACATTGAAAATGTTTGCTAACTGTATTCCATCAATCATATGTATGTATCTATTGCAATGAGGTTTCAGCTAAGGTGAAATGCTTTTAACTGTCTGCATGTTTTATTTTTGTTTTCCCCACCCTGCTCCTAGATGGTTTGAGGGTTTTAATTGGGAAGGCTTACGAAAAGGCACCTTGACACCTCCCATAATACCAAGTGTAAGTAAACTTTCCGGTTTGTAAATATCTGACACTTGATGGGCTTTTATCAGTCATCAAAGATAGTACTTTTCAAGCTTTATCTTTTGATCAGATTAAAGAAACTATGGATGCGCCACATTAAGATAATGATATATGCTGCTTCAAGATAGATACATTAGGGACAGTTGCTCCATATACATTTTTCATTTGACTTTGCTAGCTATTCATTTTAACACATGCTTTTGCATTTTATGAATTACTGTCCATTTTTATAAATGACTCCTCACTTAGCGACTCTCTCCTTATCCAGCATCTCACACTTAAGACAACATGAGGGAGCATCGAAAAGCTTATGGAAAAATTGCACTATCTTTTCATTCCAATTTTCATAGACTCTTTCATAGTTAAAAATCTGCCATTTGACTATTTTATGCATTAACAACAGACATGTGTCAGTAATGATTGCCTGTGTGTAAGGTGAGAGTAAGGCTGGATGTGATTGTTAAGGTTATCTGTCAACATGGCTCAGTCCTGATTCTCCGTGGTTTTGCATTAGGTAATGATTTCAGTCTGAGCCAGGCAGTGCCATTTCCAGCTCTTCTGGTCAAGAGATTTGGTTGCTATGCAGTGTGCTTGCTGCCCTTGTTTTTAAGAAGAGTGATTTAGTTTCTAGCAGGATGGTTACCCAGAGTCTTTCCTGTTCAGGTTGCCATTCTGGTCCACCCACATTTTTAAAGGTCAAATCTGTGCCAAGTTTTGTTTCATCAGCAATGACTGAATCGGGAGGAACCAGTTTAAAGACCTCCTCATTTATACTTCCCACATAGTTCCTACTCTCTTTGCTCATATTTCTTGATGGTATTTCTAGGCATTATTTTAGTCTATCATCAGTTTCTAAAAGAAAATGATTTTTTTTGACAGTCTCTTTTCCAGATATATCAGGTTTTATTTTAATAAGCCAATTCATTAAGTGAGTTAAGTGTTTACACTGTGTAAGTGGGAAACATTTCAATTTACTACATGCATTTAATACCATAGCTAATTAATAACCTGTGCTACATCATAGTAAGAAACAAAGGAGTGCTTTTGGGTACTGGGCTCTTCATTTCATGCTTCCTTTTTGTAAGACTAACTGAAGACTGCCTGCAAAAACTGCTACCAACTAGTCTTCCCACAGCGCTCTCTTAAGTTAGGTTTTCTGAATCATTGCATTGGCCACACAGAACTCAGACAATATACATGAGTATGTTGGGAATTTAGCAGAGTACAATTCAGGGTCAGAAATGCTCAGGGCACAGTTGTTTGGGACAGCGCCCCCTAAGCCAGGTCCACAGGCTGGCTTCTCTCTGGTTGGGCAATGTTAAAAAAAAAGCTTTCTCAGGGCTGCTGCTAAGCCCATGGGACACATCACTCCACCTTAAACCTCTGCCCAAAGTTACCAGCTCAACTGTTTGCTCTGCAGGCTGGTAAACCCATCAGTCTGTCTTGTGATACAGCTCCTGGTTCCGCTGCTGCTCTGTCTCCTCTGCCACCCACCCGTCTGGTATTAACCGCTTTCTGTCCCTGGGCTGAGGAGGTGCATTGGGCAGGGAGCTCAGGATCCAAAGATGTGCTGCCTTTCTGGGGCTTCTTCTCTGACAGCAGCGAGACCCCCTCCTCGTGTTTCTGAGATGCCTCATTTTAGAGACATTTGAGCTCCAGGTTTTTACAATTACAATAAACTCTGTTAACCACTGACAGCTTGATCAGATCATCCTGTCAGCTTTTTCTCCCACCTTCGTTTAGCTAGATTCAGCAGGGCAAACATCCTGCTTTGTGGGAATTACAAGTCTACGGCGAGAGGAGACATATTCAATAATACACCACTTCACGTTGCTCTTTATACAGAAACATTTTCTCATCTTCTAAGGTGTATTTCTGTCCTTATATTTACATTTATTCACAAGCAAAACAAATATAAAGCATTACCTACATTTCACATTGCAGATGTTTATTGTATGTAAGGAATTTTTATTTTAGAAGAGTAAGAAACTTGGAGGGATAAATTTTAAACTAAACAGAACTATTATCAGGGACTTCTTTTTTTTTTTTTTTTTTTTTAAGGCAGTAGTAGTATTCAATGGGGAGTCCTGGTGCGGCGCTGTGGGCTAATGCGCCAAACCACAAAGCCATTTGAACTGCAGGGTCAGAGGTTCAAGCTCACCAGCTGCTCCTCAGAAACCCTACACAGGGTCGCTATGGGCCAGAACCAACTCTATGGCACTTCACAACAACAATATTCAATGCCAATTTTTTTCCAGAATAAATATTTTTTTAATTATGGGATATAAGAACTAAAGCATTCATCTTCATTGCATTTACTCTTACTGATCTACAGAATACAGAAACTTTTACTTGACTTTACAACTGGCTTTTCATACTTAGAAACACAAAGTCTTTCCTGTGGCCTACAAAGCCCTACAGAACCTAGCTCCTGAGTATTTCACAGCCTCACCTCATTCTAGTGACCTCTCCCCTTTGACAGCAGCCGCACTGGCCTCTTGTTCATTCCAGAGCATTAAGTTCTCTCCCACTTCTGGGAAGGTGTAATGTAACCTCTTTTTGAACTCTTAAATTCTCAGGCTTAAAATAATGCTTTCTCAAACAGACTTTCTTTGATCATGCTACTATACTCTGCGGACACTTTTTATGTTTTCTTTATAGCACTAACCAAGGTTTGTAATTCTACATCAATTTTTCTGACTATTTATTTTAATCATACAATTTATTCTTTACTAGAATAAAGTGATTTCCATAAAGGCAAACTGTGCCTATTTTTAGGCATCACTGTTACCATCAGTACAAAGCATAATTCCTGTTATACAGTAGACACTAAAAAAATAGTCACTGAATGGAGAGTGAATAAACCAGGAGTTGATCCTTATTGTGTGTTTGTTTTCTTTTTTAATCTAGCTTGTGGTTGTACTGAAAAATCAGATGCAAGAAATTCATTTGCTATTCATACTGTCTTGCTTGCAGGTTGCATCACCTACAGACACAAGCAATTTTGACAGCTTCCCTGAGGACAATGATGAACCACCACCGGATGACAACTCAGGATGGGACATAGACTTCTAATGCATTTCTCTGACCTGCTTCTGCCTTGCTGAAGACAGCTTTTTCTGAGACATAGCTGCCAGCATACCTGAGGGAAAGGGGGAAGATTTGTGCTCGGGGTCACCATGATGCCTTTGATCGATGCTGCTCCAGTAACTACAGTGGCATTAGGACTTATTGCTTAGATGACAGTAGTGCGTTTTACCTGTTTTCTGTTTGATTCTAAAATAGCAGTTGACATGGTGGTCCTGAAGCAAAGCCTGTCACCAGTGAAGAGATGTTTTCTGTTGTTGTAATGATCTTGCTTTGCTCTGATTATAATTAGAAAGACAGTAAGAAGTACTTCAATCCAGTATGAGTCTAGAACTTGCTAGAATTATCAGTAAGATCAAAGTACACTATATTGGGTACGATGGATTACTGTGATACAGAACCTGGGCTATTCCTTTTCTTCAAATGAGAATTGTGGGATATATTACTGCAAGCCAGTGTATAGATCGTATGAAAGAGGACCATACATCTGTTGGTCACAGATTCATGTCAAACCAGTGCTAGAAGTTTCACAGTTTTATTTTCCAGTAGTGCTGATGACGAGACTGAATGTTACCTTTTCTTTCTGACAGATTTTAAAAATTGATACGATAAAAGCACAACTGTTATGGATTCTGCTGAGAGCTCTCATCGCAGATATGTATGTGTTTTCACTGAGGATTAGAAAAAGTGCATGATATTTGTTTGTTTCTTCTTGATTAATTGGCATGATAGAGTGGAACACAAAGGAATGAATAAATCCATTTTCATGTTCTTTACAATAGTGTGCTTAAAGATAGTCCTGGAAAGAAATGACTAGCAGCCAATTGGTTTTACTTATTACCCAACATGCCCTCAAACTGAGGCTTAAAATATTCCCTTTTATAAAAATAAACCCTTGACAGTGGGGTGGGGTGGGGCAAGATTAAGACCCATCCAAAAATAAAAATTAAAAAACAACAACGATATAGGTGCTATGTATATCTCTCATCTGTAAATGTCAGTGTCTGAACAGACAACGCAAAATCTAACCATTACACACGTAGCCAGAGAATCAATCATTTTCACTAAATTTGTTAAAACCAAACTCCTGTCAGATTTCACTTATAGGCTTGAGGGAGCAAGGTAGTTTAAAAACCAATTTGAATTAGCTTCTTGTCTTAGGCCTGAACCAAAATGTAAATCAAATAATGAAAGCACAAAGTCAAAGTGATTAAGATCTAGCAGCTAAGGAGCCTTCCGTATGTAAGGTCAGGGAGCAAGACAAGAACCTGACCAGGTGCTGATGATCTATTAGTGAGTGAGCTAGCATGAGTACATGGGTGTGCGCAAGTAGGAAGGGGCCATGCAGGGAACTGATTTCTTAAAAAGAAACTTTAGCTAAATAAGAACAGCGATATTACAATTCTGAAAATTTATACTAGCCTGCAAAGACTAGATTTGGAAACATCAAACTGATTTGCTATTTCATATGTGGAAAAGAATTAATAGTTTAAACGGAGTCCTTTTTTGGCAGGCAGAGTGACTATTAGCTGCTGTAAGGAGCAAGGCTATTTGGAGGTTCTACTGGACGATAGCATCAGACCTGTTTAGGTAAGCACAGCATAATAAGCTGTCATCTGCATTTAGAACTGTGTAGGAATGTGGAATATTGAATAGAGATTTGCTTTTTTCCATTGCACAGTTGTAGCAAAATCAACTACCTGTAGATATTTCTTGGGGGGAGGGGGGAATGAAGTCCCAAAAGATCATCATACCATAGTCAAGAAGGTATATATTGTAATATTTAAAATCTGTTATATTCAAGACCACATTAGCATATAATGTTTTATCAGAATGTACTACTAAAAAAAGCACTGGTAGGATAAAATAGCTAAGGGCAAAAATATACTAAGGGTATCTTTTATGTAATTAGAAAAAAGTTCAATTTAAACTTTGATTCTGAGATGTTTTTGCTACTCTGGTGTTGCTGGAGTTTCCCCCGCTTAAACTCTTTTTCAAAAGTGGTCTAGTCCCCCAAGATAATCTCTTTCTTCTACAGATAATTAAACATACCAACTGAATACCTAAATTTGAATGCCATTTCAGAAGCTTTATATTAACTTCCAAAACTGATCTTTAAAAAATATATTTCCAGCAATTATAATCAAGGTTCAGAAATTTTTATAAATAAACAGTGTGCTTTAGGCATGTTAGAAGTTTGTCTAGGAATTTGCTAGAATATTAAATTTACCTGTAGGATAAGCACTGGACTCCTAATCCAAAGGTCGGTAGTTCAAACCCACTAGCTGATTTCCAGAAACCCTATATAGGGTTGCTATGAGTTGGAACTGACCAAACAGCACTCAACAACAACAACCATTATTATATAAAAGAATCTGCCCCTGCAACTTTTCAGATACCACAAAAGCCCCAAAGATAAACCTTACTGTAGGTTTTGCAACCATGGTTCAAGTCTAAGACAAGTAAGATGTACATGTTCTCTTGAGAAGGAAGAAGTAGCATTCAGCACAGTGTAACTGTAGATTGTTTCTCCCACGGCATCTCTGTTTGTTTCACACGTGGCATTGCATTGAAACGTCTAAAGCAATCACCAGAAAATAAAAGGTGAACTACATCTTCCAAGAAATACTAACAGAAAACATTCATCTAATTTTCAGCATTGAATTTTAAGGATTTCAATCTTGTCTTAATAAAGACACTAGGGCTAAAATTCATGGTCAGTTCATAAAATGCATCTCTCTTTATTTCTGATTTTTTCATGCGCCAGATAAGTTAGAAATGTGCTCACTTGTTTGATTTGTTAACCGACTTTCTTGTTAATACTTCCAGTATGAGAAATAAGGGCTTTCTGTGTGTCTTGACTCACAGGAGAACTGACGTCTGCCATGGAAAGTAGCATCATAATATTTAAGATGGACAGAATACGTTAGAAAAAAATTCTGGATAAATGGTATAAATGAGTTTTATGTTCATAACTTCTTTCACCTTAAGATAGAAATCAGATCCACATGGCATTTAAACACATCTATTTTGATTATTCTTTACATGTGATAATTTTATACATATAATTATGGGAAGTGCGTGTGAATTACGCATGCATAATTACATAAACTCATCTATTGAATTCTTATTTCATTTCTAAATGACTGAACTGATGGTGAACTTAAATTTAAAGAAGTCAGCTATAATATTGAGAACAAGGACATTAGAATCGATTTCATACAGTAGAGGTAATCTGTGCATTATCCATAATGTTTTATTTTGCAATAGGACCACAGACAAATATTTATGTAAATAGATATTTTTGTGTGATATTTGTGGTACATAAAACTTTTTTTTAGTGTTTCACAGCATTATTATTTCATTTTATTTGTATTGGATAATGTTTTTAGGTCCAAGTAGACTTGAATTAATGTCATTATTGTCAGTATTATTGAAAGTTACGTAAGTCAACTGTACTGTTATTCATCTGTCCCATAGTTTAGAACATGACCTGGCTATCTGGCATTGTTGCAAGTGCCTTAAATTCATGGCATCCTATTTAAAAAACAAACAAACAAATTTGGTGTTATGCTGCATGACAGAGACAAACACACCTCAAAATGTTGTCCTTTCTTAGCTTGCTGCGTTTTACAGTTCTTTCTGCTAACAATTTATAAGCCTTTATTATATAATACTGATGAATTAATTACAGAAATGATGAAGTTGTTCTCTTATTTCTGTTCAGTGTACCAGAGCTGTGTATCTGTTAATGAGATACAGCATCATTTCTGTGAAATGTATAAATGTATGTGCAGGTCAAATTAATATATGACATACTATCAGTCTGTATACAGGTATTCCTGTTTTGCTAAGCTGTGCAGATTCAGTTTAAAAAATAGTGCAGTCTAGTTCTAACGTATCTCGTTTATCAGACTCCATTAACAATGGTTCAAATGGAAAATTGGAAACTTGACTGCTACCCACAGCTCATTCTGAAACCAATGATGAAAAAGTACTTTGGTGCACCACTCAACAAAACAGGATGCTTTCTCTGAGTTCTTGTATATGCAAATCATTTATGAAGCAAGTTTTCAACAGAACTAGAAAGTTAGACATTGAAAGTGTGTTGTTAGCCCTCCGCTTTGCCTGCCCATGCATCAAAAGACAGAGCTCTGAGACATTGGCGAGGACTCAGTAGTTTGGGCTTTCCAAGTAAAGGGACATTTCTTTAAGTATCATCTATTAGATTGATTTCAATGTATGATGTTTTTAAACTTGTCAGTTCTTTTGTATCCTCACAGCTGTGGTTATTTGTCCTCTTACAATTTGTTCTACATGAAAGAGTCCTTTGTTAGTCAGATGCAACAACTGTCTTCAAATGGTCGTTGACCACTTGCACTCTTTTGATGTAGATTAAAAACTTTTTCATAAACTTATCCTGCTTTGATTTGCTCTGTATTTTTCCTGCAGCTGTAATTGCCGAGTGCCTGTTGTATACTTTATAGAGTTGAAATAAAAAGAAATAATTACTTTTGAACTTAGTTGATGTTTAATTCCAGACAAGATTCAAAAGTAGAAGAATTGGTATATTATACTAGAATTGAAATGCCATGTAGAAAATAACTGATAACCCAAGCATTCTTCATGAAACAATATGAGTGTGGCACTGTGGGCTAATGTGTCAGACTGCAAAGTCATTTGAACTGCAAGGTCGGTGGTTCAGGCTCACCAGCTGCTCCTTGGAAAACCCTATACAGGGTTGCTATGGGTCGGAATCAACTCAACAGCACTAAACAACAACAACAATATAAAATTAATACAGCAGCTTAAAGAATTCATTGAGGATAGTATCATGCCATCCAATGTGAACAGTAAAGTAAGTACAGATAACCCACAGAAACCCCAAAATTAGCAATCCCCTGTGGACCACTGTGACCACCATCACCTCTGAAATACACAAATCATTAATAGAATAATTCTAATATTATTTAATATGAAACCAGTTTCTTGACTTTTCATCTAAAATTTGTCCACTTGATCCCTCTGTTAAGTTTTCTATGCATAAAGAATATAGATTTAGAGAATAATATCATTGCAGTAAACACAGATTTCCAAAACTCTGGTAAACACATTTCTTCCTATATCCCTTTATTACGGAGGCAGCAATGGTTCACAAATTATAATTGGCTTCAAAGTGAGCATTTTCTCAATGCGCTCGCCTTTGTGTTGACATCACACTGTCAGTGGGTTGAAAACTTAAAATTAAGTCTAGCTAACAATCTCAATATAGGGTTTTCAACCTATGATGCTGAGGAGCGGCTGGTGAGCTTGAACCGCCAGCTTTGCAATTCAAACTGACCTTGTGGTTCAGTGTTTATCCTACAGTGCCACACCAGGACACCTATCTCAGATTTGTTGTTGTTAGGTGCCATTGAGTCAGTACCGACTCATACTGAACCTACGTACAACAGAATGAAACACTGCCTGGTATTACGCCAACCTCATAATTGTATCTACACATGGGTTCATTGCTGTTGCCACTGTGTCTGTCCATCTTGTTGGGGGTCTTCCTCTTTTTCTCTGACCCTCCACCTTACCAAAATGATATCCTTCTCCAGTGACTGGTCCCTCCTGACAATATGTCCGAAGCATGAGAGATGAAGTCTGGCCATCTTGGCTTCCAATGAGCATTCCGGCTGTACTTCTTCCAACACAGATTGATTTGTTCTTTTGGTAGTCCATGGTACTTTTAATATTCTCCTCCAGCGCCATAACTCAAATGCATCTATTTTTCTACGGTCTTTCTTATTCACTGTCCAACTTTCACATGTATATGAGTTCATTGAAAATACCATGGCCTGGGTCAGGTGTACCTTAGTCCTCAAACTGATATCTTTGCTGTTAAACACTTTAAAGTGTTCTTGTGCAGCAGATTTGTTTAAGGCAATATGTAGTTTGATTTCATTATTGTTGCTTCCATGAGTGTTGATGGTTGATGCAAGCAAAATGAAGTATTTGACAACGTCAACCTTTTCTCCATTTATATGGATTTTGCTTATTGATCCAGTAATAAGGATTTTTGTTTTCTTTACACTGAGGTGCAATCCATACCATTCTTTGATCTTCATCAGTAAGTATTTGAAGTTCTCTTCACTTTCAGCAAGCAAGATTGTATCATCTGGATATCACAGTTAATGAGTCTACGTCTAATCCTGATACCATATTTTTCTTCATATAATCCAGCTTCTTGGATTATTTGCTCAGCATACAGATTGAATAAGTGTGGTGAAAGAATACAACCCTGGTACACACGAATCCTAAATTTAAACCATTCAGTATTCCCTTGTTCTGTTTGAACAACTGCCTCTTGGTCTCTGTACAAGCCTATCTCAGATTAAACCAATAAGTTAATTTAAAAACAACAACTGCAACAGAAAACAAACCAAAACTGTTAACACATAAGTATTTGGAAGATGGCAGTGTAAACCAACTATTGTTCTGATTCTCCCACACAAACACAAGAAAATGGTGTGGCACTGTAGTATAAGCACTGGACTGCTAACCATAAGGTCAGTGGTTTAAATCCACTAGCTGCTCCTTGTAAACCCAATAAAGAGTCGCTTTGAGTAGGAACAGCAACTTGAATTTTTGAAAGATGGTAGTGTAAACTGACCATCCATATAAAGGCAACCAGAAACACAGCAAGGGAATGGCAAGGAGCTTTTAGTAACTCTGAACTGGGAAACATGAGAATAGCAGGGAACTGTGTGCAGGCAGAGTCAACAAGTTACCATGGTGTGAAAATAGTTTCCTCTACTTCCCTGCGCCTCTCCCAGCCACATGGACGTGTACATGTGCTGGTAGGAACTGGACTAGTGGCCCCAGGAAAAGAGCATGCTTGCCTAACTACCATGGCCCCTGCCTGTCCAAAGAGCCAGGACCCCAAACTTCTGTCCTAACATCAACAAGCAAGACTTCGTCAAGGATCCGTTTTGATTGTGCTCCTGGTATGGTGCTGTAGGATTGGCACTGGACTGTGAACCACAAAGTCAACATTGAAAACCTACCAGCTGCTCCTCTCAAACACTATACAGGTTCACTATGAGTCAGGATCCACTCAATGATACTTAACAAGTACCTCCCCCACACTGCAATCCTACTGCAAATTAGTACAGATGGTCTGCATATTGGAGACCACTCCCATAGTAAACACTCTAGTGTTGTTGTGAAGTGCTGTCAAGTTGGTTCTGACTCAAAGCCACCCTGGTGAGCTTGGACTTTCAAGCTTGTGATTCAAACCGGCATTGCCATCCAGTGCATTACCCCACAGCGCCACAGCAGGACTTCATAGTAAACTCGCTCCTTGCCTCCTTTTGCAGCCTGTAGTTTAGGTCTGTGAAACCAACTGGACAGACCTCCCAATGAGTAAGTGTAGGTCTGCCTACTCCCCGTTCTGTATAGTGCTGTGATTGGCTGACTGAGCTGCTGTGTACTAAGAAGTAGGAATCTTTAGTGCAGTCCACACCCATGCCAACATACAAGGAGGGCTCTGATAACAAGACCAGATCTCTCTGGAGGTCCTTTTGGAATGTGACAGTTCCTCGTCCACCTGGATGGTGTCAACGGAAAGGCCTTGCAGGGGAATCTACACTCCATCTGCTTTGCTATGCAGTCCACACTTCTGACCTCGAAACCAACTTGAGAGTCTCCCTAGGCGCCAGGTAAGATTAGTCTACCCCCACTTCCAGGTTGAGAATTGCTGATGAGGCTACAGTGTGTTAGAAAGCAGGAATCACAGTTAACAATCTGTGAGGAAGATTCACAGCCACAAGGCAGCCATCCCTGGGGATCTGACCGCAGTAGGAAACGTGCTCTTTCAGTAGTAATTGTCAGTTTCCAGACAATAGGCAGTTGACTGTGAACCACAAGGTGGGCACTTCAAGTCCACCAGCTGCTCCTCAGGATAAAGATGAGGGTTTCTGCTCCTGCAAAGATGGACAACCCCAGAAACCCTATACAGGGTCACTATGAGTTGGGACTGACTTGTTGGCACTTAATAACAATAATAAGGTGTTAACAAATTACTACCAAAGGACTATGGGAGTCTGCTCTTGAAGTCAGCACTTTACCTCCCTCCATGTGCCTTGCATAGCTTAGGTCTCTGAAATCAATGGGTCAGACATCCCTGAGGATCAACTTGGGGTCTCTGTTTCCTCTTTTGGTAGGTGCTGAGGACTACTGACTAAGCAAGCATCTCGAGTTGAGGCTCCATCCACAATCAGTATACCATGGGAGTGGGTCTGAGGACAACAAAACAGACTTCCCTGGGGGTCCATTCACCATAATCCCTCACCCACATTGGACTGATAGGACCTCCTACAGAAAGTCTTGTCTAGTGAAGTGAGGAGGAATGTCAACTAGGAAGAATCTGTATCCCCAACAACCAGAGGGCCAGTGGGACTATGAAACCAATAAGACAGACTTTCTAGAGGCTTCTTAGTTGTTGTTTTGTGCCGTGGAGTCGGTTCCGACTCATAGCGACCCTGTACAGGGTTTCTGAGGCTGTAAATCTTTACGGGAGCAGAAAGCCTCATCTTTCTCCCAACGAACAATTTCGAACTGCTGACCCTGAGGTTCGCAGCCCAATTCATAACCACTACGCCACCAGAGCTCATTTCTAGAAGCTTTATGCGAAGTTCAATCCTTCTTCCTTCTGAAATAGGAGAAAGCCTATGCTTCTATGAATTTCATGCAGATGTAAGCACCCCCACAGAGCAGAGAAGGAAACCTTAGGAAAAACCAAAGGGTAACAACCAAGCCTGAATGATGTTTTGTTTTGTTGTTGTTTTTTTCTCTAAAAAACATGATTGCAGAAATAGAAGGGAAGAGAGTAATAACCAAAGAGGGGATGGCCCCCCTGCATGACAAACCAATTAGTGCCGCCTCTCGCAGGAGCGCGGTGCCTGCTGGTGAACAGACTGACCATACTGCGTTCCTTAGTGTTCTTGGAAGAAATTCTAAGTTGAAAACTGAGATCTGGAAATTGTAAATCCCAATTAAGCTAGCAGGAAGAAGGAGCTATCACTGAGAGGGAGAGGAAATGGTAAGCAAAGGTCAAAGACTGCCCAACCAAGAGTTTCTTACAGAAGATTGTTGTTGTTAGGTGCCATCGAGTTGGTACTAACTCATAGAGACCTTATTATGCACAGCAGAACAAAACACTGCCTGATCCTGGGCCAACCTCACTATCGTTGCCACGTTTGAGTCTACTGATGCTGCCACTTTACCAATTCGTCTCGCTGGGTGTCTTCCTCTTTTTCTCTGACCTTCCACTCTCCCAAACATGATATCCTTCCCCAGCGACTGGTCAGTCCCTCCTGACAGTATGTCTGAAGTATGAGAGACGAAGTTTGGCCATCCTGGTCTCCAAGGAGCACTCTGGCTGCACTTCTTCCAACACAAATCTGTTGGTTCTTTTGGCAGCCCATGGCACTTTCAATATTCTCCTGCAACACCATAACTCAAAAGCATCAGTTCTTCTACGGTCTTCTTTATTCACTGTGTGGGCAAAAACACTAAACACGGGACAACTGAGAAAGATAACACCCCTAAAATTTTCCAATGCCTCTACAAAAACATCGTAAGACACACAAAGAACAGAGAAACAACTCCAGAAGGACTATGGAAGTCTGCTTCCATAATTAGCATTCTGTCTACCTCCTGTCCATCTAAATGAACTTTACAAAGATATGAAAGCACATCTAGGGATGACAAAATAATGAAGGACAAAAAGGAAGACTATAACACATTTCACAGCTAAAAGAACTAAGGGAAAATATAGACACTTCTCTTAATATTCAGCTGAAAGTGATTTTAACAGGTGTTGGTTATTTACACTGTTCTGGTGTATAGCAGCTGGCATTGATTCTTGCCCAGATAGTGGGATTTTATAGGGTGCGATTGTAGCTTGGCTGTATGGCCACAATTCAAGGCTGCCTTTATCTCTATCCATCTGACCTTTGGTTGTACAGCTCTCTTGACCTTATATCTGCTCCTTCCTTTTCAAAATGGCTGTGCTGGGACTCGCTGGCCACCACAAATTGGAAAACACCTGTCTTCTGGCGTCTTTTACTCAGAGGTAAGTCTTTGATACTCCTGATTACCCCTTTTTATGAAGTTCGGAGTTCCTGGACCTTCCTTTGAAACTGTTTCATGTGGTATTCGAGCTGCTACTGGAGGAAATCTGCACAGCACTTCTCCCAAATCAGCCATTAAGCCCTGCCTCTTCTTTACTGCTACTTCTGTGGAGCTGATTGTGGATCTAAGTGAAATGAAATTCTTGACAACTTTAATATTTTCTCCATTTATCATGATGTTAGGATGCTAACTGCAAGGTCAGCAGTTCGAATCTACCAGCTGCTCCATGGGAGAAAGATGAGACTTTCTACTGCCATAAAGATTTACAGCCTCAGAAACCGTATACAGGGTCTCTCTGAGTTGGAACTGACTCCACGGCATATAACCACTACTACCATTATGATGTTGATAATTGATTCACTTGTTAAGGATTTTGTTTTCTTTATGTTGAAGTGTAATCCATACTGAAGGATGTAGTCTTTGATCTATCATAGTAAGTACTTCAAGTATTCTTCACTTCCAGCAATTAAAATTGTGTCATCTGCATATCACAAATTGTTCATGAATCTTCCTCCCACCCTCATGCCACATTCTTCTTCACATAGTTCAGTTTATTGAATTATTTGCTCAAGAGCATACAGATTGAATAAGTATGATAAAAGGATACAACCTCACGTACACCTTTTTGATTTTAAGCTTCTTGTTCTGCCTAACAATTCTTAATTCATGTGTAGGTTCTACAGGAGTAAAATGAAGTTTTCTGTAATTCATATTTTATTCTAAATTACCTATAATTTGTTATGATCCTTTGCATAGTGGATAAAACATAGGTATACATTTTTCTGGTATTCTTGCTTTAGCCAAGATACATCTGATACCATCAGTGATATTTCTCATTTCACAACTTCTTGAATTTCTGGAAGTTCCCTGTTGATGTACTGCCATAACCATTTTTTAATTGTTTTCAGCAGAATTTTACTTGTATGTATGTGGTGTTAATTATCTTCAGCAGAATTTTACTTTCATGTGGTTCAATGATTTCCACATTTTGCCAGGTCACCTTTGTTTTGAATGGACACATTCCAGTATGTTGGCCAGGTAGTTGTTTATGAAATTTCTTGGCATAGATGGTTGAATACCTTCAGTACTGCATTCATTTGTTGAACTATGTCTGTCCTCTGGTATTCTGTCAGTTGGTTTTTACCAATGTATTCAGTACAGCTGGGACATCTTCCTTCAGTATCATTGGTTCTTAAACATATGCTATTTCCTAATATGGTTGAATGGAGCTCTGGTAGCGTAGTGATTACAAATTGGGCTGCGAGCCATAAGGTCAGTAGTTCAAAACTACCAGTTGTTCTGTGGGAGAAAGATGAGGCTTTCTGCTCCCGTAAAGATTTACAGCCTCAAAAACCCTGGACAGGATTGCTATGAGTCAGAACTGACTCCACGGCACATAGCAACAACAATTTTGTTGAATATCAACTAATTCTTTTTGGCGTAGTGACTCTGTATTTTCCTTCTGTCTTCTTTTGATGTTTCCTATGTCGTTGAATATTTTGCACATTTGTTGCTATTGTTAATGGCTATCAAACTGATTCCAATTCATAGCGACCCTCTGTACAACAGAACGAAACACTGCCCAGTCCTGCACCATTCTCAGAGTTGTTGCTACGCTTGAGCCCATTGTCAATACCTAGCCATCTTGTTTAGGATCTCCCTTTTTTTCTCTGTCCCTCCACTTTACCAAGCAGGATGATCTTCTCTAGGGACTGGCCCCTCCTGACAACATGTCCAAAATATGAGATATGAAGTCTGGCTATCTTGGTCTCTAAGGACCATTCTGCTATACTTCTTCCAACACAGATTTGTTTGTTCTTCTAGCAATCCACAGTGCCTTTAATATTATTCTCCAACACCATAACTTAAATGAATCAATTCTTCTACTGTTTTATTTATTAATTTTTGAACTTTCACATGCATATGAAGTTTTTGGTTTTATTGTTGTTGTGATGTGCCGTTGAGTCAGGTCCAACTCATAGTGACCCTGTATAGGGTTTCCAAGGAGCAGCTGGTGAGCTTGAACTGCCGACTTTGCAGTTCAAACAGCTTTGCAGTCTGTCACATTAACCCACAGAATCACACCAGGTTTTAGATATTAGAACCTTCTAAATTTTCATCATTAAATAAATTGCTTTGTTTATGTTTTTATATTACACTTTATCAAACTAAGAATGTTCTTAGTTTGTCAGCCTTTTAAAACTTAATGAGTGCCTAATGAATTGCATCAGATTTGTTTTCTGATATATTGAGGTGGTCACATGTCTTTCCTCATAAGTTTCTATTGTGTAGACCTGACTGACAGCTTTAATGGATTTTTAATGGTGCCTCTGTAGAAAAAGCACTGGACTTCAAACCACATGGTACTTAGTTCGAGGACATCAGCTGCTCCTTGAGAGAAAGAGGAGGCTTTCTGCTTCTGTAAAGATACACTGCCTAGGAAACTCTATATAGAGTTTTTATGAGTGGGAACCCACTTGACAGCACTTAACAACAACAATATTACACTGCTTTTGCTTCCTTGGCATGAATTCAACTTGGTCATGACATGCATTTCTAGAACACTGGTTGATACGACTTACCAATGTTAAGGTTTCAGACTGATATAACTATGCAGTAAGAAAGTAGCCTGGAATTTCTCTTTCTTCATCTAGTCTTCCTTATTTGTGACTGAAGGTTTTACTAGCTTCATAATATCTGAGTTAGATTATATCCTCTCTTTTAAAAACAGAACTATGTCGACTTGCTTTTAAGAAAAATACGCCATAAGAAAAAATTGAGAATTTGAAATTATTAGCTGCTAAATGATAACAATGGCCAAACTTCATCTCTCATACTTCGGACATATTGTCAGGAGGGAGCAGCCGCTGGAGAAGAATATCATGTTTGGTAAAGGGGAGTGTCAGAGAAAAAGAAGAAGACCCCCAACGAGATGGATTGGCCAAGTGGCAGCATCAATGAACTCAACTGTGGCAACAATAGTGAGGTTGGCCCAGGATCAGACAGTGTTTCTTTCTGCTGTGCATAAGGTCGCTATGATTCGATACCAACTCGATGGCACCTAACTACAACCACAACAACAAGAAATGATGACAATGGATAACATTAATAATATTAACAGCTACATATAACATGCTGGGTCATTGGTGATTCAATGGTGGAATTCTTGCTTTCTCTGTTGGAAACCTGTGTTCTATTTCCAGTTACCCCTGCACAGCCACCTTTTGTCAGTAGAGGCTTGCATGTTGCTAGAATGCTGAATTACATTAGTGGCACAAAGAGCTAAGCACAGAATTGCTAACAGAAAGTTTGGTGGCTTAAAGTCACCCATAGAAACCTCAAGAGAGGTATGTTGATGTGACTCAGAAAGGTCAGTCTTGGTTCTACTCTGCACATACGGTCGCCATGATTTAGAATTGATTCCATGTTCTAACAAGAGGTTTCAGTGGAGCTTTCAGTTAATGAAAACCCTGCGGATCACAACCAATCATGGCCTGACCCACAAGCCATCATAGAGAGCGCTAGGACCTGGCAGTAACATTGTGCGTGGAGCCACCATGAATTCACCATAGTTCACCAACAGCTAACAACAATAAAAACAGAAGCTAGAAGCTGGACATGTGAGAAGTGGTATTAGTTTGTGGGGAGGTTTGGAGTAAGGAGTTAATCTTAGGACTATGACTAGGCCTCAGCTAGGCCTGTTGCTGGTGTTGTGAATTGCCGCTGTGTTGACTCTGACTCACAGCGACCCTATAAACAAACAACAGAATGAAACACTGTCTCGTCCTGCATCTCCTGATAATTATGTCCAAAGTATGAGAGACGAAGTCTCTCCATCTTCAGTTCTAAGGAGCATTGGCTTATTTTTCTGTCAGTCCATGGTACTTAATAATCTTCACCAACACCATAATTCAAATGCCTCCATTCTTCTACAGTCTTCCCTATTCATTGTTCAACTTCCCCTTGCCCAGGAGGCAATTGTAAATATCTTGGCTTACAGTCTAGAAGCCCATCAGCAAAGGAATGGTTGAACGAACTTTGGTACATAAACACAGTTAAATATTATGCAACATGAAAGAATAACAATGAATAACAGTGAACCACCATATAACATGGAGGCCGTTACACTGAGCGAAATTCATCGATCATGAGGGACAGATATTGCATGAGATCACTGCTGCAAAAAGTGAAGGAAAGGTTTTCATTCTACAATAAACTTCCTGCGATGGTTACCACGGGTGGGAGGTAAGGGAGAGTTATTCACTGGATAGCGTAATAGACACGTGCTAACTTGAGTGATGGGGATGGCAAAGAAGGAAGAAAAAAGACGAAGGAAGGGAAAGAAAAAAGGAAATTGCTTTCTTCTTTAATGTTTTTCCATTTTCTTTTTCATGTACTGAAAGGGAAACAATGTATATTTATTTTCTAGTATAAATAAAGAGCTTACACATAATTCTCATTTGAAACAAGGTCTGGTTACTACAGTAGCATCTTTTGTGTTGTTCTGACATGTTTAATATAGGACAGTCTGACCTTTTACTCCATGTTAATAATTTTATTTTCCCTAATAACATGGTCTCAGATTAAAAATTATATAATAAAGCAAATAATTCTAGAGAAAAAAATTCTGGAATCTCATTAGAAAAAAAATAAATAAATGTAGTATCTTGACTTGGGTCAGGTGCATCATAGTCCTTGAACTGACATCTTTGCTCTTTAGCACTTTAAATAGGTCCTTTGCAGCAAATTTGCCTAATGCAATGCATCATTTTAGTTCTTTACTACTGCTTCCATGCGCATTGATTGTGGATCCAATTAAATTGAAGTCTTTGACACCTTCAGTCTTTTCTTGATTCAATCATGTTACTTACTGGTCCAATTGTGAGAATTTTAGTTTTCTTTACATTGAGGTGCAATCCGTACTGAAGGGTGTTGTCTTTGATCTTCATCAGTAAGTATTTCAAGTTCTCTTCACTTTCAGCAGGCCAGGTTGTGTCATCTGTATGTTGCAGGTTGCTAATGAGTACAATAATATGACACCAGCCCTTCCTCCTACAGTCTTCTCTAATCAGTTGGGTTTGAGAATTCATTGCAATAGCCACACATAACTCAGATGCCACACTAACATTTATGGGGTTTGTTAGGGAAGTTAACAGGTTGGTACTCCTGGTCAGAAATTTTCAGGGCACAGTTGGTTCCAGTCAGTTGCTGATAAATGCCCACAGGACACACCACTCCACCATAAGTCTCAGCCTGAAGGTACTCAACTCTAGCTCCATGGGTCAGCAAACCTAACTCCTCACTTCCTTGCCTGCAGGCACCCCACTCTACTAGCAAGTTTCCTGCATGAAATCTGTCTGCTTTACTTGCTTAGTGGGCTGGGATGTTCTTTGCTCTGTGTCATGCTCTGGTTCTTGGTTCTGCTGATGCTGCTCCTCTGTCATTTCTCTGGTGTCACAGCTTTCTGTCCCTGGGTTGAGGAGGTTCTAAATCAAGGAATCTTGGGATCTAAAAGATGTGCTCAACTCCTGGCTCTTTCTTTGATGATACTGGGATCCCCACCTCCTGCTTCTGGCATGGCTCATTTAAAATCCATGCAAGGGTGCCAAGATTTTACAATGAACTGTGCTAACATCACAGCAGAATCATTCCCACCTTCTCTTACTCAAACCCAGCCAGGCAGAAATACTGTTTGGTGGGAGTTACAGATTCTGGCAAGGGGTCTTGGTTGCTTAGTGGTAGTGGATTACAGTTGGGCTGCTAACCGCAAGGTCACTCTGTGAGAGAAAGATGAGGTTTTCTGCTCCCATAAAGATTGACAGTTTCAGAAATGATATACAGGGTCACTATGAACAGGAAACAACTCAGTGACACAAACCCACCCCACCCCCACCATAGACTGGAGTCTTCCTCCAATCCTGATGGCATGTTCTTCAAAATATAATCCAACTTCTTAGATTATTAGTTCAGCATACAAATGGAATAAGTATGGTGAGAGAATACAAGCCTGACACACAACTTTCCTAATTTCAAACCATACCATATCCCTTTGTTCTGTTTGTAAGACTGCCTCTTGGTCTATGTACAGGTTCCTCATGAGCACAATTAAGTGTTCTGAAGCACCCATTCTTCACAATGTTATCCATAGTTTGTTGTGATCCACATAGTCAAGTGGTTTGTGCTGTCGATAAAGCCCAAGTAAACGTCTTTCTAGTATTCTCTGTTTTCAGCCAAGGTCTTTCTGACATCAGCAATGATATCCCTAATTCCACATCCTCTTCTGAATCTGGCTTGAATTTCTTGCAGCTCCCTCTCAATATATTGTTAAAACCATTTCTGAATTACCTTCAGAAAAAATTTACTTGCGTATGATATTAATGATGTTGTTTGATGATTTCTGCATTCCACTGGGTCACCTGTCTTTGGAATGGGCACAAATATAGATCTCTTCTAGTATGTGGATTAGGTAGCTGTTTTCCAAATTTCTGGACCTAGATGAGTGAGTGCTTTAAGTGCTGCGTCATTTTGTTGAAACATTTCAATTTGTATCACCGCAATTCCTGGAGATTTGTTTTGTGCCAATGCTTTAGTGCTACTTGGAATTTTTTCCTTCATTATCATCAGTTCTTAGTCATATGGTATTTCTTTAAATGATTGAACACTGACCAATTCTTTTTGATACAGTGACTCTGTATTCCTTTCATCTTTTTTTGATGTTTCCAGCATCATTCAGTGTTTTTCCCTTGTTATTGTTGTTGTTAGTGCCATTGAGTGGGTACTGACTCAGAGCACATACACAACAGAATGTAACACTGGCCGGTCCTGTGCCATCCTCGCAATCATTGCTACAGCTGAGCCCATTGTTGCTGTCACTGTGCCAATCCATCTCGTTGGGGGTCTTCCTCTTTTTCCCTGACACTCCACTTTACCAAACATGATATCATTCTCCAAAGACTGGTTCCTCCTGATAATTTGGCTGAAATATGAGAGATGATGTCTGGCCATCCTGGCTTCCAAGAAGCACTCTGGGTGCACTTCGTCCAGCACAGATCTGTTTGTTCTTCTTACAGCCCATGGTATTTTTAATAATCTCCTCCAACACCATAACTCAAATGCATCGATTCTTCTACGCTCTTCCTATTCACTGTCCAGCTTTTACATGCATATGAGGTTATTGGGAATACTATGGCTTCGGTCAGGTGCACCTTAGTCCTGAAGCTCATATCTTTGCTCTTAAACACTTTAAAGAGGTCTTGTGCAGCACATTTGCCTAATGCAATACGTTTTTTAATTTCTTGACTGTTGCTTCCATGAGTGTTGATGGTGGATCCAAGCAAAATGAAGTCTTTGGCAACTTCAATCTTTTTTTTCCCATTTATATGAGTGTTATTTATTGGTCCAGTAGTGAAGAATTTTATTTTCTTTACACCGAGATGCAACCTATACTGAAGGCTGTGGTCTTTGATCTTCATCAGTAAGTATTTTAACTTTACTTTCAGAAAGCAAGTTTTATCATCTGCATGTTTCAGGTTCTCCATTAGTCTTCTTCCAATCCTGATGCTATGTTTTTCTTTATATAATGCAGCTTCTTGAATTATTTGCTCAGCATAGAGATTGAATAAGTATGGTGAGAGAATACAACCCTAGAGCACAATTTTCCTAATTTTAAACCATTCAGTGTTCTCTTGTTCTGTTCGAACTGCTGTCTCTTGGTCTATGTACAGGTTTCTAATGAGCACTATTAAGTGTTGCAGAATACTCATGTTTTGCAATGTTGTCAATAGTTTGTAATGATCTACAAAATCAAAAGCCTTTGCGTAGTCAATAAAGCACAAGTAACCATCTTTCTGCAGTCCTGGTGTGGCACTGTGGGTTAATGCACCAGACTTCAAAGCTGTTTGAACTGCAAGGTCAGCGGTTCAAGCTCACCAGCTGCTCCTCGGAAACCCTATACAGGGTGGCTATGGGTCGGAATCTACTCAACGGTATTTAACAACAACAAACTTCTTTCTGGTATTCTCTGCTTTCAGTCAAGATCCATCGGACATCAGCAGTGACATCCCTCATTCCACAGCCTCTTCTGAATCCACCTTGAACCTCTGGAAGTTCTCTGTCAGTGTATGGGTGCAGCCTTTTTTGTATTACCTTTAGTAAAACTTTACTCACATGGGGTATCAATGATAATTTCCAATGATTTCCTCATTCCTTTGGGTCACCTCTCTTAGTAATGGGCACACATATGGATATCTTCCAGTCAGTTGGCCAGGTAATTGTTTTCTGATATCAAATTTTGCCATTAGAGTCCTTCAGTATTGTGACCCGAGGCTTGAATTTTTTCTTCATTTCTTTCAGCTTGAGAAATGCTGAACATATTCTTCCCTTTTGGGTTTTTAACTCTGGGCTAGACCTTGGAATTTGGTTAGTGTTAGGGTTATGGTTAGGACGAGGGAAAGTGTTAGGGGTAGCATCTGGGATATGGCTAGGAGTAAGGCATGGTTTTAGAGTTACAGTTAAGTTTATTTTTATTTATTTGATTATTTTCTTGAAATCTACTTGATTTACTCTTTAAATGGAAATTCTGTAACTACTGTAACTACATTATTTCCCCTTTTTTTTTGGTGAAGTTTTGTTTTGTTTTGACAACTGGAATTTATGATTCTGGTAGCATAGTGGTTACGAATCAGGCTGTGAACCGCAAGGTCAGCAGTTCGAAACTACCAGATGTTCCAAGGGAGAAAGATGAGTCATTCTCATTCTGCTCCCGTAAAGATTTACAGCCTCAGAAACCCTGTACAGGGTCACTATGAGTTGGAACCGTCTCCACAGCACATAACAACAACAACAATAGGGAAATCTAAGGGTCTCTGGTCATGTAGTGGTTACGGATTGGGCTGCAAACCTTAAGGTCAGCAGTTCAAACCTACCAGCTGTTCTGTGGGAGAAAGAAGAGGCTTTCTGCTCCCATAAAGATTTACAGCCTCGGAAATCCTGTACAGGGTCACTATGAGTCAGAACTGACTCCATGGCACATAGCCACTGCAAAGATTTACAGCCTCAGAAACCCTGTACAGGGTCACTATGAGTCGGAACCGATTCCACGGTGCATAACCACCACCACCATAAGGAATTCTCTATAGGGAATTACAGTTATAGAATTTCCATTTAAAGAGTAAATCAAGTAGATTTCAAGAAAATAATTAAATTACCTAATTAAATAAATAAAAATAACCTTAACTGTAACTCTAAAAACCATGTCTTACTCCTAACCCCATCCCAAATGCTACCCCTAATACTCTCCCTGTCATTCTGGAGTCCTGGTGTGGTGCTGTGGGTTAATGCTCCAGACTGCAGAGCCATTTGAACTGCAAAGTTAGTGGTTCAAGCTCACTAGCTGCTCTTCGAAAACCCTATACTGGGTCGCTACGGGTCGGAATCGACTCAATGGCACTTAACAACAACCTCATTCTGAAGTCCTGGTGTGGCGCTGTGGGTTAATACACCAGACTGCAGAGCCATTTGAACTGCAAAGTTAGTGGTTCAAGCTCACCAGCTGCTCCTTGAAAACCCTATACAGGGTTGCTATTGGTTGCAATCGACTCAACAGCATTTACCAACAACAACAACATTATCATTCTAAATTTGCCATCATATTTGATGGACAGTTTTGCTGGTTATATGATTCTTGGTTGTCAGTTTTTTCCCTTCAGAGTTTTATGTATGTTATCTCTTTTTCTTCTTGCCTGTACTCAATCTGGAAATATTGGTAGACTCCTTGAAGGAGCTGGTTTCAGGGTATGTTAGCACCACAGGAAGCTGGGGGCAGGGTAACTGGTTCAATGCTGGTCTGGTGGCTCTTCCAGTTTAATGTGGTATCATGATTAGAGGAAAACTCATTAACAACCTGTGAAATGCAGATGATACAACCTTGTTTGTTGGAAGTGAAGAGGACTTAAAATACTTACTGATGAAGATCAAAGATCACAGCCTTCAGTATGGATTGGAGTACAATGTAAAGAAAACAAAAATCCTTACCATTGGACTAATAAATAATAACATCATGACAAATGCAGAAAAGATTGAAGTTGTCAAAGACTTCATTTTGCTTGGATCCACAGCCAGTATCACGGAAGCAGCAGTCAGGAAATCAAATGATGTATTGCATTAGGCAAATCTGCTGCACAATGCCTCTTTAAAGTGGTCAAGAGCAAAGTCTGAAGACTAAGGTGTGTCTGACCCAAACCATGGTATTTTCTTTAACCTCATAAGCATGTGAAAACCATTTGAGTTACAGTATTGATGAAGAATTTTGAATGTATCACGGATTGACAGAAGAACAAACAAATCTGTGTTAGAAGAAGAACAGCCAGAATTATGCTCTGTAGAGGCCCGGATGATGAAACTTTGTCTCTCATACTTTGAAAATGTTATTAGGAGGAACCAGTCCCTGAAGAAGGACATCATGCTTTACAAACTGTAGTGTCAGTGAAAGAGGAAGGGTCCCAAAGAGATGGATTGACATAGTAGCACGAAAAATGGGCTCAAACGTAAAAACAATTGCGAAGATGGTACAGGGTAAGGCAGTATTACATTCCGTTTGCATAGGGTCTCTGTGCACCAGAGCCAATCCAACGTTGCTTAAGAAGAACCACAAAAATAGATGAAAAAACGACCAGTTCCAATGTTTTTCTTTTTCTTGAATAATTATATATATATGCCCTTCCTTACAATTCTTTTTGGTTTAAGTTTTGCCTATAATGCAAAATTTATAATAATCTTGAAATTTTGATCTAAGAATACAATATAGAATTTTTCAACTTCAAATGAACTAAATACACTTTTTGTGAGAACCTACGACTTGGACCCCAGTTCTCTGTTCTTTAGAACACAGTGGTGACCCTATTGTTGTCTTTAAGTACCATCAAGTTGGTTCTGTGTTGAGTTTCCAAGGAGTGGCCGGTGGGTTTGAACCACTGACTTTGTGATTAGCAGTCCAGTGTTTATCCTACAGCGTCACACCAGGACGCCAACTTAGGTGTCTCAATTGTTGAATAGAGATTTCCTTAAATGTCTGTAACCAGTAAGTGCCCACCCATTACTGGCAGGGTCTATGTGCATGTGTCTTGAGCGTGCTTACAGATCCCTCTCCATGTTGTTCAGTGCTCTCAGTCAGTTCAACCCACAGCGACCCTCTCTGTAGGAGATCTGAGGCTGTCAATCATTTCCAGAGCTGGCAACGTCATCTTTCTCTCTCAGAACTGCTGACAGTTTGAGGTTCCCAGTCCAGTGCTTATCCTCTAGAACCATCGTGGGCTAGAGATAATATTATTGTTGTTGTTAATTATCATGAGTCGCTTCTGACTCATAGCAAACCTGTACAGGATTTCCGAGGAGGTGGTTTTGAACCATCGTTGCTAGCAGTCCAGTGCTTATCCTATAGCTCCACATCAGTGACACTGTTAGATGCCAGCGTTTGAATTCTAAAATGTAAATATTTAAACTATTTTAGGACCTTGTAGGATAAACACTGGACTGCTAACTTCAAGGTTGACGGTTCAGATCCACCAGCCCTCTCCTTGGAAGCAAGGTGTCTATGAGTCAGTGGGAACAGACTTGAGGGCAGTTAACAGCAAGAACAAATGAACGAGACATTGTGTGGGCTATTAAGAACAAGATAATTTTAGCCTAGAGGAGTTTGATGCACAGGAAAGAGAGGAGATATACAATATACAAATATCTGGATCTAGGTTTACTGGGGAGACGGGCCTCTCCTTGCAAGAGTAAACTGCAGAATTAATAAATCAGGCAAACTGCATCCTACGAAAAACTCCTACAGAAATTCCACCAGGGGGCAGCATAAGAGCAGGTTTCTCCCACTTTCTGTCAGACTCTGGACTGTAAGAAGCATAGAGGAGCCTGATGTCTCTTGAAGTTTTAATCTTCTCCTCCATTGCCTCCCCCTCCTCAAGCCCCTTTAATTAAGTCAGAAGGGCCCTATATTTATTTGCCTATGAACTGACACAGCAAACCAACAGCAACCATTGTAGTGTGAATGGATTTGCGACGGGGCAAGGGACTTCAGCCGGGATTACCCGCCCCGAAGCCAGATGAATGTGCTGAGCACAAAGTTTGCTCAAAGCCCAGCAAAGAGACGGTTTGTGAAAACGCCATCCTGGCTCAAGTCTGATTAAGACCGGGGGTTCTCAGGCCGTTTGATCTTCACTCATCAAAGAGAGTCTTTAAACAAGCTTCATTTTACACTACTGTATGCTTGCGACGAGTTGTGACACCAAAGTGCACTCACCATGAGCAAGCTCTCTTGAGCATGGAAACAATGGGAATTCTTGGCTAAGAACAGGACACCCAGGCCGCTGGCTGGCTGGAAATCCTCTGGCGCTGGAGGCTGTACATCTAGGGCAGCCTCACGTGGGTATTTTTAGGGGCCCATGGGCAGGTCACCCCCCACACCTCCTCCCTTTACTTTTCTTCTGGAATTGTATGAAAATCGTTTTATTTTTGTAACTTAAGAATGATGAAGAATCTTTGCATTGGTTATACATTCCCCTTTCCATACACCTCCCACCCACCCCCACTCCCCGCCTCCAAAACAACAAAAAAAGTTAATAGTTCTGTTTCCAATCTATATCTGGTTTCACTCTCTGACATTTCTAAGACAGCGTCTCAGGATGTCAAAGTGTTTTCATCTCAACTCCAAATTGTTCCTGGAGTCCTGTTCCAACCCATAGTGGCCCCATGAGTGATAAGTAAAACTGCACTCCTTAGCGTTTTCAAGCTGAAAATTGATGACCAGGCCTTAATTCTGAGCTAGCTCTAGGTGTGTGTGAGGCAACAACCTTTGTATTAGTAGTCTAGTGTTTAGCCATTTGTGCCATCCACGAACTTAGTGGTAGTTGGAAAAAGAAATCAGTTTAAAAACAGTAGTTTTATAGCGTTTCCTGTCTTTTAGTTTGCTCACGTATGTATGTGTGTTGTGGTAGTGGGTGCTTTGGAGTAAGTTTCCACTCACAGTGATCCTGTACAGGGTTTCTGAGGAGGGACTTTTGGGTTTGAGCCACCAACCTTCACTTAGCAGTCCAGTGTTTATATCCTACACCCGCACCAGTTAGAAAACTTTATGTTAACAGTGGCTCTCTTTGAATACTGAATTGCATACGACATTTATTTTTGTCTTACAGTTGTTATAATAAATAAATAGAAAACTTATATAATTTTAAATATATAGTTCCGTTTTTGGACTCCTGATGTAGAGCTATAGGATCAGCACTGGACTTCAAACCACAAGGTAGGCAGTTCAAACCCACCAGCTGCTCCTCAGAAACCCTATACAGGGTTGGAGCCGACTTGGTGGCACTTAACAATGACAAATAACAATATTTCCATCTTTTAAAACAGCACCCTTTGTAACCAAGTAATGTCACTATATACAGTAGGAAAAATGTAAAACTAATGTTCTCCCATGTAAACGATCACATAATTCACAATAAAACATAAAAAAAAAAAGAATAACAGTGTAAAAAACAACAAAATGATAACAGCACCTTATTTCTAGGGATTTCAAAGTTTCACACCAGACTCTAAAACGAAAGCATCTTCTGTGCTGATCATTACTTTATCTGTGGACTATCTGAAAGAACAGACTTTTGCTAGATGTTCTTATATAATATAAAACTGTCTCTGCACCTTCCACATCCCATTTTATAAAATGAAAAACCAACACCAGTGCTGAAATTGAATGGTGACCCAGGTCCCTCATGTGCACTGCCACCTGATGGCTGTCCTAGGGAAGTTTCTGGTGTGCATAGGAGCAGACCCAGCCTCCTGACCCCTGGGCACCATGCCTTTTTTTGGCTCTGAACCTCAGGGAGGGCCTTCAGCATAAAGGACACAATAAACCAAAACCCAGTGACAGAGAAGAAAACGAATTTTTCCCTTAACTTAGAGACTGTATCCTGAGGATCTCCTGTCCTTCTTCCTGCTGTCACTGTATCGTCTTCCTGGTTGGAGATGTCAAATCCTTCAGGGGATGCTCATCTATGGAGTTCTGGTGTGATACTACAGGATAACGTGCTGGATCGAAAGGTTAGTTTAAACTATAAGGTTGGAGGTTCAAACTGACCAGCTGCTTCTCAGAAACTCTATACAGGGTCACTATGAGTTGGAACCAACTCAGTGGCACTTAGCAACAACAACAACAACAAAGGACCATTGCACTCCCTGAACTTTGTGAGAGTCAGGGCATCAGAAGAGATGCAGGCAGCTGTCTGGTTTAGACATCATTCTCTCTGGCTAACAGTCAGATTAGCTTTTACTGCCGAGCTCCTGTAAAACACATCTTCTGAGTTAGGGCAAAAAGCTACCATGGAGCCCAATTTATCTAGGCTGCAATCTCTACTGTCAAAATAGACCAAATCATCATCAAATCTCCCTTTTTCTTTGTACTGAGGAGTGCAGAGAAACCTAATCCAGCATCTCAGGGGATCTTAACATGGGCCTGGTCTAAAAGCTACTTTGACATCATGAAGAGCATTAAGAACAAAACCTTTAAAGACCAATGAAAACATCTTAGCCTTTTTACATAACAACAGGAATGAGGAAACCCTGCCATAAATTTAAGATTGGCACCAACAAAAATGTTGGCAACATCCACCACAAAAAAAAGAATGGCATTTATTGAAGAATTTATAGAAAAGTAGATAAAATTACATGGCAACAGATTCACTTCTTTTGATTTACCAAAGCAAAGGAAGAGAGGGAAAAGAGGAGGGAAGGGGAAAGGGAAGAAGGGAAATAAAATATAGCAGAATTGCAATAAAACTCAAATGCAAAAGGTTGCAAACAGCATGGCTTGTTGTGGATGCGTTTGTCTCTGTTTTCCCCCACACAATGAGACTGGGTGGTGTTCTATGCCTGGCATCTAGCAATAACATATGAGAAGGACAGGTAATTTTATGCTATTGCTGAGTTTTGAGTTTGTATTTTGTGTCTTAAAGTCTACTGCAGATACTAAATGTATTGCATTAATTAAGGCTCTATTTAATCCAGATCAAATAGGAGATAGGAGTCCCTATAGGACTAAATAAGCTAGGTTGGTGTTTGCCCTCCCCACCCCATCCCCGCCACCTTGGTCACCCAACTCTCAGGGACATAGAGGGACACCAGACCCCTCTCTTCCTTGAGGTTTCTACAACCTTTTCCCTTCTTCCCATGGCCTGTTGCATTTGGGTGCTGTTGAGGGGATTTTGACTCATAGTGACCCTTTAGGAGAGGAGAACTGCCCCTTCAGGTTTCTGAGGCTGTAATCTGGATGAAAGCATACTGCCAGGTCTCTTCGTCTTTGGAGCCACTGTTGATTTCCAGCTGCCAACCTTTTGGTTTGAAGTTGAGTGCTTAACCATTATGCCACTAGGGCCCCTTTCAAATGATCTAGTATGTGCCATAATATCATCAGCTTTGGAGGAATTCTTACTTTGCTCCCATGTGAACATATATTGCGTTCCCCAACTATCATAGGTTGGAAGTTTTCTGAGGACTAGGAACCTGTCTCTGACATCTTTGGGACATACTCACAAAGGGACTAGGCATGTTGTTTATAGTGGGCACTCATTGAGTAACATCTGGCTGCTGATGAAACAATGGATTCACATTACCGCTTGGTGTTGGAGGATAAGCACTGTACTGCTAACCCCAAGGTCGGCTATTCAAACTCACCAGATGAAAGATGAGGAGGATTCAAACTATTCAAACTCACAGGAGAAAGATGAGGCTTTCTGCTCCCCTAGATTTACAGCTGTGGCTACCTGTGCATACACACACCAGCCTTACTCTTTGGTTGCAAATTAGCAAATCCAATTGTGGAAAGGATTTTCAAATAGAGACTGCTCTAAAAAAGTAAAATGTCCCATTTTGAAACAAGAATTGGCTTGCAACATATTCGGCCCGCTCTCTGGATCTCCCACATAAATTCTCTTTTTGTGAGTTCTCAATTTTTGAGTTCACCTTGCTCTTTCTCCATTAAATCACTTGGAGGTAGATAATATATGTACTCATCATTTGCCACACAGCACCAAGTATAGTGCTTAATACAGTGCAGGAACTCAGAGATGGCCAACTCATTACTGTTTTATTAAGTGTGTCAGGTTCATTCCAATTTACAGCAATCCTGTATGGGGTTTCCAAGGCTTTAAATCTTTGCTGGAGGAGAAGGGCTCATTGTTCTCCTTTGGAGTGGCTGCTGGGCTTGAACAACCAACCTTATGGTCCACAGTTCCATTTAAGACAGTCTACTGAGTCTCTGGAGTCCTGGTGCGGCGCTGTGGGTTACTGCCTCAGATTGCAAGGCCATCTGAACTGCAAGGTCGATGGTTCAAGCTCCCCAGCTGCTCCTCAGAAATCCTTTACAGAGACGCTATGGGTCGGAACCTACTCGAAGGCACTTAACAAAAACAACAACTGATTCTCTAACACACCCAAGGTGCCCAGCCATGAATTTTTTGGTATCTTCACACTTTTATCCTGTGATATCTTTAGGTCAAGAGGCCCAACTGGTGAGGGCAAGATATTCTCAGGAAGATATAACTGATTCGCAATAATAGGTGTGTTGATTTGTCTATTTCTTATATATTCACTTTTAAAAAGTTAATATAAAAAATGTTTCAACTGTTTCAAATACCAGTTTCTTCAAAACAATTTTTTTTTTGAGAATTACCATTGTACATGTTCATAACAAAATCTAAAGAAAGCTATGATTTTACCAGTGCTAGGATTTCAAGCTGGATTTGTTGTTGTTGATGAATTCATGTTGCTTCCAACTGACCCTGAGCACTACAGAATGAAACCCGGCCAGGTCCTGTGTCATCCTCACCATGTTATGTTGGAGAACATTGTTTTAGCTACTCTTCAGTTGATTTCATTGGCAGTCTTATGTTTTTCCATTGACTCTCAACCAAACATGATGTTCTTCTTCAGGAACTGGTCTCTCCTGATAACATGTCCCAAGTGTTTAAGACAAAGCCTCACCGTCTTCTCTTCTAAAGAGCATACTGGCTGTACTTCTTCCAAGACAGATTTATTTGTTCTTCTGGCTGTTCACGGTACTTTCAACATTCTTCTACAACACCATGATTCAAATGCATCAATTCTTATCCAGTCTTCCTTATTCAATAGCCAACTTTCATATGTTTATGAGGTGACAGAAAACAACACAGCACACCTTAGTCCTTTAAGTCACATCTTTGCTCTTTAATGCTTTAAAGAGGTCATTTGTAGCAGATTTGTTCAATGCAATGCATTCTTTGACTTCTTGACTCCAGCTTTCATGAAGACTGATTGTGGATCCAAGTAAAATGAAATTCTTGACACCTTCAATCTATCCTCCATTTATCATGATGTGGTTTGTTGGTCCAGTTGTAAGAATTTTTGTTTTCTTTACATTGAGGTATAATCCATAATGAAGGCTGTATTCTCTGATGCTAATTAATAAGTGTTTCAAGTTCTCATTCCTCTCAGCATGCAAGGTTTTTCCATTTGCATATCACACATTGTTTGGTGAGCCTTCCTCCAATCCTGATGCTAAGTTCTTCTTCACATAGTCCAGTTTCTCTGATTATTTGCTCAGCATATAGACTGAATAAGTATTATGAAAGGATCCAACCCTGACACATACCATTCCTGATTTTAAACCACACAATATCCCTTTGTTCTTGCTTAAACAACTGCCTCTTGATCATAATTATGTGTTCTGAAATTCTCATTTTTCATAATGTTATCTGTAGTTTGTTAAGATCCACACAGTCTAATGCTTTTGCACTCAAGAGAAACACTAGTATACATATTTCTGATAATCTCTGCTTTCAGTCAAGACACATCTAATATCAGCAATGATATCTGTCAATTCATGTCCTCTTTGGACTCTATCTTGACTTTCTGGCAGCTGCCTGTCAAAGTATTGCTGTAACTGTTTTTAAATGATCTTCAATAAAATTTTACTTGTGTGTGATATTAATGATATTGTTTGATAATTTCCACATCCTATAGGGTCACCTTTCTCTGGAAGGGGCACAAATATGGATCTCTTCCTGTCAGTTGATACAGTCCTATAGGTGGGCCCAACACTGCATCAATTCATATTACATCAGTTCCTAAAGATTTGCTTTTCACTAATGCCTTCAGTGTAGACTGGCCACCGCCTTCTTTTCGCACCATCAGATCTTGATCATACATACGCTTGTGTTGTTGTTGTTAAATACCATTGAGTTGGTTCCATCTCATAGTGACCCTGTATATGATTTCTGAGGAACAGCTGGTGAGTTTGAACAGCCAACCTTGCAGTTCAAACCAACCTCACTGTGCAGTGCTTATCCTACAGTGCCACACCAGGACTTGCATCATACACTACCTCCTGAAATGTTTGAAAGTTGACCAATTCTTTTTGGTACAGTAACTGTGTTCTTTTTATCTTCTTTTGATGCTACCTTCATCATTCACTATTTTGCCCATTGTATTCTTCAGTATTGCAACTTGAACCTAGAGTTTTTCTTTAGTTCTTTTAGCTGGAGAGATACTGAGCATCTTCTTACCTGTGTCTTCCAACTGTAGGTCTTTGCACATTTTATTCAATACTTATACTTTTGCTTGTTAAGCTGTCCTTTGAAATTTTCTGATTAATTCTTTTACTTTATAATATCTTCATTTGCTCTAGCTACTCTCTGCTCAAAAGCACGTTTCAGAGTTTCTTCTGACATCCACTTTGGTCTTTCCTTTCTTTTAAATGACCTTTTGGATCTTCCTGCTTGATGTTCTTGATGTCTTCCTACATTCTTCTGGTCTTTGGTCATTAATATCTACAGCATTAAATCTGTTCTTGAGATGGTCTTGAAATTCACTGGGTTGTGTTCAAGGTCCTATTTTGGCTCTCATAGACATATTTTTATTTTCTTCAGCTTCAGGGTAAACTTGCTTTGTTGTTGTTAAGTGCCATTGAGTCAGCTCTGACCCATAGCGACCCTGTATAGGGTTTCCAAGGAGTGGCTGGTAAGCTTGAACCCTCAACCTTATAGTACAAATGACTTTGCAGTCTGGTGCATTAACCCATAGTGCCACACCAGGACTCCTAAACTTGCCTATGAGCAATTATAAGTCTGTTTCACAGTCTATCCCTGGCCTAGTTTTGGCTCATGATACTGAGTCTTCCCATAATCTCTTCCCATATATGTTCTCAATGTAATTGATTCCTGTATATTCCATCTGGTGAAATCCACATGTATAGTCTGACAGGGACACTAGAGTAATTGGGGGAAATATATTTTTTTAATGTTTGAAGATAGTTTTATGACCTCTAAGACCCAAAGATTAAGAATACAGTCCTTTACAAACTGCTCTTTTAATTACCCTCCCTCCTCTTAATTTTAGCACTACATTACTTCAGGACCACCATTGACTATACTTTATATGATGGTCTCAGTCATATATATTTATATGATATTTGGAGCAGTTAGAGATACAGTAGAGATTTTTGTTATTGTGAGGTGCTGTCAAGTCTATTCTGACTCATAGAGAGCCTATATGACAGGGCAGAATGGTTCCTTAGGGTTTCTTAGCCTGTAAACTCTGGTAGCGTAGTGATTAGGAATCAGGCTGTGAACCATAAGGTCAGCAGTTCGAAACTACTAGCTGCTCCACGGGAGAAAGATGAGGCTTTCTGCTCCCGTAAAGATTTACAGCCTCGGAAACCATGTTCAGGGTCGCTACGGGTCAGAACTGACTCAACGGCGGCACTTAACAACAACAATTTCTTAAGAAACAGATTCCTGCTTTTTCTTTCACTTAGAGACTGGGGAGGGGAGAAGGTTCCAAACTCTAGCTTTAAGGTTAGCTGTCAAGCACTCGACTATTGTGCCATCAGGGATCCTTGGTGGCGGTGGTGGTGACAGACGTACTGTGGAGTCGATTTCCACACGTAGCCACTCTATATAGGATGTCGGAGACTGTAAATCTTTACTGCAGCAGAAAGCCTCACCTTCTCCCAGAGGGGATGGTAGTTTTGAATTGCTGATCTTGCTCATACCCCACTAAGCTACCAGAGCTCCCTCAGGGCTCCTTTGTTGTTGTTGTTAGGTGCCATCAAGTCAGCACTCGGCCCTACACACAACAGAAGGAAACACTGCCGGATCCTGGGCTAAGCTCACAATTGTTACCACGCTTGAGCCCATTGATGCTGCCACTTTGCCAATCCATCTTGCTTGGGGTCTTCCTCTTTCTCTTTTTCTCTGACCCTCCTCCTTACCAAACATGATACCCTTCTCCAGCGACTGGTCCCTCCTGACAGTATGTCTGAAAAATGAGAGATGAAGTTTGGCCGTCCTGGCCTCCAAGGAGTAGAGTACAAAATAAATATATCTCAGGGTTGTTTCTGCTTGTTTTTATTCAACAGTGAATATTTGATCATCTTTTTCTTTTCCAAACTAACAAAGGGCAATTGTCCATTTTTTTGGATAAAGCATTCAGCTTCTTTCTTTTTTAAAAAAATTGTGTTTCTTAGATTTTAATTGTTATTATCATAATTAGGATAAATCATGGAAAATGAACACTCTGTCTCAAGTATTTGTGTTCGCTGTCTCCGGCCTCTCCAACAGTAATAATATGGAAGGTAGTTCAATGCTAGGGCACTAGGCGTCCAATTATTTCCAATTTGTAGGCATGACAACATTCTTATGCTCTGGTCGTATTTTATTATTTTCATACACTGATATGCATGACGTCAAATTCACTTTCTGGTTCACTTTCAGCTGTCTTTTTCCTCAAGCTGCAGTCTCTTATCTCCCTAGCGGGACTACTCCCAGACTCCGCAAAGCGTCTGACTTGGGATCAAACACGTGCATTTTCAAGCACTGTGATATGAAATACTAATGAGGAGGAAGTCAGGCGCTAAGCCTTAGGGGTTTCTTATCTCGCAGTGTTAACCCTCCACTGAGAAGCGAGAACCAGGCAAGTACAAACTGACTTGGTACACCAAGTTGAACCCTGTCCGCTGTGCGGTGGCCACTTTGATCTCGTGCGTCTGCCTAATCAAGTTCATCTACTGCCGGGCTGCTCAGATTCAAAGAACATTAGTTTGATTATCGGATGGTCATTTCCCTCTTCCCTCCGCCCCTGATCTAATTTCCAAACTCCAGTCTCTCGCCTCCCTCTCTCAACTTCCCATCAAAAGAGAATTAGTTCTTCCTTTCTTACCCTCGTTTGATGTGCAAATGTCCTTCTCTTTTCACATTTTCTAGGGAGGGGGAATTGAAGGAGCCTAGGGATCCCGCCCACTAATCCTGGAAACTGTGACTCTAAGGGTTAATCAGCAACTTGCTCTGGCCACCTGGCGCTCTCCTAGTAGTGGGTTTGCAGACTTTGCTCTACAGATCAAGTTGTATTTAATATTGAAGGTTATTTCTGTGCACAATTAATAAATAGTGGACCTTCAGGGGAGGGAGGTGTAGCCGTCAGTTTCCCCAAGGATTTCAGCTTTGGAAACTATAGAGCAGTTCTAACCCTGCCCTATAAGGTTATAATGAGTCAAAGAGACTCCAGAGCAATGGGCAGGCAAGTAAGAGAAGCAAATGATGGTTTTGCGGGGAGTGTCCCAATCTCCACAACCCAGCCCCTACCGTAAGGCAAAAAGTACCCGGTGCCTCCCTCCTCCTGCCTTTATCCGAGTCCTGGGCTCCAATGCTCACAGATAACCGTAACATCGTAACATCGAAAGGATCTGGGGGCCAGAGGAACTGCCGTGCAAGGGAGGGGCGGGATGAAGAGCGTCAAAGGGCCCCCTTCAAGTACACAAACACACCCCCTCCCAGCCCCTCCCAACGCTTTGAAATCCCATCCAGGCTTTGTTGTCTCTTTGGAGGGGCGGGAATGCTTAGAGTCCGCAGTATAAAGGCAGCCGGTGGCGGTGGCAGCACAGAACTCGGTGCGCCCCGCAAACAGCTTTCTGGGACAGCTGGAGGTTTCCGGGACCCTGATTGCAACCGCGCCAGCTGGGCGCTAGTTTCGTGGGCACAAAGCTTGCCAAGTGACATTCCTCCTTTTTCTTTTTTCCCCTCTCTTTTGATTCCTTCTGAGATGACATCTCTGAGCGCAGTGGCAGCTGCCCGGCTCTTGATTGCTCTGGTAGCTGCAGCTCTCTGCGGCCACCCTCTACTTGGGGTGAGTGCCACCTTGAACTCAGTGCTCCTCAATTCCAACGCCATCAAAAACCTACCCCCACCGCTGGGCGGCGCTGCAGGGCACCCAGGCTCCGCAGTCAGCGTGGCGCCTGGAATTCTGTACGAGGGCGCCAACAAATACCAGACCATTGACAACTACCAGGTGAGAGGGCTATCTAGGATCTGGGGACCCTGTGACCTTGAAGGGGACCCAATTGGGGAGGAGGGTTTAGAACTTGCTGGGTGTGTGAGATTCAGGTCGCATTCGGAAAGGCTGCATTTTGGGAGCGGCAAGAGATTTTGGAGACGGGAAGAGAGGGACCCCGTGATGAGTGCCTGGGTCAGAGAATGGGCATCTGCAAGTCTGGTGCCTCATCGTCTCTGCGTCCGCTTTCCGCAGCCATACCCGTGCGCGGAGGATGAGGAGTGTGGCACGGACGAATACTGCGCGAGTCCGGTCCGCGGAGGGGGAGCCGCCACGCAAATCTGTCTCGCCTGTCGGAAGCGGCGGAAACGTTGCCTGCGCCACGCCATGTGTTGCCCCGGGAATTACTGCAAAAATGGTGAGTCCAGCAGTCCAAACTTAAAACTTCAAACTAGAACCTGGATTTTGAGAGTCTTAGAAGCGTTCGCTACGTTTGCAGTGGACACCGTGGCATCACCTGCAAGCTAGAAGCCAAGCCAGGTGTTGAGCATCAGTGGGGTTCCATGGAAATGTCTTCATTGTGTAAGTTTAATGGAGAAAGAAAGAGAGAAAGGAGTACAGTACAGGTCTAGGCGCTCCTTTTCTTCCTCTTGTCCCTTATGATTTAAACGGATGGTTTATCTCGGATCCTTTCGTAAAAATATGCTTGAGGAGACACTTGAAGTCAGTTAAAGCGGATAGTAAGGTAGGTGCTGTATGTATGGATCAGGTTAGTGGGGGTGTCCAGCTGCCTTTCGTATTCCTTGCTGTGCACTTTCATAGCTCTGTCAACCTGGTCTCTGTCTCATCATCCCTGTTGAAATTACTGTCAACCAGTAGTGTGATTTATGTGTACACTCTTGATGTCATGCCTGCCTATACCACTTTAAAAGAAGGACCCCACCTCTACCTGCCACAGATGCACTAAAATTTAATTCTCAAAGAGGTAGACTCGTCCGTAATCTCAGTCAGTCAAATAATTGCCCAGAAGTGCAATTTCAGGGTGGTAACTCTCCCTCGGACTTCACAATACTCCAGAATGAGCTAACAACATCTCTGTAATATAGAAATTATACAGTAAAACAACTGGTGGGTGAGATTGTGATCTTCCAGGCAGATGGAATTTCATTGGCTTAATTTAGTTTGGCAGTATTCACATAACACCAAGGGGAGAGGAGTTATTTTTGAAAATTTGTTTTTTTAGTGACTGACTTTTTTCTTTTTTTCTCTCTTTAACCAAAAAGTGATATTAAAATACACAAAAATCTTACTGCCCCTACAACAGTTATTGGGAAAGTGTTTTCGGTGGCTATCTTGGGGATGTGCTTATGACTGCATAGTGTACACATTGGCACTTTTGTCCATTGTAGGAGTTTTGCATTGATTTTATCCATTGGAGGCAATTTTGCTGGAAAAAAGCATTTCCCTGCAACAAGGTGTTTAGGTAGTCCAGGCAGGACAGACTGCTCCTATTAAAAAGCAAAGCTGTTAACAGTGAGATATTACAGCTCTGAATTTAATCGCTGTCTCTTAACTGCCTTAGGAATATGTATGCCGTCTGATCACAATCATTTCAATCGTGGGGAAATCGAGGAGACCGTTATTGAAAGTTTTGGTAATGAGCCCAGCACCTTGGATGGATACTCCAGGCGAACTACACAATCTTCAAAAATGTATCATACCAAAGGTATCTTAAAGAACCTTAAGATTCTTGCCACTCCGTTAACACTTCAGGCATGTGTTTTTAATTATCTTAATGAGGCTATGCTGGTTTAGCAGTAACCATGTACTTTCCCTTCAATGTCTTCTCCTTCCTAGGTCAAGAAGGCTCTGTCTGCCTCCGATCATCAGACTGTGCCACAGGGTTGTGTTGTGCTAGACACTTCTGGTCCAAGATCTGTAAACCTGTCCTCAAAGAAGGTCAAGTGTGCACCAAGCACAGGAGAAAAGGTTCCCATGGGCTGGAGATATTCCAGCGTTGTTACTGTGAAGAAGGTCTGTCTTGTCGGATACAGAAAGATCACCATCAAGTCAGTAATTCTTCTAGGCTTCACACCTGTCAGAGATTCTAAACCAGCTATCTGACTGCAGTGGACTCCTTTTATATAATATATGCTATGAAAACTTATTATGACTTTTTAAAACTCAATCCTAAGGATGTACAAATTTTGTGATTATAGTTAAGCATTCCAATAATTCCTTCCTAAATCCTGGAGTGTAAGAGCTTTGTTTCTTTATGGAACTCCTTGTGATTGATTGCAGTAAATTACTGTGTTGTAAATTCTCAGTGTGGCACTTACCTGTAAATGCAACAAAACTTTTAATTATTTTTCTAAAGGTGCTGCATTGGCTTTTGCTTCTCCTGTTATGTAAATTTTGTACACATTGATTGTTATCTTGACTATGATAAATATTCTATATTGAACTAAAATAAATAATTCAGTTTAAACTTTCTAAATGCATAACTCTCTCCCCTTTTAATGTTACTTTAGAATGAATACAACTGATGTTGTTGTTGTTATGTGGTGTGGAGTTGGATCCGACCCATAGCGACCCTGTACAGGGTTTCCTAGGTCCGACCCATAGCGACCCTGTACAGGGTTTCCTAGGTTGTAAATCTTTTTCGGGAGCAGAAAGCCTCATCTTTTTCCCGCGGAACAGCTGGTAGTTTTGAACTGCTGACCTTGTAGTTCGCTGCCCGATTCATAACCACTATGCTACCAGAGCTTCCTTCATAGGTACCTAAAATATATCATAAAAATGCTAGCTTAGTTCCTGAAATGTATGGTCCCAGTGTTTAGACTACATTTATCTTTACACTGTGATAGTCCTTGAAATAAAATTTTAACATTCAGTCCTATGAAAATGTCACAAGAATAGAAGAATTTTGCCACTGTGATCTTAGCAGTGTATGTATGTGTGCATATGTAGGTTCTATAGGGACAGAAATGTAGTGTGTTTGAAAATGGGAAAAGATAGTGTCTAAATCTAAGATAATACTGTTCTAAAGTATCATTTAAAAAACTGTATTCTCTGTTAATAAGCTTAAATGATCATAATAGTATGAGATCAAATTTCACAGTATTACTTGAAAAAAAATAATTTCCACTAAATTAATAATATCTTAATAATCTCAACTGTAATGGCAAATTAGCTGTTGAGTAGAGAAGGAAATTACCAATGAGTAATACCAAAGCAAAGTTTTTGGCAGGAAGAAGGAGATGTGTGTGGAAATAGAGTTAATGAGTACAGGCAGATTTTTGTAGCAAATGAACTAATTAAAAGTCTTGTAAGTACTACTACATGCCAGGCAGAATTGTTCCAATTTCTTTGTTTTAAAAATGATTATTAAATGCAAGTAACAAATCATCTCCCATCCCTCTCCTCTGTTGCTAGGGGAGTTGAATAGTTTAATTTTTGATTAACCTGAAATCTATTGATAGAAAATGAGGATAGAAATAAAAGGTTTAATAGAGAACCCACAGAAATGGTACTAAATTGGCGTTGTAATTTTGTCAGTTTGGTGCTGCTTATTCTGGGGAGAGGTTGAAGCAACCTTACCAGGTTTACTCTTTGTTTTGTAATATTCTGTAAGTCTGCATCAAACCCATACTATGTTGGGTTTAAGGTATTCAAAGGACCATGATTGAGCAACCAGCCAAAAAGTTTCCTTAATACACATGCCCTAGAATGTCTGTTGATCTTGTGCTCCTGGAAGTGATTGGATTTCAAGGGGCTTCAGCCAGCAGGACACAAGTCTTGGTTGATTCTTCACCAAGAGCAGGACTGGCAGGATGTAGGATGTCTGTTGTTACATTTCTTTTGTCTGGAAGTTTCAGCTTCCTCACCCAGGAGAAACTTTCTTTTTCTGCATGTGCTTGCTTTCTGAAGTACCAGGAAGGCCAATTGTAAGGCCTGCTGTCTCCAATAAAGCACAAAGAGGAGAGGAAACAGGAAACTCTTTCTTCAGAAAGAAGAAAGAACTGCCTTCTGTTTAAGAGGGGAATGTTGCAAAGGTTTAACCGGTCCTGTTTATCAGATCCCTTCCTTTTCACAGGAACCAACTGTGGCCAGACACTCTGTGTCTCTGTATATCTCTGTACAAGCAAGAAGGAAATCCCTTCTTGCGTTCGTGAGATGGGGGAAGGGAAAAGAAAAATCTATCAAAGTCAGCCTCCTTTTGGTACCCACCCAAGTGAGAAGCTTGGAAAAGATATCCATCCAAAGAAGTTTGCATGTTTATAAAATTGTGAAAAGAATATCAAGAAAATGATAGAGATTTTGTTAGCTAGTAATGTAGGCTGTGAGTCCTGGTGTGGCACTGTAGGATAATGCACTGGACTGCAAGGTAGGTGTGAACTGCAAGGCCCAGGATTCAAATTCACCAGCCGCTTCTTGGAAACCCTATATAGGATCAGTACGAGTCACTAACAACTGTTGTTGTTGTTAAGTGCCATCAAGTCGGTATCGACTCCTAGTGACCCTGTATAGGGATTCTGAGAAGTGACTGGTAAATTTGAACTGCTAACTTTGCAGTTCAAGCAATCTTGTAATGCAGTACAATAACATATAGTACCACAACAGGACTTCTGCTACCAACTAGCAGACGCTTAACCAATACTCTTAACAGGGACTAGATCACCAGATTTTCTCACAATATATGTTTTACTCTTCAATGGTTGTTGTTAAGTGCCTTCGAGTCGGTTCTGATTTATAGCGAGGAGTTAAATTTTTGTGGGATCAGAAAGCCTCATCCTCTCCGTTCCTCAAACCCATCCCCATCAACTCTGGGGAAACTTGTGGACTCCAGCCACCCACCTTGTGGTTCATAGTCAAGTGCTTATTGAATGGAGCTTAGAAAATGCTCTGAGGCAGATCTGTCTTGTCCTATGAGGAAGTTATGCACCAAAAGTATGGTATATTATGTGTGACAACAGATTAGAATATAATTAAATAAGCCTTTTGTTGTTGTTACTAAGTGCTGTAGAGTTGTTATGGCTCATAGCAACCCACCGACTCCAAATAAGCCTTTAGGTGCTCAAATGCATCATAAGTAGTATTTCAACTATTGTCTTCTCAAGACCTTTTTATTTCAAAGAACAGAAACCCATTTCAATTAGAGAAAGTAGAAAGGAGTCATGGGTTGGAATGATCAGTTTCATAGAATATTTTGTGTACTCTGGCTTCATCAGCTTGCTTATTATGTATTGTTGTTGTTGTTAGGTACCATCAGGTTGGCACTGACTCATAGCGACCCTATCTATGCAAAGCAGAATGAAACGCTGTCCGATCCTGGGCCAACCTCACTATTGTTGCCACGGTTGAGTCCATTAATGCTGCCATGTGGCCAATCCATCTTGTTTGGGGTCTTCCTCTTTTTCTCTGACCCTCCACCTTACCTCCTTCTCCAGCGACTGGTCCCTCCTAACAATATGTCCCAAGTATGAGAGACGAAATTTGGCTCTCCTGGCCTCCACGGAGCACTTTGATTGCACTTCTTCCAACACGGATCTGTTTATTCTTTTGGCAGCCCATGGCACTTTCAATATTCTCCTCCAACACCATAAGTCAAATGTGTCAATTCTTCTATGTTCTTCCTTATTAAATGTCTAGCTTTCGCATGTATATGAGGTTATTGAAAATACCATAGCTTGGGTCAGGTGCACCATAGTCCTCAAGCTGACATCTCTGCTCTTCAGTACTTTAAAGAGGTCTTGTGCAGCAAATTTGCCTAATGCAATACGTTGTTTGATTTTTTGTTGACTGCTGTTTCTGTGAGTGTTGATAGTTGATCCAAGAAGAATGAAGTCCTTGACAACTTCAATCTTTTCTCTGTTGATAAGAATGATGTTTACTGGTCCAGTGGTAGATTCTCATTGTATATAGATTTTAGTCCCAATATAAATGACCTAGCTCGGCTTTGCTTTGCAAACTCTTTAGTTTCTCAGCAACTGTATTTCAAACTCCTGGTTAAGGGTTCTGATTGACTAAGCTTTAATTATGGCCTCATCACAGATCCAGTTGATTGCCTTCTTTTTTATTTTAATGTTTTATTGTGAATTATGTGATAGTTTACATGGGAGAACATTAGTTTTGCATTCATCCTCTCGTATATTGTTTCATTGCCATGGTTACAATCCTCTCCATGCGTCATCAACTAACCAAAGGGTATACACTACAAGTCTGCCCCCCAGTCGTCATTGATTGGCTTCTTAATAAACATGACTAGCTATATCTGCTCCACATTTAATGGGAAAGGTGGTAGTTCTGGAGTCCATAGGTACAACAAATGGTTAATATGGAGAGGTACCTCAGAAGAAAGACCTGGCAATCTAATTCTACAAAACAATCATGATAACCCTGTAGAGTACAGTTCTACTCTGACACACATGAGAATCACCATGAGTTTGATTCCAAACAGCAAGTTTATGGCATTTCTACAAGGAGTGTGCAAGGATATGTGCCTAAATCATGTCGACCACAAGTTAGTTTCTGAAAGATGAAAAGGAATTCACAAGGCAGCCAAGAAAGGAAACAATTAGAGCAAATACATGAAGTTGTGAAACTATGTATTGTGTTAAGAAAGCTAGCTATAATCCACAGTGACAGAAGTATGAAGTACCTGGGAAGAAAGTATTTCTGATTTTTTGATAATATAATATATTGTCCATGGGGAATGGAGCTGAAGGAGATAAATTTTAAATACATTTTTGTCTCAAAAGATCACAAGACTGTCTACACAAACCATGGTGATTTTGTTTTTTGGTCAAAAAATGTTATGAAATGATGATAACACTGTTTCCACACTAGGAGTTAGAATTAAAGAAGTCATATTTGAAACAGTTCTGTTGTTGACTGATGTAAATTAATGTTGCTGTTGCACAGGCTTTCCGAGGAGCAGCTGGTGACTTTGAACTGCCGACCTTGTGGTTCAAACTGATCTCGTGGTCTAGTACATTATCTTGAAGAACCACATCAGGACGCTGATGTAATTAATAGTGCTCATAAATCATGGAGGCTTTTCTTTGTGAGGAAACTTAAGTATTAAAATGATGTGATGTTGTTAGGTCTCTTAGCAACCCTATGCACAAAAGAACAAAACACTGTCCCAGTCTATTGTTAGGTTTGAGTCCATTGTTGCCACTACTGTGTCAATTGTCTACTTGAGGTTCTTCCTCTTTTCTGTTGATGTTACCAAGTCTTTTCCAGGATGTGGTCCATCCTGACAATATGTCTGAACTACCTCAGAGGAAAGCTAGCCACCTCACTTCTATGGAGCCTTCTGGCAGTACTGCTTACAAGACAGATTTGCCTGTTCTTCTCGCAGTCCATGGTACTTTGAATATTCTTTGCCAACACCATAATTCAAACACATCAATTCTTCTTTGGTCTTCCTTAGTCATTGTCCCACTTTTACATATATACAAGGTGATTAAAAATATCATGGCTTGGATCAGGCACACTTTAGTCCTTAAAGTGACATCTTTACTCTCATACTTTTAAGAAGCCTTTTGCAGTAGATTTGCCCAATGAAGTTTGTCCTTTGATTTCTTGCTGCTTCCATGAAAATTGATTGTGGAGGCAAGTAAAAGGAAATCTTGACAACTTCAGTGGTTTTTCCATTCATTGTGATGTTGTCTATTGGTTCAGTTGTGAGGATTTTTGTTTTCTTTACATTTAATTTTAATTCATACTGTAGACTGTATTCTTTCGTTGTCTTCAGTAAGTGCTTCAAGTCCCCTTTGCTTTGAGCAAGCAAGGTTTGTGCCATCTGTATACAGCGGGTTGTTAATAAGCCTTCCTCCAATCCTGATGCAGTGTTCTTCATTTTGACCATCTTCCCAGATTATTTGCTCAGTATACAGATTGAATAAATATGGTGAAAGGGTACACAACCCTGATGCACACCTTTCCTGATTTTTACACCATGCAATACCCCTTGTTCTGTTAGAACAACTGCCTCTTGGTATGCAGACAGGTTCCTTATGAGCACCGTTAAATGTTCTGGAGTACCCATTATCTGCAATGTTTGTCATAACAAACATTGTTTGTCATATGATCCATAGAGTCGAATGCCTTGTAATAGTCAATAAAACACTAGTAAACATCTTTCAGGTATTTTTTCACTTTCAGCCAAGATTCATCATGTAATCAGTGATATCCCTTGTTCCATATCCTCTTCTGAATTCAACTTGAGTATCGGGCAGCTCCCTGTTATTGTACAGCTACAACCATTCTTTAATTTTCTTAAACACAATTTTACTTTCATGTGATATTGATTTTTGTTGTTGTTAGGTGCCATTGAGTCAGCACTGACTCATAGCGACCTTAAGCACAGCAGAACGAAACACTGCCCAATCCTGGGCCAACATCTTTTTGTAATTTCTGCATTCTTTTGGCTAGTTAACTGTCTTCTAAATTTCTTAGCATATACTAGCGAGTGCTTATAGTTACTGCATCTGTTTGTTGAAATATTTCAGCTAATATTCTGTCTATTCTTAGAGCCTTGCTTTTTGCCAATAATTTCAGTGCAGTTTAGACTTTTTCCTCCAGCACCATTGGTTCTGGATTGTATGGTACCTCTTAAAATGTTTGAATGCTGACCAGTTCTTTTTGGTACAGTGACCAACCATGCAGTATGCCTTTGTTTGGTAGGAATCACTGACTGCCTCCTGGTCTGTGTACAGTTCCACTAGAGCACAAAAGTGCCCTGGAATTCCCATTCTTTTAAAAGCTATCCATAGTTATTTCCAGAACACTTAATTGTGCTCATGAGGAATCTGTATGTGGACCAAGAGGCAGTTGTTTGAATAGATAATGGGAACACTGAATGGTTTAAAATTAAGAAAAATGTGCTACAGAGTTGTGTTCTTTCACCATACTTATTCAACCTGTATGCTGAGCAACTAATCCAAGAAGATGGGCTATAGGAAGAAAAATGTGGCATCAGGATTGGAGGAAGAGTCATTAACAACTTGAAATATGCAGATGATACAACCTTGCTTGCTGAAAGTGAAGAGGACTTAAAATATTTACTGATGAAGATCAAAGAGCATAGCCTTCAGTATGGATTGCATCTCAATGTAAAGAAAACAAAAATCCTCACCACTGGATCAATAAACAGCATTCTTATCAATGGAGAAA
>NW_006408521.1:8489203-8493740 GCF_000296735.1 Chrysochloris asiatica | reverse complement strand
GGCTTTATGAGCAGGTTGGCAGGTCTTTTCTCCTACATTCAAATGTTGTTGTGTAATCCATAAAACACAGGCAAACATCTTTCTGTTATTCTCTGCTTTCAGTCAATACCCACCTGATATCAGCAGTGATTTCCCTCAACTCTTGTCTTCTGGAACAAGTTTGCATTTCTGTCAACTTCCTGTTGAAGTGCTGCTACAACTGCTTTTAAATGATCTTCAGCAAAATTTTACTTGCATGTAATATTAATGATATTTTCTGTAATTTCCATATTCTGTTGCATTGGCCATCAAGCTATCCTTTCTAAATTTCTTAGTATAGACTAATGAGTGCCTCCAGTGCTACACCAGTTTGTTAAAAAATATCAATTGGTATTCAGTCAGTCCTTTGAACCTCATTTTCCTGCCAGTGACTTCAGTGCAGCTTGAAATTTTTTCTTCATTACCATCTATTCTTGATCATATACTGCTTGAAATGGCTGAATTGTTGACCAATTCTTTTAGGTACAGTAACTGTGTGTATTCCTTCCATCTTCTTTAATGCTTCCGGCATTGTTCAATATTTCCCCAGGATTTTCTCCTTGCCTTTGATTTTGAAGTGCTTGAGTATTATATGTCTTGGTGATTTTCTTTTGGGGTCTATCTTTCCTGGGGTTCATTTAGCTTCTTAAATGCTTATCTTCTCACCTCTCAGGATGTTAGGGACATTTTCTTCCAGCAGCTCTTCCACTATCTCTTCTGTGGTTTTCTGTGATTCTTCCTGTTCTGGGACTCTAGTCGCCTATAGTTTATTCCTTTTTATGTTGTCCAACATGAATCTTAGACCGTCTTCAGATTTTTCCATTGTTTTTTACTACTTGCTCTTCAATCTTGGCTGTATTGAGAGATTTGTCTTCAAACTTACTGATTCTGACTTCAATTCTACTCTTTTGCCCTTTCAGTCTGTTGCTCATTTCTGGTATTTTGTTATTGATTGTCTGGACCTCTTTTTGCAGGTTTGGAATTATTTCCAGTGCTGTTTATATCTTAATTGATTGTTCCTGTAGCACTTTTCTGACTTCTTATTTTCCTCAACCTTTCAGTGGAATATTTGGATGCACCTCAGTATCTTTCCCCTGAATTCCTTATCAAGCAGTTCCAAAGCCTGCGCTCCTTCCAATGGAAATTCTAGGTCTACCTCTAGCTCATTTGTTTCAACTACTCTATCTTGTGTCTGGACATGATCAGAGATTTCTATTTCTTTTTAGGCATTGTGGTGCGGTTGTATTTTCAATAACTAGATGAAGGTATGTTGGTGTATTCTTTTTTTTCAGTTTTTATTGCAAATTGAGTGGTAATTTACATGGGAGAACATCAATTTTACATTCATCCTATTGTATTTCATTTCATTGCAATGATTGCAATCTCCTCCATGTATCCTCATTCAATAGTACCTGCCTGTATTCCCTCTGGGTTTTTTTGTTTTTTGTTTTTTGTGTTTTTTTTTGATGTACATCAAAACACTCAGGAATATATAATCATCTGTTGGTATATTCTTAAGCTCTCCAGTTACCTCCAGGTAAATGTAATCAGGTGATTGACTTCTGTTTCACTTCTCTTACTACTCAACACAGCATGATTTTAGCAGGTGTTGGTAATTTACACTGTTCTGGTGTATAGCAGCTGGTATGGGTTCTTGCTCAGAGGGGGTTTTATAGGGTGTGGTTATTGCTTGGCTGTGTGACCACAACTCAAGGCTGCCTTTATCTCTATCAGTCAGACCTCTGCAATGGGAGTGCTCGCTTGACCTTATATCTGCTGTTTTCCATTCAAAATGGCTGTTATGGGATTTGCTGGATGTTGCAAATGAGAAAACACCTCATTCCTGGCTCTTGGCAGTAAGTGTTGTTTCCCCTTAATTGCCTCTTTTTATGAAATTCAGAGTTCTGGGAACATCCTTTGCACCTGTTTTGCCCGGTATTCTGTGTTATTACTGGTGGAGGTCTGCACAGCTTTTCTCCCCAATCCACCAGAACACACTGCCTCCAGTATTACTGTTTACAACTAGAATCCTGTTTGGCCATAATGCTAAGTGTAAAGCATAGAAAACAAAGGAAATTCATCACAAAATCATGATTGGCAGCAGATCAATTTATCATTGTCATGAATGGGACCACAGAAGTGGGAAAGGGATCATGATTTTGCTTTTGCAGATTAGCAAAATATACAGAATTGGGTCTATGCCCTCAGATCACCTTAGTTAAGATATGATTGGTGATCATGTCAGCCTTGGTAGCTCCAGACCCATAATTACCATTAAGGCCATGGCAAGGCAAGTCCCTGTGGGGAGAATTTGCCTCTCTGTGTGGGATAGGGAAGTAATAGTAATCTACTTTCAAATGCACTCTGCCTATGGCTGAAGCCTTTTGCATTGCTGGTTTATGGTCAGAAATGAACTCAGTGGAGGCTAAATTTATATCAAGCTTCAAAATGCAGTTAGGGCTCCTATTTAACCTTAATACAGCCCCTCCTATGAATTTTAATAAAAATCCTTTGTTAATAATTTTATTAAAAATTCTTTATTTGTGTGTCTTATAATGCATCCTGATTCATAGTGACTTTATATGACAGGATTGAACTGCCCCATAGAGCTTTCTAGGCTTTATGAGCAGGTTGGCAGGTCTTTTCTCCTGCAGAATAACGTGGCTCTTGAGTTTTGATTGCCAACCTTTTAGTCAGCCTCCAAGTGCTTAACATTTTGGTCACCAGGACTCCTTTATCAGCATTTACCACTCCATCGAGTTGAACTACTCCAGAGGTTTACCAAGGCTGTTATTGTTGTTGTTAAGTACCGTGGAGTCAGTTTCAGCTCATAGTGACCCTGCACAGGGTTTCCAAGGCTGTAAATCTTTATGGGAGCAGAAAGCCTCATTTTTCTCCCATGGAACAGCTGGTAGTTTTGAACTGCCGACCTTAAGGTTAGCAGCCTGATTTGTAACCACTATGCTACCAGAATTCCCAAGACTGTAGTAGTTATGAAAGTAGACTGCTCATCTTTTTCCAGTGGAGCAGCTGGTGGGTTAGGTTAGGAGGAGTTCAGCACTTTAACCACTGCACTGCTTGGCTGCTGTATAAACACAGTACCCATCCACTGCTGTAGAGTAGACTCCCACTCTTTGTTGTTGTTAAGTACTGTCAAGTCGGTTCTGACTCAGAGACCCTATATAAGGTTTCCAAGGAGCAACTTGTAGGTTTGATCTGCCAACCTTGTGGTTCCCAGACCAGTACTGATCCTAGAGCAACACACCAGGAGTCCTTCCTGCTCATAGTGGTCCTGTATAGGGATTCCTAGGAGCATCTGGTAAGTTTGACCCGACCTTTTACTTAGCAATCCAGCACTTATCCTATAGCACCACACCAGGACTGATAGGGATATGAAATTGTGTGGTGCAAATGACTTTGCATTGCTGACTTGTATTACATTGGTAACACTTATATGGAAGTCTGAACCACTGGGATTGACATACAGTAGTAACTCAGTAAATATTTTCAGCTTTCCTTTGTACAATTGGGGATTTTTGCAACAAAACTTCCTCCTAACACAGAGATAATACTGTTAAGAAATTATAATAATAACATTTTTTTCCCCATAACAACAGATAGATACCAGAAAATATTTTCATTGTTGTACATTTATTTACTTTTTCAGGCTCAAAATAATGCTATGAGGCAGGTTCATTTATTATTTTATAGATGAGACAGCAAAGACAAGGTACATTTAAGGTGTTTACATGAGGCCATGTAGTTACTAAGTGACAGAACCAGAATTTTAATTCCCATGGTCTGCTCAAATTCTAGGCTTTTTACAACTATTAAATACGGTTGCATCTTCAACCATCTTAATTCTTTGGTACCTCTTAGATCTTACAAGCAGTGGTCCAAGTCACAGCAATTGCTCTTTCTTCACGTAGCACAACAGAGAAAGTTGAATCAGGAGTAGGAGATGGACATGGACTTGTGGCTAACTGCCTACATGAACTACTGCCACCTCTATGATGAAGTCAGAACTGGAGGTGCCAGGCTACCATTACTGAACATTTGGATTAAAGATTCTATGAAGAATCCTGATAAAAAGAGGGAAAAGGAAGAACATAATTCTCATGGACTCTAGACTTTCTGGAACCATGGAGTCTGGATGAACACGAGACTCTAGCCCTGATATAATGTTCAAAGCTTAAACCAAAAATATCCCTTGAGTCTTCTTAAAACCAAACAATATTCAACCTTTAGAGGCAGTAAGTTTATGTTAATGGAGGATGAAAAACTCAGAAAAGGAGAATAAAAATGGATGCATAACTAAAAGAACGTAATCAGTGTTACTGAATTGTCCATATAGAAACTGTTGTATGGGTATACTTTTTGTTGTGTGTCTTTTCAACAAGAGCAACAAAAATAAAAATAAATCCTTCTTTTCCCTTTAAATTATGTGTTACACTTAAAATTGTTGTTGTTGTTGTTAAGTGCCATCGAGTCGGGTCCGACCCATAGCGACCCTGTACAG
>NW_006408521.1:8488316-8489103 GCF_000296735.1 Chrysochloris asiatica | reverse complement strand
AGAATAAAAATGGATGCATAACTAAAAGAACGTAATCAGTGTTACTGAATTGTCCATATAGAAACTGTTGTATGGGTATACTTTTTGTTGTGTGTATTTTCAACAAGAGCAACAAAAATAAAAATAAATCCTTCTTTTCCCTTTAAATTATGTGTTACACTTAAAATAGGCTAATGACTTATCAGCTGACATGGAAAAGTACAATATCTGAAATTCTTGAATTGAAAAATTTAAAAATAAAATTCATATAAAATAAATACTTGAAAACATGCTCTGTGGAATTCAAATGGAATGACTACAGTATTTGATTAATAAAGCTGTGAAACTAAGTTGCTTTAAAGTTAAAAATAGTATAATCTCTTTCTGATAGAGATAGTTTACATGAATAGTTAATAATTGGAAAAGTTGTGTATCAGTGTTGTGTTCCAGCACCATGTTTATTCAGTCTGTATTCTGTGCAAATAATCAAAAGAACTTCCTCAGAATTGGAGGAAGACTCATTAACGACTGGTGATGTGTTGACGCTACAACGTGGATTACTAACAGTGAAGAAAACTTTTTTTTGGCAAGACTTGCTTTAAAATTTTTCATGTGAAAATGCAGTATAACTCATTCTTGAAAAAAATGACAAGGATTCTAATGAAATCATCTTTGGAGAAGGTGTTTAATAAACATATTTTCTTTAAATAAATCCTCCAGTGGAAAATGGAGAATTCATTCTTTTTAGGTGAAAGAAGGCTGAGTAAATAATATACAGCATGATTTTAGCAGGTGTTGGTAATTTACA
>NW_006408521.1:8485216-8486272 GCF_000296735.1 Chrysochloris asiatica | reverse complement strand
ACTAGGAGGGACCAGTCCCTAGAGAAGGAAGTAGTGCTTGGTAGAACAGAGGGTAAATTAAAAAAAAGAAATGTCTCAAGAGATGAACTGACACAGTTGCTGCAACTATGTACTCAAACATAGTGATTGTAAGGATGGGGCATGTTCTGGAAACATTTCCTTTTGTTATACACAGGGTCACACTATGAGTCAGAACTGATTCAATAACACCAAACAACAACAATTACCAGGAAAGTTTGCAGGATGACATCACTGGTAGACTTTTGGCACTGCTTCTCATCGAAGAAGACTCTCTTGTGGCCCAGTAATACCATATTATGAACTGCACTATCATAAGACCCTTGCCTGTAAGGGCAGTTATGTAGTCACCCACACACAATGTGTAACTGTGTTTCACAAAAGTTGTTTTTGCATTTGGCTTATAGTTGCCTTGTCTTTAAGTCTATCCTTCAAATTATACCCTGTATGGTAAAAAGTACATTTTTGGTTACCATTTACTATTTATTAACAAATGAGGGCTTAGTGGTTTCAACTTCCAGAAAAGGAAGGAAAAAACTTGGTATATTTATATCATGAATTCATCTTGCAGAGCTAAAAATAAGTGAGATGTATATGGAAAATATCTAAATTTAGTGTTTCTTAAGTGATTGTTTTTCTTAGAACAAAATGTTGATGATGACTCTCAGCTTTAATGTAGAGCTCAAAGCCAGACTTGAGTGTTTGCATAGCTGTACATTTTGGGATAATTCTTGGTCCAAACTGAGGACTTAATAAGTGAATGTCCTGCTACAAGAATGTATTGACTCCAATTTACATGAGCTTTCAGTGTGTTTGTGTGTAAACTGTTTCAGTACAATGGTTAATTCAGGACACTGCGATTAGGATCTAGTGGTGATGCGTCTGATTTCATCGGGACATAATTTCACATGCTAGTTTAGTATCAAGAAGATGTCAATGTATTAAATGCTAGTCCCATGTGTGCTACCAATTATATTTCAAAAGTGATTATTTTAGTTGAGAGTGAAGTGTCCAGTTGATAAGAAGTGAGGGGATATG
>NW_006408521.1:8483399-8484941 GCF_000296735.1 Chrysochloris asiatica | reverse complement strand
GTGGAGGAAGGTAGACTCTCCACTGAGAAGTATCTAATCTGTATGTGCAGGGCTGATGAAAGGAGACAGGGATAGGTCTTTTGTGGTACAATAGTGAATATTTGCTATCAAGGCTGACTGTGAGGGTTGGAAATGTAAAGGTAGACATTTTGTAGCAAAAGGAGGGGAGTGGTTGACTTTGCAGGCCAGGAGCAGAGATCATCAGGGACCATCAAGGGAGAAGAGCGGAGTGTGGGACTCTACCCAGAGAAACAGTGATGCCAGAGGATGATGTGGAGAGATGGAACAGTTGGGGACTCTAGACCCAGAGAGGGAGAGGGGCTGTGTGCTGATGACCGGGGGCAGACTTTCAGGGTATACCCTTTGGTTGGTTGATGATGCATGGAGGGGATTATAATCATGGCAATGAAATGATATATGCTAGGATGAATGTAAAGCTAATGTTCTCCCATGTAAACTATCACATAATTCACAAGAAAACATTCTTTAAAAAGTGATTATTTTATATCTTCTTTAGACAGTTGGGCCCCAAGCACAACTCTGCATCTGAATCGCTTGGGAAATTTGAAAGAAATGCAGATTACTGGATCACTTCCATAGCCCACTGAATCAGAATCTCTTGGAATCGAGTCTAGGCATGTGCATTTTTAAAGTTGCTTCCTTTGATTGATATTGCATATCTAACTTTGGAAACTATTGCTACATGTGCTTTAATTAAAATGCTTTACTCTAAACAGAATGGTCCCTGAGGACTATGTGTTTATCATATGATAAACCATTGTTGTTATGAAGTGCCGTCGAGTCAATTCCAACCCATAGCGACCTGGTATAGGGTTTCCAAGGAGCAGCTGGTGAGCAGTTCAAAGGAATTTGCAGTCTGACATATTAGCCCACAGCACCACACCAGGACTCCCATGATAGACCGTGGACATGGGTAAATATATCACTTCTTGCAATTCTAGCAACAACCCCAGTATAGTGGTTATGAGTTAGGCTTCTAACCTCAAAGTCAGCAGTTTGAAACTACCAGCCGTTCTGTGTGAGAAAGATGAGGCTTTCTGCTTGCATAAAGATTTACAGCCTTGGAAACCCAGTGCAAGGTCACTGAGTTGGAACTGACTCCACGGCACACCACCACCACCACCACCACCACCATATTGGCAAGATAACGAGATGTTTAGAAGTAAACTCATGTTTTCAGCATTATACAACTATGAAATAGCATTGTGATAAAGCCCATTTTATTTTAATATTGGCAAAACTGGTAGCTAGCTTTAAAATAAATGCTTTTTTTTTTTTTTAACACTTTTGCAGATATTTCTTTGAGGAAAATCATTTTGCTTAATTTTAATCTTGTTATTCTGAAACAAACTGAGGCACTTAACCAGGAGTTGCTATCTAAATCAATGGCAAACTAGCATTAAATAAAGGTTCTATTAATTAAGATTTTCCGTTGTTGTTGTTGTCAGGTGCCATCGAGTCGGAACCGACTCATAGCGACTCCATGCACAGCAGAACGAAACAATGTTCGATCCTGGGCCA
>NW_006408521.1:8480694-8483299 GCF_000296735.1 Chrysochloris asiatica | reverse complement strand
GTTTCCTCCGGACTACATGTCCAAAGTAGGAGAGACGAAGCTTAGCCATCCTGGCCTCCAAGGAGCACTCTGGCTGCACCTCTTCCAAAACAGATCTATTGGTTCTTTTGGCAGTCCATGGCACCCTCAGTATTCTCCTCCAACACCACAACTCAAAGGCATCAACACCACAAACTCAAAGATTTTCCGTATCCATTTATTAAATATATATATATATCGATATATCGCAGCCTGATTTGTATTCTTTGTCACTATTGCTGGATTGATTTTAGATAATTATCACATTACAAAAATGCAGTCTTAAATAAAAAATTGAAATTAATCACAAAGCATTAGAAATATACCTTAAACTATTATCTCCGATTGTAAAATAGCCTCTTGTATTTTTTTGTTTGTCTTGCGTGATGGGTAGATGGATTTGAGAAGAGCTTGTGGTTTTATCTACTTAGGCTTTCATAAAAAGATATTTTGTTCTCAGTTGTAATCCACAGCTGCTAAGATAAAGTAACTGCATTGTCCTCTCTGACCTCATTTGTCCTGATAGGTTGAACCCTACACAACAGATGCTGTTATTTTTAGAGAATCTCCCTGTGATATTTAAGATTGTGGATCAACTTGGCTAAACCAGGATTCTCAGTAGTTAGGATGTGGTCATCTCTCATGATGAGATCTAATGTAATATAGTCACTTCCATGATGTTGTTGTTGTTGTTAGGTGTTATCTAGTTGGTATACATTCATAGTGATCTGATGCACAACAGAGTGAAACATGGCTGGGCCTGAACCTGCAACAATCATTGCTACCCTCGAGCCCATTGCTGCTGACATTGTGCCAATCCATCATGCCGGGGGTGTTCTTTTATGCTGACTCTCCACTCTACCGAGTGTGATATCCTTCTCCAGGGTCTGGTCCTTCCTGACACCATGTCCAAAGTATGACAGACAAAGTCTCACCATCCTAGCTTCTAAGGAGCATTCTGGCTGCCCTTCTTCTAACACAGATTTGTTTGTTCTTTTGGCAGTTCACGGTACTTTCAATTTTCTCCCCCAACACCATAGCTCAAATGCATCAATTATTCTACGGTCTTCTGTATTCATTGTCCAACTTTCACATGCATATGAGGTTATTGAAAATACCATGGCTTGGAGCAGGTGTACCTTACTCTTCAGACAGAAACCTTTGCTCTTCAACACTTCAAAGAGGTCTTGTGCAATAGATTTGCCTAATGTAATACATCTTTTGATTTCTTGACTGCTGAATCCATGTGCATTGATGGTTGTTGATCCAAGCAAAATGAAGCCTTTGATAAATTCTGGATCCTGCATTTGGGTTGTAATCTGACCTCTGGTTCTTTGAACTTAAGCCAGCAGTCTGCCATATTGCCTGCCAATCAATCCAGGGAGTCATCAAAAGCCTGACATCTTATCTGTCAACCTTGGATTCATTTGCCTCTGCAGAAGTAAGCCTATAATCTGACATGCCAATTTTGAGTTCATCAGCCTCTACAGTTAGCTGAGTCAGGAGAAACCTGACATCTGACCCACAGACCAAGAATGTGCAAGTCTAGAACTTTGTGAACTCTTTCCTTGGGATAAACTTCTCTATCTCTTGCTGTTGTTGTTAAATGCCGTTGAGTCAGTTCTGACTCATAGCAACACTCTATAGGGTTTCTAAGGAGCAGCTGGTGGGTTTGAACTGCTGACCTTGTGGTTCCCAGTCCAGGGCTGAGCCACAGTACTACAAATCCTCACTACTGGGCCAATAGCAGTAAGGTAAATAGAGAACATATTGAAGTTGTCAATGACTTCATTTTGCTTGGATCCACTATGAACACTCATGGAAGCAGTAGTCAGTCAAGAAATCAAACAATGCATTGCATTAGGCAAATCTGATGCATAAGACCTCTTCTAAGTGTTCAAAGTAAAGATGTCATTTTTAGAACTTAGGTACATCTGACACAAGCCATAGTATTTTCAATAGCCTCCTATGCATGTGAAAGTTGGACAGTGAGTAAGGAAAACCATAGAAGAATTGATGCATTTGAATTTTGGTGTTGGAGAAGACTATCAAAAGTACTTTGGACAGCCAGAAGAACATACATTCTGTGTTGAATGAAGAGCAGCCAAAATATTCTTTAGGAGTCAGGATGGTGAGACTTCATGTCATATACTTCAGACATATTATCACAGGGGACCAGTCCCTGGAGAAGAACATCATGCTTGCTAGATTGGAGGGTCAGCGAGAAAAGAGGAAGACTGTCAAGGAGATGGATTAGCACAATGGCGCCTGCAGTGGATTCAAGTGTAACAACAATTGTGAAGATGGCGAAGAATCGGGAGTGTTTCATTCTGTTTTGCATACGATCGCTAAGAGTTGGAACCATATATATTTTGTTAGTTGTTAAGTGTCATAGAATTTGTTCTGACCCATAGAGACCCTGTATAGGGTTTTTAAGGAGCTGCTGGTGAGCTTGAACTACTCACCTTGTGGTTCAAATAGACTTTGCAGTCCAGTGCATTAACCCACAGCATCACAGCAAGACACTCTCTTGTGCTCTCTCTTTATGATGGTGGTGGTGTGTCGTGGAGTTGGTTCCACTTCATAG
>NW_006408521.1:8478375-8479584 GCF_000296735.1 Chrysochloris asiatica | reverse complement strand
TGACTTGTGAGTTTGAACTGCTGACCTTGCTGTTTAAACCAACTTTGCAGTCCAGTGCATTAACCCACAGAATCACACCAGGACACACACTCTCTCTCTTTCTGATAGGTAAATAGATAGATAGAGAGAGAGAAAGCGAGAGAGAGAGCATGGTGACTACATATGATAAGAACTGGGTAACTTCAGTGTCCACGGTTTGAGCTTGCTAGCTGCTCCATGGAGAACAATGAGGCTTTCTGCTCCTGCGAAGATTTAAAGCCTTGGAATCATATACAATGTCACTATGTGACAGAATCGACTGGATGGCACGTAACAACAACATGTATGTATATACCCATATGCAAATACACACATATATATATGTTATTGTGAAATGCCATCAAGTCGGTTCTGACTCATAGCAATCCTGTATAAGGCTTCCAAGGAGTGGCTGGTGAGTTTGAATCGCCGACCTTGCTGTTCAAACTGATCTTGGGGTCCAGTGCCACACCAGGACTCCACATATATGTATGTGTATGTATCTATATTTCACTGGTTTGCTTCTTTATAGAACTAAGCCAAAGATTCCTTTTGCTAAAAAGAAGTAGAATGATATGCTCAACACCTGGATTAAAATTTAGGTAATAATTCCAGCTAAATTAAAACAAATTTTATGGATGCCATTAACTTGCAGTTTCCAAACATGTGCACATAGGTAACCCATGTGGGATTCCAAAAAGTACGGCTGCCTTTGATTCAATCCCAGAAATTCTAATGAATTAGTCTTGGGTTTGGCTTATTGTTGTTAAGTACCAACTGTTCCAACTCATAGCGACCCTGTATAGGTTTTCCTAGGACCAACTGGTGTATTTGAACTGCTGACTTTATGGTTAACAATCAAGTCTTTATCCTACAGCACCACACCAGACCTAGACGTCAGAATTTTTAAATGATTGACAGGTAATTCTACTGTGTAAACAAGTTAGAGAATCATTACCATTAGTTTCTTGCAGGACTCTGAACTGGTTTGTTCTGGTTCATTCTAGTCAGACCCTCTGCTGAGGATTTCTATATCTACCACAGATGTACTGAGTCAGAATATATCAAGGGTTTCACCTTGATATTGGTGCAGGACAGCCTGTTTTGGGATTGGTCTTGAGGCAGGTAAAACAGAGTAAACAGCCTGAATGATTTTTTTGAAAATTTCTTGTCCTAAAGCCAGGGTCTAAT
>NW_006408521.1:8424292-8475440 GCF_000296735.1 Chrysochloris asiatica | reverse complement strand
TTCTTCTGAGATGATTCATTTTATACCCATACTAGAGTTTCAAGTTTTTACAATTTCAGTGAACTCTGCTGTCGTCCACAGCTGACTCATGTCATCCTATCAGTATCTTTGTGCATCTTCTCTTATCAAGACCCAGCAAGGAAGAAATGTTTTTGGTGGGAGTTACAGACTATGGCTAGATAAGACATTAGATAATTCACTACATCACACCCACACATATAGAATATTGTCTGAGACTTTGATTTGCTTACTTTGGACATAGCATTAGGAGGGCCTGAGTGCTGGAGAAGGACATCATGTTTGGTAAAGTGGAGGGCCAGTCAGGGTGAGGGAAAACTCCAGTGACTTGAATTTGCCTATTGGACACCATGATGGACTCAGACATACCAACACCATAAAGACGACACAGGAATAGACTGTGTTTTGTTCTTTTATACGTGAGGTCACCAAGAGTTGGAACTGACTGTTACAAATCAGGCTGCGAACCTTAAGATCAGCAGTTCGAAACTACCAGCCGCTTCACAGGAGAAAGATGAGGCTTTCTACTCCTGTCAAGATTTACAGCCTTGGAAACCCTGTACAGGGTTGCTATGGGTCGGAACCGACTCGAGACGGCACACAACAAGACAGCAGCAAATAACAGCATCTCCTTACTACAAGAGGAAGCAATGGCTCCTATGTATGGCAAAGAATGCCAAAAGTAGGTTACAGAATATTGCTGTAATAAAACAGAAGGGGAAAAAAAGTGAAATTCTTCATACTTCTTTGAAGAAAATCACCACAATACAATTATATTATGAGTCAATATATATAATTATATTATGCATACAAAAGTCAAGCAAGTTTACTGACTCTAATTTCATGCATTTATCACTTCACAGCTTAAAACTTTCTCCAAAACATTTATTGATTCTGTTGAATTTCATTGATATAAGTATGTTTAGCAACAACCTTGAACTCCTAATTATAGGCTCTGATCTTGAATGTTATTTGGCCTTCATGATTAAGTTTATAAAATAAATGCTGCCAAATTGTCTTCAAATGCTTTTAAGTTGAAAGCATTTGAATAGATGCAGCATACTCCTGGATTTAAAAGTTAAACTAGATCCAGTTACTCTAAAAAGTGTTAGATCTCTCCATAATTTATATTTAATAAAAACTCCAATTAATTTCTATATTATTGTGTAAAATAATTTTCTCTAACTCAAACCAAAGATAACCTGATAGTCCATAATAAAAGATAATGTGAAAAGCTATAGAGGTAATTAGCTTTTTGTTCTAATCTTCATTTCACTAAATTAAAAAAGAAAATAGCCCAAGACTTAGAGCAACTTGGTAGGGTAATAATGTACTTGGATAGTCCTATGTAGTAATGCAGAAAGTATACTGACTTGGCATTTCTAAGATCTATGTTCAAATCTGGATTCTACTTATGGCACCTTTTCCCTCAGTTTAGTAGCTCTGAATAAAGGAAGCAGATAGGGACCCTCCCTTACATGATTATTTAAGGTATACATGAAAATGAGATCATATTATTTCGATTGTATTTAGTTCTTCAAACTACTCAATAGTATTCCATTGCTGTAGAGTTGATGTTGACTCATACCTACCCTCTTGCACAAGGTAGACCTGCCTCATGGAGTTTCCAAGGCTGTAAGTCTTTACTGAAGTCGACTCTCACACCTTTTTCCATAGAGTGAATGGTGGGTTCAAACTGCCAATCTTTTGGCAAGCAGCCAAGCGTTTAACCACTGTGCCACCAGGGTTCTTTATTCTATAGTACAGGTATTTTAATTCAATGTCCATTTTAGGTAACTTCTCCAAGATCAGACAACTAGTCAGACAGACACAGATTGTCTCTGGAATCTAGGCTCAGACCTTTCTTGTCAATAAAGAAGTGTGGATAAGCTCTTTGGGCTGGAGTTTGATTTAAACTTTACCACAGACTAACTTTGGATCTTAAGTAAGCTACTTAACCTCTCTGAACATCATTTCCTTATATTTATATCAAAAATAAGACTCTTGGTGTGGTGCTGTAGGATAAGCACTGGATTTCAAACCACAAAGTCAATGGTTCAAATCTATCAGCTGCTCCTTGGAGACCCTGTAGAGGGTCTCTTGACTTGATGGTACTCAATAACAACAATGTATCAGAAATGGAGCCCTGGTATGGAGTTGTAAGATAAACACTGGACTGTCAACCAAAAGTTCAGTAGTTCAACCCCTCCAGCCACTCCTAGGAAACCCTGTAAAGGGTCACTGTTAGAACCAACTCAACAACACTTAATAACAACAATGACAACAACATATCAGAAATAGGAGTTCCTGGATGGTGTAAACAGTTAACAGTTGATTGGAGGTTTAAGTCCACAAAAAAGTGCCTGAGAAGAATGGCCTGTATTTCTACTTCTAAAAAACTCAAACATTGAAAATCCCATGGAATACAGTTTAACTGTGACATATACGGGTCTCTGAGTCAAGATCTTTCCACAGATAATTGATTGCAATTACATCAGGAATAATAGTACCCATACATAGAAGTCTTTGTGGGGTGCTGTAGGATCAGTACTGGACTGCGAACCACAAGGTTGGCAGTTCAAACTCACCAGTTGCTCCTGAGAAACCCTATACAGGGTCACTATGAGTTGGAACCGATGTGATGGCACTTAACCACAACAACACACAAGAGTGTTACAGAGTTTAGGTAGCCAGTGTGACTCGTAGAACAAGCATTGGTAGTTCAAACTCAGCAGCTGCTCCTCAGAAACCCTAGGTTGTTGTTTTTGCCATGGAGTTGGTTCCAGCTCATAGTGACCTTCTATAGGATTTCCAAGGAGTGGCTGGTGGTATGAACTGATAACCTTGTAGTTCGAAGTCCAGTACTAATCCTATAGTGCCACACTAAGACTTCTGGAAACCTTATACAGGGTTACTAGGAATCAGAACTGACATGTACTGCCTAACTCAGACCTTTTAAATCAATGGGACAGACTTCCCTGGGGATCAACTTAGGTTGGTCTGTTTCCCCTTTCCTTCATTGCTAAGGACTGCTGACTTAGGCTGCTGTGTGCTAGAGACAGGTATCTTGAGTAGAGGCTACATCCATAGCCAATATACCATGGGCAGTTTCTGACAGCAACAAGACACACCTCCCTGGGGATACATTTAGAGATTGAAAATTCCTTACCCACTCAGTAACTGTCAGGTGCTGGACTGATAAAAATTCCTCCAGAAGGTTCTCCACAATGGAGCCAAGAGAAGGGTCATTGATGAGAAAAATACCCCCACCCCCAACCATCATGGGACCAGTGGGGTCATGAAAACAAGACAAATCACCTGGAAAAACTTCTAGGGAGTGTCTGCCCTTCCTCCTACTGAAACAGAGGAAAGTTAGCATGTACTTCCCCTGAAATCAAACTCAGATAAAAGCTGTCCCACAGAGCAGTAAAGGGAATCTTCAGCAAAACCAGAGGGCAGTACCAACCTCCAAAGAAGCTTGCTGGGTGTGAGATTTCTGGTTGGAAAGGTGGTTGAAGAAAAAGATAAGGTAAGGCAGCAGTAACCAGAGAGAGGATAGGGCTTCTTGGTGGACAGGTTTATTCCTATGCAGTACTGATATCTAGCCTGAGTGGTGGTGCCAGCTGGTGGATGGATTGATCACAGCATGTTTTCTGATGTGTTTGAGAGATTGATAGTTGAAAACTGAGATCTGAAACTTTCAGGTCATAATTAAACTTGTGAGGGAAAATGAGCTATCACAGAGAAAGAAAGGAAACAATAATAAAGGCTGAAAGCTCTGCCTACCTAAGAGTTGTATTTCTTTCTTTTTTGCAGAATGCAGTGCAGGCAATTACTGTACTCAGTTCTTTTCAAACACTGGGGAGAACTGAGAAAATTATCTCCTCCCAAACTTCCAATGCCACAACAAAAATGTCGCAAGACATAGAAAGAACAGAGAAACAATAGCCCATCCAAATGAATATGACAAAGGGAATGAAAGTGTATTTAGGGAGACCAAATAATGGGGAAGAGAAGAAGAATATAAAACAATATTAAGCGTAATTGAAGACCTAAGGAAAAACTTAGAAAAAGAACTAAAAGAAATAAGCAAAAATAATGTAAGCAAAGAAAACCTAAAAAAGGATATATTGCAATGAAAGGAACAAAAACTGAAATAGATATTGCAACTAAAAAGACAATAACTGAAATGAGAAACAGAATAGAAGGACTTATCAACAGATGCCCTCAGGCAGACAGAGGAATCAGTGAACTAAGGACAAGCTAGAGCTACAGAACCTAAGTGACAAGATCAGAGGCTCATGAAGTCTGAGCATAGTTTATGGAATTATGGGACAACAACAAGAGACCTAATCTATGCATCATAGGGATTTCAGAAGGAGATGAGTTAGAGAAAGTGACAAAAAGAATAATTGAAGAAAGGACAGAAAATTTCCTCAATCTAATGAATTAAGGACATGAATCTACAAATCCAAGAAGGTAAAAGAGCCCAAGTAGAATAAACCCAAAGAGATCTAAACCAAGAAACAGTATAGTTAAACTCTCTAAAATTAGAGAGTTCTGAAACCGGGAAAGTGAAGGAAACAGTCACATACAAAAGTTCTCAAATAAGATTACTGCTGATTTCTGCTCAGAAATATTAGAGGCCAGAAGGCAATAAAATAAAGTAAGTGCTGAAAAAACAAAACAAAACAAAAAACTGCCAAGCAAGAGTGCTATACCAGTAAAACAGTTCTGTTCGAATGAGGGTGAAATTAAAACATTTCTAGTCAAACAGAAGCTGAGGGAATTCATATCTGCTAGGTCAACTGTACAAAAAATGCTAATGGTAGTTTTGTTAATGAAAGGAAAGAGACACTAGAAAGTAATTCAAAGCTAAACATAAAAAGAAAGATTCCTAATAGATGGAAATTCATGGGCAAGTATGAGGACTTGTAATAAGATATTCATTCTCAATAATTCTGATTATGTTGACACCCCTGTTTCTTAATAAGTATATAAAAAGAGGTTAAAATTATGCTACAGAGCATGTGAAATATAAAGATGCAATTGTGATAACAGCGACAGAAAGGGAGAGAGGAATGATATAAATATATAACTTCTTTTAAATTACTGAAGTTAAGCTGGTACCAATTTATGCTCAAATGTTTTAAACGTAGGCAGTTAAGTGTAATACTTAACTGTAAATATTAAGAAAATATCTTAAAAACAGGCACAAGAAGAAAAAAGAAGATAATCAAAGGGACTCGCTACAGTAAAGCAACAAAAACCTAAAAAAGAATATATTGCAACATAAGGGACAGTAACTGAAATAGATATTGCAACTGAAAAAGACAATAACTGAAATGAGAAACACAACAGAAGGATTTGCCAGCAGATTTACTCAGCAGACAAAAGAATCAGTAAATTAAAGGATAAGATAGGTGGACTTACAGAAGCTTAAAAGCAAGCAGCAGTGAAGGACTTAGAAAGAGGGCAGAAGACGCACCAAAAGCAAATAACTACAAAGCAGAAGGAACTCAGTTTCTATTGTTAATTACAGTGAATGCAAATAGACAAGATGCTCCAACCAAAAATCACAGAGTGGCAGAATGGATTTTTTTTTAAAAAAGGTAAAAACCACAAACGCTATTCTATTTACAAGATACATACATTAGATTCAAGACCACAAATAGGTTACAAGTGCCAGGATTGAAAAAAAAAATCATGCAAATAGCAATGAAGAAAGAGTTCTAATGGCAATCCTCATATCAGACGCTTTAAGATCTGTCATAAGACGTAAGAGAGACATGATATAGTGATGTTGCTGTTGTTATTAAGAGCTGTTGAGTTGGTTCTGACCCATAGCGACTCTATATAGTATTTCTGAGAAGTGGCTGGTGAGATTGAACAGCCAACCTTGTGGTTCAAACTGACTGTGTAGTCCAGCGTATTAACCCTCAGTGCCACATCAAGACTCCGATATAATGATAAAAGGGTTAATTAATTAAGAAGATTAAACAATTATAAATACGTATGTACTCAACTTCAGAGTACGTAAATATATAGAGCAAATACTTCCCAAACTGAAGGGAAAAATTACGTAACACTACGATTATAACCGGAAACTCCAATACACCATTTTCTATATTGAACTAAACATGTAGAAATAAGTTCAACATACATGGAGTTCTGAATAGAGTTTCATGTAAATGGAAATTTGCCAAGTAAATGTAAACATTTTAAACATATTTGCATTTTTAAAGTGTGATATTTAAATTTAAGAAATAGAAAATAACATCATTTTGATGATTTCATTCTTATATTCAATCAAGTTTTAAATGTACAAACATACAGACTTTGTACTTATATGCTTAAATTTGATTTTAATCTCATTTCCTAGAATGTTAGCTAACATCAACAACTGTTGTTAAGTGCCATGAAGTCAGTTCCGACTCATAATGATCTTGCATAGAGTTTCCGAGGAGCAGCTGGTGAGTTTAATCCGCTGACCTTACATTTAGCAGTCCAGTGTTTATTTTACAGTGCCACACAAGGTCTCCAACTAGCAGGAAGAAAATGAATGCTACAATAGTGACATACAGTTATTTCATTGAAAATAACTAGATGGCAGGACTATGAAGTGAGATTTCTCTTCAGAAGTTTCTGGATAAATGTATACAAATGTAAAATGGTATTTCTAATGGAAGAAATTAGCAAACCTTGCAAATATAAAATAGAAGTTATTCTTTTCTTACTATATTAATATATGGCTAGAAACCTTTTAATATGCACTGACTCTAATTCATTTCTACAAATGCATGTCTATATTCTTCTCTGTAGGATAAGCATGGAGACTGTGAACTACATAGTCAGTGGTTCAAGCCCATCACTTGCTCTGCAGGAGAAAGATGAGACTTTCTGTTCTAGCAAAGATTTAAAAGCCTTGGAAACCTGACACATAGAGGCACTATGAGTCACAATCAACTTCAAGGTACTTAGCAGCAACACTCTCTTTATGTTATTAAAATTTAAGACTGGTTTTTACTGCAATGAAATATTTTCTTACCCCATAGCCAATAAGTGTATTCCAATTCACAGATACCCCATAGGACAGAGTAGAACTGTACAGTTTCCAGGGTTGTAAATTGTAATAGAAGCAGACTTGCCTTATCTTTCTCTCTTGAATGCTCAGCATCATTAACAAACAGAGAGAAGCAAATCTAAACCACAATAAAATGCCATCCCACTCCCTCTAGGATGGCTAACTAAACAGTAGCAACAATAAAAACCTCCAGAAAATAAGAAATATTGCTTAGAATGTGGGAAATTTGCAATCTTTTTCCATTGCTGGCAGGAATGCAAAATGGTATAGCTGTGTAAAAAACAGTGTATTAGTTTCTCCAAACACTGAAAATGGAACTACCATATGATTCAGCAACTCCACTACTAAGTATATGCCCCGAGTGCTTGAAAGCAGATCAGGAAGAGATTTGTACATCAATGTTCACTGCAGCATTATTCCCAATAGCCAAAAGGTGCAAACAATCTAAATGCCCATCAGTGGATAAACAAATGTGGCACATACATAAAGTGGAATACTATTCAGCCAATAGGAGAAATGAACTCTTGATTCATGCTATAGTCTAGATGGAGCTTGAAGAGCAAGATTAGTCAATCAAAAAAATACAAATATAAATAATCTCCCTTATATAAAAAGACAAGAAAAGGCAAATGTGCAGAGATTAAGGTTTATCAGTGGTTACAAGTAGGAGGAGGAAGGGTAAAAAGGAATTTAACAGTGACAGAAAAATTACATTTATTAAGGGTAGGGCTACACAGCTGATTATTATAATTACTGTTAGTAAGTTGTACACCTATAAAAAGTTGAATTGGCAAAAGTTGTGTGATAGATATATTTACAACAGTGCCAAAAAACAAAACCCCCCCAAACCCAATAGCTATAAAAGCTTCTTATGCACAACCAGAGAACTTCATGGGATCTGGTACCTTAGTTTGGGGTTCTAGCATCATAGTTTCCTTGGACATCCCAGTTAATATGTTTCTGATCTCCCGCCTAGTTTGCTGTGTAGTACCTGAGGTCTTAAATGCTTGTAAGTGCACCATGAATGATTTCTGTTCATCTGGAGCCATAGAAGAAAGAGAGGGAGAAGGGGAGGATATGGACTGGATGGCTAACTGACTCCTTAACCAACTGCTTCCTTTGCTATGAGACTGGAAGCACTGCATAGTGCTTGGCTACTATTACTGAACATTTTGAGCAAAGACTCTGTGGAAGATTCCTGATCAAACGGAGGAAAATGCAGAACAGAATTTCAAATTCACCAGGACTCTACACTCTCTGGAGCCATGGAGTATGGATAAACCCCTGAATCTATTACCCAGAGATAATTTTTAAACGTTGAAACAAAAATGTCTCCTGAAGTCTTGAGACCAAACAATCGCTTAACTAGTTAAAAAGATCTGCCTTAACTATCATGCTCTTTTCAGAATGATCTATAAGGGCTTTATACAGCAGCCGCTCCAAAGATGAAATAGGAACCTTAGGATTCAGAGTTTATGTTAATGAGGATGGAACTCTGGAAAAGAGGTTGAGAATGGGTGTCCAAGCTCAAATCAATGCCACAAAATTGTACATGCAGAAACTGCCGAATTAGTGTTTGTTTTGTTGTGTATGTTCTCAGTAGCAAATAAATAGAAGTTAGAGAAAAAGAAGAAACTATACAGGTGCCCAGAAGAGTTGAAAACCAAAGTGAGATCAAGTGATATTATGGACTGATAGTTCATTTTCTGGTAGCATAGTGGTTACGAATTGGGCTGCGAACCACAAGGTCAGCAGTTCGAAACTACCAGCCACTCCGCGGGAGAAAGATGAGGCTTTCTGCTCCCATAAAGATTTACAGCCTTGGAAACCCTGTACAGGGTCGCTATGGGTCGGAACCGACTCGATGGCACTTAACAACTTAACAACAACAATAATGGTATTGTAGTTGTAGGTTTTTCTAAAAGTTGTCTTTGGTTTGTGATAATCACCAAAAGAAATGTGGGTAGAAATTTTTTTAATTGTTGCACATTGTAAGGAAAGATGTCACATACTCAAAATATTGGGGTGGAGGGGGGAAGCAAAACCAGTGTACTTCACAATGTCGGCTGGAAACAGAATTTTCATTGAGGAAGGTTTCACAGAAGATAATTTAATGACAGGACTAGGCGTGGAGTTAAGGGAATCACCAAGAGATGTTGAGGAATGCCCATCTGTTAAAAGGAGTAGTGGGAAGTGACTGTAACTTCTAGGCTCGAAGGATTGTTAAGAGTATCATGGGAGCCAAAGACATGGGGTAGATATTGTCCAGCAGAGGCATCAATTCAGGGAGGGAGTAAGGAGAAGAAATATTCTACAGAGAAAAAAAAAAACTGATGGGAAACACTTACTTAAGGTACATGTAGAACCCTGATAGCACAGTGGTTAAGAAGTGAGCAATCAACCAAAATGCCTTTAGTTCAAATACACCAGTGGGAGAAAGATGCAGCAGTCTGCTCCCACAAATATTGTAAACTTGGAGCAATTACAACTTTTGGGGTACTTCTGTTCTGACTTACAGAGTTGGAATTGACTCCACAGCAACACGGTTTTTTTTGTTGTTGTTTTTTTGTTTTGTGTGTGTGATAGAAAACAAAGGTCTTGCTTGCAAGGAATTTCCTATTGAATGGGAAGTTAAGAGCTGATAAACAAGGATAATTCCATGTGATCTATGTGTAATGAAAGTGTAGAAAGGATTACTTGGGACCTTTTCATACTGTTTAAAGATCATAGGAGGCTACAAAATCTAGAAACAAAGATTATTTTATCAGTTATTGGAATGTAACTTCATTAAACAATGTGTTTTGATGGGTTCACCTGTATTTCCAGACTTGATAGTTACCCTGTTGATTCAAAAAATATAGTCAGCACTTGTCTTGTGGCAGTATTGTTGTTGTTGTTGTTGTTGTTGTTATATGCCATGGAGTCGGTTCCGACTCATAGTGACCCTGTACAGGGTTTTCAAGGCTGTAAATCTTTACGGGAGCAGAAAGCCTCATCTTTCTCCTGTGGAACAGCTGGTAGTTTCAGACTGCTGACCCTAAGGTTAGCAGCCTAATACGTAACCACTACACCACCAGAGCTCCTTTGACAGTATTGGAGACCATAATGGGTGTTGTTAAACAGTGCTATATCAGATTATGTAGGTTTAATATCTACATAATGCAGGTATTTCCCTTTCTTAAAGTACGTATCCACAGACATCAATTTGATTCTAACTCACGGTGATCCTTTTAGATAGAGTAGAACTGATTCACAGGATTTCTGAGGCTGTAAATTTTGACCACAGGATACTGCCACATGTTTTCTCCCATGGAGTGCCTAGTGGATTTGAATTACTGGCCTTTAAGTTAGCAGTCAAGTGCTTTAACCACTGTGGCACCAGGGCTCTGACTCTTGGAATAAAAGCATGAGATAATAATATAATTTTCCTCAGATTTGATTCTGTGGGTATGTATAGATCATGCAAGGAATAAAAATAAAATTCAGTTGATTTTATTCTCAACTGATTCCATATGTAACTTGGAGGACCCAAAGGTTGTAGTTTCGTGTCTGCTTAAAAATGAAGAAATTACCATGTGACACTCACTTAGGTTATATTGATACATTTTGGGGGTATCTCTGCTCCCTTAGTGCCCAGAAGCCTTTGCTGAATGTTGTGTCCACTCCTGAGTATCTTTGCATCTGCTGAACAAGCACCGCTGTTTCCTCCAGCTCCTTCTGCAATCTTTGCCTCAGACTCTTTGTGTGACTAGGCAGACACTTTGTATTACTAGGCAGATGAACTCTTTTGTTAAGAAGTTCCCATGTTGCAAAAGCTCTTGTCCTTTTGGGGCACAGTATAGGAGAATGAGTTAAGACATTGTGGCAGATAGGAACAGAAGAGTACTTCTTGTGTTCTGATGTTTTACAGAGACTTTAGTGAACTGTTTTTCACTGTAGAGCATCTGCCAACACACAGCCTCCCTTTGCATAGGTTCAGAGAGGAGCTAGGTCATCATAGGGAATCATCAGTGCAAAACCGCTAACTTCTATTGTTGAGTTGCACTGTAGGATTAGCACTGTATTGTTAAGTATAAGGTTGGCACTTCAAACCCACTGCCACTTGGAAACCCTATATAGGGTTGCTGTGAGTCGGATCCCACTTAGTGGTACTTAACAACAACAAATGTCTTACTTCATAAGGCATCTCTAAGTCCTTTCAGTTTATTTTTATCCTAAATTGACAACAGAGTCTATTTTTAATTTGAAAATGTAACTTGTAAATTGGAAATAGTTTTTCCCCCATCTCCAAAATTTATGAAACATTTAAAAATCCCTATTACCTTAGGGCACTGTAGGATTAACACTGGACTGTTAGCCACAAGCCTGTCACTCGCTGCTTGGAAACCCTATTCAAGATTCACTATGAGTCAGAACTGACTCTACAATGCTTAGCAACATTACACTGTTAAGAGCCCTGGTGGTGATGTAGGATAAGCATTGGGCTGCTGACCACAAGGTCTGTATTCCATACCCACTAAGTATTCTGAGGAGGAATGGTGAGGCTTTCTGCTACCGTGAAGACTTTAGCCTTGGAAATCCAGTACAGGCTGTTATGAGTTGGATCCACAGGAGGGAATATTACAATATTCTGAGAGATAGTAGACTTTGTTAGTGATGCCTACTAGATTTAGAGCAACCCTGGTTCCCAGGGGTGAAGTGCTCAGCCCCTACCCAAAAGGTTGTCAGTTGCAACCCACCCATGGCTCCACTGGGGAATAAAGACCTGACAATCTAATCCTGTAAAGATTGTTGTTGTTGTTAAGTGCCGTCGAGTCGGTTCCAACCCATAGCGACACTGTATAGGGTTTCCGAGGAGCAGCTGGTGAGCTTGAACCACCAACTTTGCAGTTCAAATGGCTTTGCAGTCTGACACATTAACCTACAGTGCCACACCAGGCTCCTAGGAAAGTCTATGGAGGCACTCTATAGCATCGTATGGGATTGTTAGAGAGTCTCTCCGAGTTGGAATAGACATGATGGCACACAAAGCTACTAGATTAAAAGATAGTTGAAACAATAGGCACCCTCTAATATCTGCCCCATTGAAGACTGCTGTATTTTCCCAGGAATTGTCTCTTGACCCTCCCTGCCAGTCATTAAAGATGGATTTGGGATTATTATCAGCTCCCAACCTGGCCAATCAGATTCTATTTCCAAAGCTTTTGAATTCGGATCCCAATGGGAGCAAATTAATAGCTGCATTTCATCATTGAAACTATATATTATACCAGCTAGAACTTTTTAATTTTTAATTTAATGATGTGAGCTAGATCCGAGAAAGCAGATATGTCGAGAGAGAGAGAAGAATAAGGGAGAAAAAGAAAGGAAGGGGAAGAAGAAAAGAAAAGAGAAGAGAAAAGAAAAGAAAGGATCCGAGAAATTTTTCAAATCCAGTTGCAAAGCTCCTTGTTGTATTTGGATACTATGAGACATTCCTAAAATGCTACTATAAAACTCTTCTTTCTGCATTTAAATTTGATTTCTTCTGTATGCAAAGTCTGATTAATACAAAGAGTAAGACAAAATATTTCTTCTGTGTCTCTATTTCAGATTCAGAAAAAATATCTGATTAGTAACAACTTTGATATCTGTGATCACAACTTGAAGAGATTTAATAGGAAATATTTGGGAATAGAGGATTATGGATTTATATGTTATTAGCTATTATAAACTACTTTTCTAAGAGAAGACTTTAAAAGGAGGGAAATAAGATCTTCATGGAAAGATCTGGAATGGCCTCTGAGAAGAGGTGGTCATCTTGAAGAGCTGGTAGAGTTTTGGACAAGGTGAAATGGAGGTTAGAGAAAGGAATTGAGACAGAAGCAGCTAAAAATCATCTGAAACAGAACATAGTGTGTCTTATTAAGTGAATACCAAAGTGGTTGCTTTTAACTGGATTTTAAGGCCAGAGTATAAGTGTGCCAGAATATAGATCTGATGGTGTCTATAGCGACGAAGGGCTTTTATTATGAAATGTTTCCTATAGATAAAATTCTTTATAAAAGGAAACCACTGGTGTAAAATTGATTCTGACTGACCCTGTGGAGTTTCTGATACTGCAAATCTCTACCGGAAAAGACAGACTCATCTTTCTCCCTCTGAGTGAGTGGTGGGATTGAAGTGCCAATCTGTGGTTAACAGTTCAGTGCTTATCCATCACTGTCATCAAGTTGATTTGGACGCATAGCGACCTTGTAGAGGTTTTCTGAGGCTGTAAATCTTTATGGGAGCAGAAAGCCTCATCTTTCTTCTGTGGAGTGGTGGGTGGGTTTGAACTGCTGGGCTTGTGCTTATCCTACAGTGCCACCACGTTTACGTCTAGTGAATATAGCTGAACATTTTTTACATTAATCAATTTTCCTGTAAATAAGATATTCTTATAAGTTCTAATAAGAATAATTAATAAGATATTCTTATTAGTTCTATTCGACAGATAAAGAAATTGAAGCTCAGAGATATCAAGCAACTTTCTTAAATCCCACAAGACCATAATGAAACTCATGTGCATTTGGAGTCCAGAGTTTGTGCTCTTAGCATTAAGCCACACTTGCTATCTACATGCTACTGTCAAGATCCTACATTTGTATTTAATTCAATGGCTAATGGAGAACACGAGTAAGTAGGTGAGTAACAAGCTTCAGAAAGTACTTTGGCAACAGTACATAATATGAATGGGTTCGAATGAAAATGATCAAAGGTGGATGATCATTTTGTGGGTCATTGCAAATGCTGTAAGTTGAACTACAGTGGTAATAATTTAAGAGAAATGTTATCAGGAAACATGCTGTCAATAGATTTGGTGGCTGACTACTCCTTAGGATTTGGGAGGATGGATGTTTCAGCTCATGGGGTACATTTCTTTAGTGTCATACTATATCACAAATTGGAGAGTGCCAGGAAGAATGCTGAAAGGAGGCGAAAGAAGAGGAATATAAAACAGTACCAAAGCTGAGAAGTAAAGTTTCTGTCCTTCACAGGACTTAACATTTTATTGAGGAAACTTAATGCAGAGAGATTTGAACATATGAAATGATTGGAGAAAAATCAAAGATCACTGGGCATTGTGTGAAGCAAATTCCTGCTGAGCTGGGCCTTGGCAAAGGAGAGAACAAAGGAGTAGAGTAGAAAAGAAGAGGAAGGCCTCAGAATCATGGGATGATGACACGAAAGACATTGCAAAAACCTTATCCCCTTGGATGGGAGATGGGAACACCAAACAGAGGGTAGAAAGAATCAATGCTAAACTGTAGAGTTTCTGAGCCGCCACCCTCCCTTCTGTAATATCTCTCTTCTCTTCCATGTTGTTCAAAATACCATAGCCTGTTCATGTGCACAAACTAATTTTATTATTGTCTGAAGAAATCTCAGGGAAAAACAAGCCTGCTGTTTCAACTCAATCCAGCTGCTTGGTGATCCTAGGGGCTGCTTCAATATTTTCCAGATACTTCCTGTATTGGCAGACTACTTTAGATCTGTCAGAATCATGCAATGAGATTGGCTAATGTGGAAAAATTTGGTTCGTCTCTTAATTAAAGCACCAACATGCAGGCTGTCTGTCTGGATTCCTAACCAAAAGACACCTTTTGTTGACTACTCAAAGTTTCCTCTCTGGATTTCATGCCAAACCCCAATTCCTGCATAGACCTGTGAAGATGCAAATAAGTGATTTGTTGTTGAAAGCAATACTAGTATGTTTCAAGCAAATTGACCAATTATGTTTAGGAAACATACCTAATATGTATGTATATGGGTATGATTCTATTCTCTTCCCATGAACTCAGCTCCACTATGTAGTAGTTCTCAAATTTAGTATAAGAAAAATATTGCAAGCATATCAAAATTTTCAATTCTCAGACACCATCCTCAGAGATGCTGACGTTGTAGCAAAAAACAGAATTTTTAGCAAGCACCTCAAAAGGATTCTAATGCAGATGAACTCAGGTTCATAAGTGTTTCTGAAATGTAGACTATTGTTCTGTTAGGTGCTGTCGAGTTGGCTCTGACTCATAGCGATTCTATGCACAACATACAGAAACACTGTCATGTTAGGAACCATTTTCACAATTGTTATTATGCTTGAACCCACTGTTGCAACCACTGTGTCAATTCACCTCATTGGGGGACCTCTTTTCCACTGACCTTACACTTTACCAAAAATGATGTTCTTCTCCAGGCCTGGTCCCTTCTGATAGCATGTCCAAACTATGAGAGATGAAGTCTCACCATCTCGCTTTTAAGGAGCACTCTGGCTGTACTTCTTCCAACACAAACCTGATACATACATTTCTGATTTTAAACCACACAGTGTCTCCTTATTCTGTTCAAAGGACTGCCTCTTGGTCCTTGTACAGGTTTCACAGGAGCAAAATGAAGTGTTCTGGAATTTCCATTGACCATAGTATAAGCCGTAGTTTGTTATGACCCCATGGTTGAATACCTTTGCATAATTACTAAAACACAAGTAAACATCTTTCTGGTATTCTCTGCTTTTAACCAAGATCCATCTGACATAGTAATGATATCCCTTGTTCCACATCATCTTCTGAATCCAACTTGAACTTCTAGCAGCTTCCTGTCATTGTACTGTTGCAACCATTTTTGAGTTATCTTCAGCAAATTTTTACTTGCATGTAATATTAATGATACTGTTTGATAATTTCCTCTACTGTAAGATCACCTTTTTTTGGAATGGACAGAAATATAGATCTCTTCAAGTCAATTGGCCAAGAAGCTGCCTTCCAAAATTCTTGGCATGGACTAGTGAGTGCTTCTAGCATTGCATCAATTTGTTAAAACATTTCAATTGGCATTCTGTCTGTTTCTGGAGGCTTGTTTTTCACTAATCCCTTCAGTGAAGCGTAGACTCCTTTCAACACCATTGATTTTTTTTTTTTTTTAATATTATATACTAGCTGAATGTTTGAATGTCGACCAATTCTTTTTGGTATAGTAACTATGTATATTCGTTCCAGCTTTTATCAATGCTTTCTGCATCCTTCAATATTTTGCACATAGAATTCTTCAGTATTGAAAGCTGAATTTTTTCTTCAGTTCTTTAATCTTGAGATATGCTGAGTGTATTCTCACCTTTTGGTTATCTAACTCTAAGTCTTTGCACATTTCATTGTAATACTTTACTTTGTCGTCTTCAGCTGTCCTTTGAAATCTTCTTTTCAGCACTTTTACTTAATCTTTACTACTCACCATTCCAATTGTTAATGGATGTTTACAATTGTTTCATCTCATTTTAAGTCTTGTCTCAACAGCAAATAAAGAGATGAAAGCTTTGCTCCGTGTGGTCATTAAGGTTGACTCTCCATTGAAAACACCACTGGTCTGTCAGTTTGTCATACTGTGGTGGCTTGCGTGTTGCTGTGATTCTGGAAGCTATGCCACCAGTATTTTGAATGCCATTAGGGTCACGTATGGTGGACAATTTCCAGGTGAGCTTCCATAATAAGAGAGACTTAGAACAAGGAGAGACAAACTACTTCTGAATGTTTGGCCACTGAAAACCTTATAAATAACAGTGAAACATTGGCAGAAAGCACCATATTATTAAATATTGAAACACACCAGAATATTGTTAGATATATTGCCAAAGACGACCCTTTCAGGTTGAAAGTCAATCAAAATAACACTAAAGAAGAGCTGCCTCCTCCCAGTAGAGTTGTCTGTCATGATGCAATGGGGGTAAAGCTTTCAAGACCTTCATTTTTTGATGGGATATAACTCAAAATAATGAGAAACAGCTGTAAACATCCACTGATAATTGGAAAAATGGAATGTGGAAAGTATGAATATAGGAAAATTAGAAGTTGTCAAATGGAACATATAAAAATAGAGATCCTACAGCATTGAGAGACTCAAGTATGGCCACAGTAGTGAGGTTGGCCCAGGATCAGGCAGTGTGTTTCATTCTGTGGTGCATAAGGTAACTATGAGTCATTACCGACTCTATGGCACCTAATAACAACAACAACAACAAGTGTTAGTGAGCTGAAAGGGACTGGAATTGGCCATTTTGAATCTGACAATCACATGGTTAACTATGTTAGGAATGATGAACTGTCATATTTTTCATCAAAAAGAACATTTTAAGGTCTGGTGGCATAGTGGTTACAAGTTGGGCTGCTAATTTCTAGGTCAGCAGTTGGAAACTACCAGTCATTCCATGGGAGAAAAATGAGGTTTTCTGCTCACATAAAGATTTACAGCCTCAGAAACCCTGTGCAGGGCTGCTATGAATCAGAACTGACTCCACAACACACCGCCACCACCATCTTGAAATACAATGCTGTCTGTGATAGGATAATATCCATACACCTACTACAAGGAAGACCAGTTAATGCCACTTTTATTCAAATTTAAGCACCAACCACTAAGTCCAGTGATGATGAAACTGAAGAATTCTACCAACTTTTTCAGTCTGAAATTAATAAAACATGCAATCAAGATAAACTGTTAATTATTGGGGATTGGAATGCAAAAGTTGAAAACAAAGAAAAAGGATCAGTAGTTGAAAAATATGGGCTTGGTGATAGAAATGATGCTGGAGATCGCATGATAGAATTTTGCAAGACCAATGACTTATTCATTGCAAATACATTTTTTTAAACAACAACAACAAAGTCATTATCCACATGGACCTCACAAGATGGAATACACAGAAATCAAATTTACATCGTGGAAAAGCTCAGTATCATCAGCCAAAACAAGGCCAGGAGCAGATGGTGTAACAGATGATCAATTGCTAATATGCAAGTTCAGACTGAATCTGAAGAAAATTAAAATAAGTCCATGAGACTCAAAATACGACCTTGAACATATTCTACCTACATTTAGAGACCATATCACAAACAGATTTGATGCATTAGTCACAAGTGAAGTTAAACTAGTAGACTTGTGGGATGTCAACAAGAACACCATGTAAGAAGAAAGCAGAAGGTCACTAAGATATGAAAGACAAAAAAGTTAGAAGGGATTCTTAAGCTTGTACTTCAGCATAGAGATGTCAAAGCAAATAGAATAAATAAGGAGGTAAAAGCATTGAACAGAAAATTTCAAAGGGCAGCTCAAGAAGACAAAGTCAAATATTATAATGAAATATGCAAATATCTGGAACTGAAAAACCAAAATGGAAGAAAATGCCCAGCATTTCTCAAGCTGAAAGAAATGAGGAAAAAATTCAAGCTTCAAATTGCAATACTGAAACATTCTATGGGCAAAATATTGAATGATACAGAAAGCATCAAAAGAAGATGGAAAGAATACAGAGAGTCACTGTATCAAAAACAAATGGCCGATGTTCAGTCATTTCAAGAGGTACCATATGATGAAGTGCCAATGGTACTGAAAGAAGAAGCCCAGAGTAAACTGAAGGATTTGGCAAAGAACAAGCTTCCAGGAATTTACCTGAGCTTTATTGATTATGCAAAGGTTTGCAACTGTGTGGATAATGGTAAGCTATGGACAACATTGCAGAGAATGAGTATGCTGGAACACTTAATTGTACTCTTGAGTTACCTGTACATAGAACATGAAGCAGTCATTCAGACAGACGAAAGGGACTAAATGGTTTAAAATCAGGAAACATGTGCACCAGGGTTGTATTCTTTCACCATACTTTTTCATTCTGTATGTTGAGCACATAATCTGAGAAGCTGGATTATATGAAGAAGAACATGGCATCATGATTGGAGGAAGACTCATTAGCAACCTGATATTTGTAGGTGATACAGTCTTTCTTGCTGAAAGTGAAGAGGGTTTAAAATACTTACTGATGAACATCAAAGACTATAGCTTTCAGTGTGGGTTATACTTTAATACAAAGAAAACAAAAGTACTCACCATTGGAGCAATAAATAACATGATAAACAGCAAAGATTGAAGTTGTCAAAGACTTCATTTTGCTTGGATCCACCATCAATATTCTTGGAAGCAACAGTCAAGAAGTCAAACGATGTATTAGGTAATGTATTACATTAGACAAATCTGATGCACAAGATGTCTAAAAAGTGTTCAAGAGCAAAGATACCATTTTGAGGACTAATGTGTACCTGACCCAAGACATGGTATATTCAGTAGCCTCATATGCATCTAAAAGTTGGACAATGAATAAGAAAGACTGTAGAAGAATTGATGCATTCAAGTTATGGTATTGGAGAAGAATGTTAAAGGTACCATGTACTGCCAGAGAATGAACAAATTTGTTTTGGAAGAAGTACAACCAAAATTTTCCTTAGAATCCAAGATGGCTAGATTTCGTCTCTCATACTTTGAACATGTTCTTGGGAAGGACCATCCCCTGGAGAATGACATCATGCTTGGTAAATTGGAGGGATAGTGAGAAAGAGAAAGACCCCAATGAGCTAGAATGGTACAAAGACAACAGCAGTGGGCTGAAGTATAGCAGCAATATGAGAATGGTGCAGGACTGGGTTGTGTTTCGTTCTGTTGTACATAGGGTTCCTGTGGCTCAAAATCAACTTGCTGGCGTCTAACAACTACTTTGAGGAGTCAGCTCTTCTTCAGTTTTATTTTGAATGCCTTTCAACCAGAGCGCCTCATCTTCTGGCATTATAGTGACAGTAGTTTTCTGTTATTCAAAAGGGCTAATCCCGCAGAAGTGGACTGCCTATTTCTTCTTCCTACTCTGTTCTTAGCCTAGAAGCTCTGTTGAAATCTCTCCACCACTAGTGGCCCTACTATTATACCAGTGATGTGGCTTCCAACAGCACAACAAAAAGCAAGTCACTCCAGTATGACAAACTGAGAGACCTGGGGGATGCTTGTGAGACAGAAGCATTCTTGCCTGAAAGAACTCAGAGATGGTTGATTGCAGAAAACCAAAACAAAACATTTATATGTAATCACTGAAACTGAGCAAAGTGGTCACTTACCCTGTACAAATGGAGGACACAATATGAGAATTGCAAAATAGCTCCACAGATCACCTGTCGTTGACTTCTTTGCCAGCCTCAAATTCAGACGATTGGACAATTATTCCTGGTCAGACAGAAATTTAACGGTCTCATTCCTTGTCTCATCATCAGATTTTTAGGCAATCAGACCATATTTCCCAAACCCTTTAAAACTGAGTTCTGTCCTTCTGTTACTTTATTATTCCTCATACAACTCTGTTATCTACAGTTACTCCATATAGCTATCAGTTTGTCATACTGTGGTGGCTTGCATGTAATGCTGAAAAGTATGTTACTGGTGTCTCTAATACCAGCAGGGTTGCCCATGGAGGACAGGTTTCAACAGAGTTTCCATACTAAGAACAGACTAGGAACACATAATAGGCAGTCAATTTCTGAGGGCTTAGCGAACTGATTCAGTGTTGGACAAACTCACTAGTTTATACCAAGAAATTTGGAAGACAGCTGCCTGGCCAATTGACTTGAGAGATCCATATTTCTGCCCGTTCTAAAGAAAGGTGATGACACAGAAGGCAGAAATGATTGAACAATATTATTAATATTACATGCAAATAAAATTTTGCTGATGATCATTCAAAAGTGGTTGCAGCAGTACATTGTTAGGGAGCTGCCAGAAATTCAAGCTAAACCATAAGAGGGTATGGAACAAGAGCTATTGTTGCTGACATTAAATGTATCTTGGCTGAAATCAGAGAACAAAAGAACGATGTGACTATGCAAAGGCATTAGACTGTGTGGATTGTAAAAACTATGGATAACATTAGAAAGAATGGGAGTTCCAGAACACTAGATTGTGCTCCTGCAGAACCTGTACTTGGACCAATAGGCAGTTGTTCTAACAGTGCGAGGGGATGCTCTGTGGTTTAAAATCAGAATGGTGTGTATCAGGGATGTATCCTTTCACCATACTTACTCAATCCTTATGCTGAACAAATAATTCAAGAAGCTGGACATATGAAGAAGAATGCTGCATCAGAATTGGAAAAGGGCTCATGAACAACCTGCCATACGCAGATGACATAACCTTGCTTGCTGAAAGTGAGAGGACTTGAAGACTTTGCTGATAAAGATCAGGGCTAACAGCCCTCTCTCTGTAAGTTTGCATCTTCATCGACAGAAAACAAAACTCTTCATAACTAGGTCAATAAACCACATCATGATAAATGGAGACACTTTGAAGTCGTCAAGGATTTCATTTTACTTTGACCTATATAATTAGTGCTCATGGAAGCAGCAGTCACGAAATCAAACTTTGGATTTGCATTGGACAAATCTGTTGCAAAATAACTCATTAAAGTGTTAAAGAATAAAGAAATTACTTAGAGGAATAATGTGAGCCAGACTCAAGTCATGTTATTTTAAATTTCCTTGTGAATGTAAAAACTGGACAGTGAATAAGGAAGACTGGAGAAGGACTGATGCATTTAAGTTGTGGTGTTGGTTAACGTTCCATGGATGGCCAGAAGAACAAACAAGCAAATCTGTCTTGGAAAAAGTAGTCAGAGTATTCTTTAGAAGCAAGGATGGTGGGACTTGATGTCACTCATCTTAGACATGTTATCAGGAGGGACCAGTCCGTGGAAAAAGACATTGTGCTAAGTAACATTGAAAGTCATTAACAAAGAGGTAGCCCTTCAATGAGATGGATTGGCACAGTGCCTGCAACAATGTACTTAAACATATTAAAGATTGTGAGGATATCGAAGGACCGGGCATTGTTTAGTCCTGTTGTGTATCTGTTATGAGTCAGAACTGACTCGATGACACCTAACAAGAAGTCTACTGCTGTTATTAACCAGCTCTTCAATGTGATTGTTGTTGTCAAGCGCCGTTGATTAGGTTCTAATCTATAGCCATCTTGTATAGGGTTTCTGAGGAGCAGCTGGCGAGCTTGAACCACCAACCATGCGGATCAAACCTACTTTGCAGTCTAGTTCATAAACCAACAGCACCACCCCAAGATTCCTTCCCCAATGTGCTATCCAACACTATCTATATTGTATGTAAAGGTTATTTTCTTTATGACCACACAAATCTATGGTTAGGTTCAACATATGATTGTCACTCCAGAAGTTAACAACCTTTGCCATTCATTGGAAGCTTGATTACCTCAATAACACTTTTCATAATGTTCTCATTCCTGACCACTCACCACTGTTACTATATTTGCCTTATGTTCAGTTTAGCAGTTTTCCAAATAGTGTCTTTCAAGTGCTCTTCAATTATTTCTTTAAATATCTGTTTGTTTGTCTTTTCCAACTTCTCAGCTGAAAAAGTACATTTATGCCTGTTGAATGTCTCTCACTGAAACTAGGATTGTATTGATTACATGGTACTTGGTAAACCAAATTGAATTGTGCATGAGCAGCATTTTGAAATATGAAATGATGGTAATAAAACACAACAAAATAAGAGCATTTTGAACATTTTTGAAAACACATGCACTTTAAGGAGCTCTGGTAGTGTAGTGGTTATGATTTGGGCTGTGGACCTTAAGGTCAACAGTTCGAAACTGCCAGCTGTTCTGTGGGAGAAAGATGAGGCTTTCTGCTCCTGTAAAGATTTACAGCCTCGGAAACCCTGTACAGGGTCGTTATGGGTCAGAACTGACTCCACGGTACATAACAACAACATGCACTTTACATTTTATTTAATCTTCTTAGAACCCAAGAAGAGAGTACTCACAGTATCCACATTTGACAGATAATAAAACAGAGAAAGATGGGACTTTTTTAAAGGCATTGTTGGTAAAAGCTTGACTACAGAGACCAAGCAATTAATCATCCTTCTAGCCTACCTCCGTTTGAACAAAGCTTCCGACAATGAAGATTTTTTTAAAAAAACAAATCCTTTTAGTAAGATGTTTGTTACCTTGATATTCTTTCCATTAAAAATAATATGAGGAGGGTTAATAGTGTAAAATTATAGAATGTGACTACTACGGTGCTCAAAACAATGTCTGCCACTTAATGAATGACATATTTATTGCTGTTGTTTTTATGCGCTGTGGAGTTGGTTCTGACTAAATAGTGACTTTGTTTGTACAGGGTTTCTGAGGCTGTAAATCTTTACGGGGACAGAAAGCCTCATCTTTCTCCCATGGAACTGCTGCTAGTTTCGAACTGCTGACCCTAAGGTTAGCAGCCCGATTCATAACCACTATGCTACTTATTGTAGCCATTTGAAATCCAGTATTTTAATTAGATAAAAGAAGACTGTAATAATTACCTAATCTGTCACTGTTTTGACAATGAAATGTAAAAATACGTGTGATGACTATAGATCTGAAACCAGCACACACAGAGCAAGCAAGGAATGTTTGCTAACATAATGACAATGATGATGATGATGACGATGATGACGATAACATTCTCCAGTCATCCTCCTCCTTACTAGGAATATCTTCTCCCCTACTCTCTGGGGACCTGTCAGCAAGCAAATTATTGATTTTTATTTGAATTACATGGGACCATCAAGTATTTATTTTATAGACCTATATTGGAAAACTGACAATTTTAGACTTGATAATTCCTTAGAACGGCTTGCATAATAAAACTCACTATCATTTTCAGAGGTTTATGGTCTCTAACTTTCTGAGGTATAAAGCCTTGGAAACCTTATTAAATCATGGTATATATTTTTTGTATATATCTTTGTCAGAATCGACTCCGAGGCACAGTCCCTCGGACTTGGTTCTGACTCATAGCCACTATGTATAACGTTTCCAAGAAGCAGCTGGTGAGTTTGAACCACCAACTTTGCGGTTCAAACCAATCTTGCAGTTGAGTGCTTTATCCCTTAAGGCCACATCAGGACTCTCTTTCCCCCCACCCCCACCCCCTCTGTCTCTCTGTCTTTCTCTATATATAGTTGTTAGTGCCTGTGGAGTCGATTCTGACTTATAGCAACCCCTGCATAGGGTTTCCAAGGGTTTTTAGTGATCTTTCAGGAGCAGAAAGCTTCATGGTTCTCCTGTGGAGCAGATGATGGGCTCAAACCTTGTAATTTGCAGTCCAGTGCGTATTGTATGTAACCACCCAGCTGTAGGATCAGCACTAGACTGCAAACCCCAAGGTGGGCATTTCAAACCCACCAGCATGCCTTGGAAACCCTATATAGGGTCACTATGAATCATAACTGACTTGATGACACATAACAGTTTTATATATGTATATATATATAAACACACACACATTATATCATGCATGTTACATTTTGATACCTAGTTCTAGAACACAGACTGAAAACTCTGTACAGTAGATTGAAAAAACAAACAAACCCTAGAATCCTAAAACTGAAAAAATATACTAAACATCCCACCCATCTTCCTATTTCCCTCCATTCAGTATAACTGTTCTGGTAGGTTTTTATTTTCTCACTGAGGGTTGCACTACTCTTAAATAAACATGATTATAGCCTAGAAGAGCTACAGACTGCTTCAAATGCTAAAAATAAAACAGTTCAAATGGAGAGACTTCAATTAGATGCGGGCTGCTCAACAATTTAACTTCTAATTGTCCTGTGGTTATTCCACAACTGGGAATTGACCATATTCCGTTTAAAGGAGATTGAAGGTCTTAGAGAAAATATAAAATGAAGTGGATTTTTTGTTCCCAAATCCTGATCTCTAGAAGAATGAACAAAAATATTTATATTTGTACTATAATATAAAAATATGGAATCTAAAGTTAATGTCTTCGAATTTTCTCTTTCCAAAATGGCTTGTTATTCTCCCATTCATGGAAATTAAGGCAAATTTGTTGCTTATTAGAAATTGTGTTTCAATCAAAATAATTACTTCTTACTGTGAAGCAAATCGTTCTTAATAAATTAAAATTCAGTTGTTTAAGTGCCTTTCTTGGCTTCCATTTCATTTGTGAAGTATTCTCAATGCCTTATGCATTAACATGGTAGTGTTCTAATGCATAGCTTTAGAAACATGCACTTTATAAAATAAAACAAATTGTGATGATTAGTGCTTCTTTTGACTTGTGATAGTGAATTAGCAATGAATCATTTGATAGTATGAAGGCAGATAGGCTACTTTTTATTTTATGGTAGTTCAAAGGCTATTTTGAAACCATACATGGGAACAGTGTAACATAAATATACAAAATGAAAATGCAATTATGCATATTTATAGTTTTGCCACCCCCAGACCTTAATCCATAAAGATTTAGATTTACATAACATTTAGCTATTATTAGAAGCCCAATCCCAAGTGTACTGAAATAAAATCTAGATTACTAGGTGGGTAGTGTAAAATGAATTTTAGGCAACTGAAGCGAACATTCTAGTTCTCAACATGTACTGCATGACATATTTTACTGACTAGATCCTCTGTTTTTTCAATATGGCTTTTTTTTTTTTTTAATACTCTGGTCTCCTTATATTTGTTAGTATTCTCTGAGCTCCATTCTGCTCTGTCATCTTGATTGTCGCTTTACATACTTTATTTATAATATTTATTATCTTTGCACTTTGTTACTTACAATTACAATATTTACACGAGTGCTTACATGTTTTTTTTCCTCTCTCTCTCTCTCAAACACACACACACACACACACACACACACACACACAGTTATTTGTTGATTTCAATTTATGATGACACCACATGTAGCAAGTAGAAGAACTTTACAGGGTTTCCAAGGCTGTTACTTTTTGGAAGCAGATCACCAGGAGCATCTTCCAAAACACCTCTGAGTAGGTTCTAACCACAGATCTTTTCAATCAGCAGTGCAGCGCTTTACCATCTACAAGAAGTTTGCAGTCAGTTGCTAATGTAAAGTGTGGTGGTTCTAAATGACCCAGTAGTGTCAGAGAAAAAAGTTTTGACAATCCGTTTTCATGAAGATGACAGTCAAGAAAACCCTCTAGAGTAGTTTTACTTGGTAACATATGGATTTGCCATGTTCTGGAGTTGATACAATGGTAATGGTTATGTTATATGCATATAATATATCACATTATATTATACATATGAGGGACTTCAAAATATCTGTGGAAAAATGCAATAAAATATAATGGATTTTTTTCCACAAAATTCCCCTCATATATAAAGATAGAGAGAGGAAGTCAGGGACATAGCAGACAGACTACCTTTTTATCCACTAGCTGCCTGGACATCTCCACCCAGATCTTGAATTATAACTTTCCAAATTGCTTTTTTCCCCTGTTATTCAAGTTTTCAGTTGATTGCATCCATTCAGTCACCAAATCCGAAAATTAGCATATAATATATGTTGTTGCTGTTGTTAAGTACTATTTGGTCAGTTCCAACTCATGGCAACTGTGTATAGGATTTCCAAGGAGTGGCTGGTGAGTTTGAACAGCCGACCTTGTGGTTCAAACCAACTTTGAGGCCAAGTGTTTGTCCTATGATGCCACGTCAGGACATGTAATGTATACTCTCTCTTATTCCTTCTCTCTATTCCGATAGATACAGGAGTCCTGGTGTGGCACTCTGGAATAAGCACTGGATTGATCACTGCAAGGTTGACAGTTCAAACCCACCAACTACTCCTTGGAAACTCTTTACAGTGTCATTATGAGTCAGAACTAACTCAGAGGTATTTAATAACAACAGACCCATAAAATTCCATAGCTTACATGTCTGAAAATTTAAAAATCTTTCTTTCTCTTTATTTTTTACTGCTATATTTCTAGCCTTTATCATTTACTCTGGATTATAGAAATCAGCTTTTCCCTGGAGTTCCCAGCACTAGATTTGCATCTCAATTCAGAATCATTTTGTGTTTTGTTTTTTTTTAGGTAAAGTTTTTTAGTTTTGTTTTGTTTTTGCTTTTCTTAAATCCTCACCTGAATGTTCATTCCCTATAGAAATACAGAAATATATCCAGTGTAAGGAGATTTACATTGCATAGTAGATCTTAGTGGTTTTTTTGGTCCCACTTCATTCTAATCTAACTCCTCAACAACACTCGTCTATTGTAATTTGTCCTTCAAAATAGTATGATAATGCAACACTATAAACTCTTTCAAGTGATCCTGTTTTCTCTCATTTGTCCCATCAGCCTGGGGTGTCTTTCTTCCATTGTTGTTAGCTACCATCCAGTTGGACTTCATTCATGGCAGCTTCATTCCCAGTGGAATGAAACCTATCTGACCCTGTGCTATCCCCATGATTAGTTGAGGATTGGACCCCAGAGGTGGATAGGATTTTCTCTGCCTGATTTTTGGAAGTAGTTCTCAAGATCTTTCTTTCTAATCCATTTTAGTCTGGAGGTTCACAATTTTGTGGGTCAGGAATTTGGACAGGATCCTGCTGGCTGATTCTTCTTCAGCACATGGTTCTGACTCACAGCGACCCTGTGTCAGGTTTCCAAGGAGCAGCTGGTAAGTTTGAACTGCTGACCTTGAGGTTAAAACCAATCTTGCAGTTAGTGCTTTATCCTACAGTGCTATACACAAGGTTGGAAGTTCAAACCCATGATCTGCTTCTTGGAAACCCAATACAAGGTTGCTATACAGGTTGCTATGAGTTGGAACTGACTTGATGGCACTTAGCAACATCATATCTGTCTGTCTATTAAGCTGACTTCTTAGGCTAGAGCCAAATCCATTAACAGTGGTTTAAAAACAGGGATCTTAATTTTCAGATAAGTCTCTATTATGTTGTTGTTGTTAAGTGCCATGAAGTTGGTTACAGCTCATAGCAACCCTGTATAGGATTTCAAAGACTGTAAATTTTTATGAGAGCAGAAAATCTCACTGTTCTTTTGCAGAATAGCTGGTGGGCTCAACCCTGACTTTGTGGTTAGCAGTCCAGTGCTTATCCTACAGAGTCATTGTGCTCCTAATTAGTATAGAAGAAGCTAAAATAGTAAAATAAATGCAAAGTTTTGATCTATACCCATTATTTCACTAATTATACATCATTGGAATCTCTGGAGATGTTGTTATGGGGTATATACAATTCCAAATATTGTGTGTGCCGTACTCACTTACGGAGGTGGGTACAATTATTTTATAAATGAGGGAACTAAGACTCAGAAAGTAGAAAGAATATGTCTGGTTCTCATAGCAGGCAGATTAAAACAGGGATTAAGTCCAAATAGGTCTGAAAATTTTAACACTTCCTTGTCTATTTTGATTAGCATGACATAGGATAACAAGTATTATTTTTTATCTGATATTTGTTTGCCTATAAGATTCTGTTTCTATATTAAGATGCTTTTTACAGGATGTAAAAGGAGATTTTTTTTTTTTTAATCTATAGCTAGCCATTTGCTTGGAAACATTATTTTTGTTGTTTTTGTTAAGTGCCATGGAGTCGGTTCTGATTCATTGCCACCAAAACAGGATTTCCAAGGAGTGTTTACTCTTGTTCTTTGCTTAAATCTTTGATCCATGTCGCAACTCATTTTCGTATGACAATATTCTTTATGATTTATGGATATTTCATTATATTCATCTTCTGTAACACCTGATTGGTTCTACATAATAAAGGGGATCTCTCTTTAATTTGTACAATCATAAGATTGTATTGATCCATACCCCTCTGTTTCTTTACTATAAAGACCAGGGTCCTAGTGTGGAACTGTAGGTTAAACACTGGATGGTTAACTGCAAGGTCAACCACTCAAACCCACCTGCCTCTCCTTGGAAATGCTACATAGGGTTGCTATGTATTGGAATCAACTTAATGACACATAACAACAACTACAATGCAAAGACCCCAGGCTCGAGGGTCAGACTTACTTTTATCTATTTATTAGTTATGTGACTTTGGACAAGTAACCTAACATCATCAAATCATAGACACATGAGGTGGGGCGAATGATATTATTATTACTTATGTTAAATAACATATGAATTATCTTATATGAATTAAAACATATATAATTAAATGAAAGTGGTACATGATATAATCCCCTATAAATGATATAGACTCAGTACTTGTTGATTTGAGTTTAATGACCAGAAATAGCATCACTTGACAATTATTTTTCTATCAATAGGTAGGCCACCTACTACTGTTCTAAGAATGACTACATTGTGCAGCCTTAGAGGTTTTCCAGTACAAATAACTAAGGAGATGTCTGTTACCATGAACCTACCACAGTAACAAACAAATTCAAAAGTGGCTGAAAAATTAGAGCAGGAAATAGCCACCCAAAGTTTGCCAACTGTCAGCAAAACGCTAACCTGCTTGCATATTTTTTTGGCTTCTGTTTTAAAAACCTGAGGGCTGATTTTGTGATCCAAATCTAAAAATAGTAAGATACAAATAACAGCGTAGATGTTTTGGTTGTGTAACCCATCCTACTTTGGTTGATGGGACCTGGGGAAACACACAGTGATGTCCATGACTGTTTGATCATCGACACATCTTGTATTATACAAGCAAAAAGGCCAGTATAAAGAGCTACTCTCATGAAGAAAATTAATCTGTGCACTATTCATGAATCAGAATTTGATATATTCATAGCAAATGACTTGGAGTTTAGGGGGACACTTTGTTCATTGACTTGAATAAATTATGAGCAAAAATAATTGTAAGGTCATTACAATTCTAAGAGATCTATGGTCAACATTGCAAACCCTAGACAGTCAATAAATAGAAAAAGGAAATTAAGAATGAGTAAATGGAAAGCGGAATCCCTTCAGTTTACAGTGAAGCTGGCCCTAAGAAGAAGTAGGAAAATTCCAATTGAGGGTTGACCTAGTAACTCCCTCCTTCCTCAGAGTTAGCGTCTCTCCTTCTCTGTAATATCTTAACACTTTCGTCTCCAGTTTCTGAATTGAATTGCTTCCTCTGTTACCTCATATTCTTCCCAGCCTCTCCTTCCTGCCTTCTTAGTTAAAGATGAAGACTAAACTCTTTCTGTCATCAGTATTGAGTTATTGGTTTTACTCAATAGCTAGGGCAGGTTTTGGTTGTAATATTTCACCAGCCACTCCTCGGAAACCCTGTTCAGGTTTGCTGTGAGTTGTAATCAATTCTCTAGCACTTAACAATATCAGCAACAACATATTTCAGTAAATAATTCATTTCCGAAAATTCAAAGACTAATTACCAGTCTTTACGCGGAAATAAATTAGGCACAACAGTGAAGAGTTCTAATCTTCCCTCTTCCTTTTTCCATTTAAAAATTTCCTTTTCTCTTAAGTGGGGAACACAATAGTAAACTCACTTGAGAAATTTTGACAAGATTAAATGAGACAATTTAAGCACAGCTCCTGGTACCTAATAAGCACTCTGTAAATTACAGCAATTTTTAAGTCAGTGTCTTAATTATGCCATTCCAAAAAAAATTTATTGACCATCTATTTTGCACAAGGCTCAGAGATGGAAAGACTGTAATCTCTTCGGTGCTACAAAGGGAAATATATAATTTGCAAAACAAGACCAAATGCATCAGTTGCCATGAAAGGTTTGAGAAAGAACATTTAACATGAACTATGACCTAGGAGTCCTGGTATGGAGCTCTAGGACAGGAACAGAAGAGCACAGCTGGTTTGAACTTGCAAGGTCGGTGGTCCAGACTCACCAGGCACTCCTTGGAAATCCTATTTGGGTGGCTATGAATCAAAACGGACTCCATGGTACTTAACAACAACAAATGACCTAGGAAGATGGAAATGACTTATCAGGGAAATCTTGAAGGATTTATTAAATCATGAAAAAAATCGATAATAAAGATGGTGGAAGAAAACACCTTGAGGGGAAAAAAAAAGAAAGAAAAAGGCCTAAAAGTCAGAGAAAAACTCATCTGTCTGAAGAATTGAATGTGGTTCTGCAAAAGCAGTTTAGGATGTACTGGGTTTGAGCAAAGACAGAGAATTGAGGCTCCTAAAAAATAGGACTGCGTAGTGGTTACAAATCAGACTGTGAACCTTAAGGTCAGCAGTTTGAAACTACCAGCCACTCCACGGGAGAAAGACGAGGCTTTCTGCTCCCATAAAGATTAACAGCCTCTGAAACCCAGGGTCACTATGGGTCAGAGCCAACTAGACGGCACTTAACAACAACAACAACAACAACAACAACAAAGATTTACAGCCTCGGAAACCCTGTACAGGGTCGCTATGGGTCGGAACCAACTTGACGTCACTTAACAACCACAACAACATAGGCAGGCTCTGGACTGTGAAGATCCTAGTTTGTCAGAGTTAGGAGTTTGGATTTTACGCAGAAGGAAATTTTGAGACAGAATTTTAAAGGAAGCAGGGGGTAGGAAGACAGGATTAGATTTAAATATTTTAAGATTACTGGCAATAACTAGGATGATTAGAGAGGTTATACAAACAAAAGACCAGTTAGGGAGTCATTGGAACAGTCAATGCTAAAAGAGGTAGCACAGTGAGGTAACAAATGAGTTGCTAATTGCTAGGTCAGTGGTTCAAACCCCAAAGCTGCTCTATAGGAGAAGGGTGAGGCTATCTTTTAGGATCTCAGAAGCCCTTAGAAGCAGTTCTACTTTGTGCTACAGGGTTGCTGTGAGCCAGAACTCACTCAGTGACAATGGGTGTGGGTTAGTCAGGGAGAATAAAGGAAAAGTTCAGATTGAGTTTTTCCCCCAGGTTTTCTATATTTAATTAACATGGTCATATTTAGGTCTATTTTTTCTTTACTTAGAAATTTGTTAATTTTGTCCAATAAAGTTGTAGTGTTAGCTGCTGCTGAGTTGGCCTCAGATTCATGTGACCCATTCACAATGGTTTAGAACTTGTCTAATCCATAGTTTCCTTTGGTTCATTTTTTGAAGTAGATTTGCTAGAACCTTTTTTTGACTAGTTTGTCTTAATCTAGAAGCTCAACTGAGCCTGTTCAATATCACTGCAACAAGCAAACCTCCACTGACAGATGGGTGGGCGGCAGCTGGACATTGGCCTCTAACTGAACCCGAACTTCCTGCATGGAAGCAGGAATTCTACCACTGACCCATCATTGCCCTTTCTACAACGGGAGTAGAGATTTCACAAATCTGGTCTTTTATTTTAGTCTTCATATTTTTACCCCCTTCTCAGTAAGAACTTGCACAATAGTGTATGCTTTTAAAAGTTGTTTAGAAAGTAGGGTAAAAACAAATGTGAGTACCACTTTTATTGTTGTTGTTGTTAAGTGGCGTCGGCTCAACGCATAGTAACTCATAGCGGCCCTGTATAGAGTTTCTGAGTTGCCGCTGACCTGGTGATTCAAACCCTTCTTACGGTCCAATGCATTATCCTGCAGGACCACACCAGGACTCTAATGAGTACTGTTAGAATACCTATTTTTTTAAAAAAATTAAAGATGAAATGAACAGGTGGTGTTGAGGATGTGGAGAAATTGGAATTCTCCTACCATTGCTAGTGGTACTGTAAAATGGAACATCTACTGTGGAAAATCATTTGATGGCTCCTCAAAAAGTTAAATGTAGAATTATCATATGAACTATGACCCTGTATAGATTTTCTGAGGAGTGGCTGGTGAGTTTGAACCAACAACCTTGCAGTTCAAGCCAATCTAAATGTTGAGTACTTATCCTACAGTGCTGTGCCAGGAATTCTAACACGTCTCCTACTAGGTATAAACCAAAAGGGATTTCATACTTATTGTGGGTGAATCATTTCTAGAGAGCTTATCAGGCTGAGTAGAACTTGACCCACGGGGATGAAACAGAGTGCCTTATCTTCTGCAGACTGAAGATAAGGTGGTGAGTTCAAACCTCCAACTGTTTGGTTAGTAGCTGAACACTCAGCCAATGTACCAGTATGGCTTCTTATTCCTAGGTGCATACTTCCCAATAGGAAACATACATTCAAATACAATGTCATACATAAATGTTCATATATTAGTCAGAAAGTGGAAAACCCTACCATCTACCAACTAATGAACGGATAAAGACACATAATGTAATGAAAATATTATGCTACATGAAAGAGACAACAAATGAAGGTTTACATGTTGTATGATTGTTGATGTTGTTGTTAAGTGCCATAGAGTCGATTCTGACCCATAGCGACCCTGTATAGGTAACCTAGAAAATATCCAGGTTAGACAAATTCAGAGAGACAGAATACGGTTTAGTGGTTACAGGGTCACGCGGATAGTGAGAGTGGAAGATGACTGCTAACAAGTAGAGGGTTGATTTGAATGTTTTGGTCTACATAGAGAAAGTAGTTACACATTTTGAATGTATTCAATGTTACTGAGTATTGGAGGAGATTGGAGGAAGACTCATTAACAACCTGTGATATGCAGATGATACAAGCTTGCTTGCTGAAAGTGAAGAGGACTTAAAATATTTACTGATGAAGATCAAAGACCCCAGCCTTCAGTATGGATTGCATCTCAATGTAAACAAAACAAAAATCCTCACCGCTGGTCCAATAAACAACATTCTTATCACTGGAGACCAGAATGAAGTTGTCAAGGACTTCATTCTTCTTGGATCAACCATCAACACTCAGCTAAGCAGCAGTCAAGAAATCAAACAACCTATTGCATTAGGCAAATCTGCATAAAACCTTTTTGAAGTGTTGAAGAGCAAAGATGTCATAAGGTGAGCCTGACCCAAGCCATGGTATTTTCAATAACCTCATATGCATGTGAAAGCTGGACAGTAAATAAGGAAGACCGTAGAAGAATTGATGCTTTTGAGTTGTGGTGTTGGAGGAGAATATTGAAAGTGCCATAAGCTTCCCATAGAACCAACAGATCTGTTTTGGAAGAAGTGCAGCCAGAGTGCACCTTGGAGGCCAGGATGGCCAAACTTCATCTCTCGTACTTTGGACATATTGTCAGGAGGGACCAAAGTCTGGTAAGGTGGAGGGTCAGAGAAAAAGAGGAAGACCTCCAGCAAGATGGATTGTCAAAGTGGCAGCATCAATGGGCTCAAGCCTGGCAACAATAGTCAGTAGTTAGGTTGGCCCAGGATAGGACAGTATTTTGTAGGCATTGACTCGATGGCACCTAACAACAACAACATAGTTTATAAGGAGTCCTGGTTTAGGACTGTGAGTTAATGTGCTGGACTGCAAAGTTGGTTTGAACCGCAAGGTTGGCAGTTCAAGCTCACTATCCACTCCTAGAAAACCCTATACAAAATTGCTATGGGTTGGAACACACTCTGTGGCACTTAACAACAACAGCGATAATGCATTATGAATCGTTAACAGTGAATTTTATGTTATGTTAATTTACTTCAATAAAAATCAATCAATAAAAGCAACAAAAGTAATCAGAACAATGTTTTGCTACACTATATATTCTGCTTTCTTTGTGCCAGTCACATTTCTAGGCAGTTTACATGTGTCCAGACCAGGTAGACACTTCCCCTATGAGAGATGTAGAATTTGCCCAGCGCTACCCATCTAATTCGTGGTGGAGTTGGGCCACCAACTCTCAGGAGTTTTTAGAAATAAAGATCACATCAGTAGGAATTTGGGCCTTCAGAAAAAGAAAGGGAGTGGATATTAGCCTCCATGGACATTTTGGAGAATATTTCTAAACCCCAGAATCTTCTTGCATTTGTATACACACCCTCTCATAATAGCCAGGTTGGAAAATCTTTTTGATGTAGTAGAGAGATAAAGGAGCTGGAGCTGGTCTTCTACCTGATACAGCAGAGAAACTGCCTTGGACTTTTAGAGCATGTTCTTGAACTCAAGTGTGGCATCCCCTTCACACTCCTCACTCCTGTCTTCAAGTCTTCCTCCTAAGAAGAATGAGTGGAATTGCTTGCAGAATATGGGAAACAGGGCCAAGGAATCCTTTGATACTGGGTTATTGCTGCAGGAGAATGCTGAAAAGGGATTTTAGCAACAGACCACACCAGAAAAAATGGGGTGATAAAGATAAGAGATGTAGTTTGATCAAAACAAGAGAAGAACAGCAATAAATTCCATATAAGAGCAGGGTTTACTTTGAACTTTTACAGTTAATGACTGTTAACACTAACTCTTGTGTCTTTCTATTATATTTCCCAAATACATTCACTATGGTTGATTCTGATACTAGTCTTTGGTATGCTCTTGACAACTTTTACAAGCAAGTTAGATAATATATTTAGTTCCCTGCATTTCTGGCTTTTAATCCTTATCTTGCTGACGTTCTAACATGTCTTTTTTTCCTCTTTTCCTTAACAAAGGACACTAGGGGTATATTAGACATTGGTTTTCCAATAATTACTTGTTAGTAGGTTAAGATTAAGAAATATTTCCTACCATCAAGGCCAGGAATAATGTCATCGCTCTAGAATTTAAGCAATTCATCAGAGTCATTTATGCATTTTATCTAATTCATTTTTTCTTATTTTTAACATATCTGTAGAGATAATCAATATGAGAAAACCCTAAGATCAGTGACGTAACTTGCCCTTTCCGTAGGTTCAGTATTATGTCCTCTTGAATCGCATATCAAGTCTCTGCCTGTCTGACAACAGGTCAGTGAAATTCAGAATAATTAATAATTAAGTGGGAGGGGGTAGAGCCAAATCAAATACATTTAATTGTGTAAATTAAACTATTGATCACATTGTAAATCTCTTGAGAGTAGTAAATAGTATTCTATTTTATATTACTTTTCATACAGAATGAAGACTGCATAAATATGGCATGTGCTAAGATTCAGGGTTGCTTTTTCTGATACTCTAGTCAGACACAGTGAGTTTCCCTTTGGGCTCTTGTACCTATCTGAATAAACAAATAAATAAAAATCACTACGTATAAACCTTATAGTACATTCGCCCTCTGTGGCTTCATTATAATATTATCGAAATGACCTTTCAAAAAAAAAGGTTTAAGATTATCTTGGCAACTTAGAGCAATTGTATTCATACTGGGGAAAAAAAAAAAAAAAAGTCCTCTCTCTTCTTTAACTTAATTCTTAGTTGAAGTGAAGTTATATAGAAATTTACAGCATAGGACAATGCAGATTAAAGATGAAACAGTGGAACTCTACAAGTCCATTCCTACTTTAATTTGCCACAAATTCCTGCTATATCCTTGGCCTCTCCAAAACAGTATTAGCAGTTAATGAGAGAAGGGAAGTGATACTGTTACAAAAAAAGAAAAAGAGCAGCGTGTGGAGATTAAGCTAGTTCAGGTATTATTCAGATAAAACTTTTTATAACAGTGAACCAAATCTGAATACTCCGCTAACATTTTATTTTTAAACCATCAATGACATGGCAATAAACTTTTCTCCCCTCCCTCAATTTTGTGCTTTGTGTTCATAGGGCAGTGTTAAGATGTATAGAATAAACACAAAGTTAGCTTGATGTAGATCAGATTTATTTTTGTTCTAAAGTAGGCATCACTTGCTCAGCTCTTCTGTCAAGACTGGGGACTTTGTTATCAAGCACATCTTTTAAACACACAGCATCCCTTTCTTCCTCATTATCCAGACTGTCACCAAATCCTTTTACTTCTTGGCCAACAGTCTCTTAACCCTATCTCTTCTTTGGTCTCTTTTGCCAAAGCTCATATGCTGATTAGATTTTCTTTTAATGTTTTCTTTGGTTTGTTGTAAACTTCTTAACTCCTCTCTCCCTACTTGCCATCCCACTGCTAGATTAATCTTGCTTCTGGATTTTTCTTTAAAATATTTTTTTAAAATCTTCCTTCCAAATGAATTTAAAAATTTATAACAAGCACACAGTGTTTTCCCCAAATAGGCAGGAATAAAGGTGGATTTTAGCCCTACCATGTGTTGTATAGTTTCAAAACCAATAGTATCATCTAAAAATACATACTACTAATATTACAATGATGATTGTTTATAATATACCAGTCATTATTTATGAGGAATTATATTTAACCTTAGCAATTCTTCAGGTATTACCCCCATTTCTGTGTTTAAAAGAAGGAACTGAGAGGAAGTAATTTAAATTACTTGCTCTTTGCAATACATTTTACCACCTCCCTATAAGCAGCCGCTCAGTTTTTGCTTTTACTTTGTTCACTTCTTTCATTTTTTAGTATTGATATAAACCTGTTGGTACCAGTTTCAACCTCTTTCCAAGATTTCTTAAGGGAATGGAGTTGAACTGTAATATGGGTCCTAGTTCCAGAGTGATCTCTTAGCTGCTCTGTGGCAAAGATCTGTGTTTGAACAAAAGGAAATTATCATCATTTACTTAGCAGCTAGATGTTAAAGGTGGGGTTCTGCCTCGTTCCCCATTGTTATTATTAAATGTCGCCAAGTAGGTTCCCACTCAAAACCACCCTGTTTCCAAGGAGCAACTGGTGGGTTTGAACCTCCAACCTTTCTGTTAGAAGTGCAGTCTGGATCCTACAGTGCCACCCCAAGACTCCAGTCCTCATTGTTGTCATGTGCCGTCTGACCCATAACAACCTTGTATAGGGTTGGTGAGCTTGAACTGCCAACCTTGCAGTTCAAACCGACCTTGCAGTCCAGTGTATTAACCCATAGCGTCACACCAGGACTCTTCATTGCTGTTGTTGTTAAGTACCATCAAGTTGGTTCCGACTCATAGCGACTCTGTATAGGGTTTCTGAGGAGCAGCTGGTGAGCTTGAACCACCAACCTTTCAGTTCAAACCGACCTTACAGTCCAGCGCATTAACCGGCAGCACCACACTAGGACTCCTCATTAATAAACAGAAAATTTAAAGGCTGGGGGTAGGAATTAAGTTAAGAAGAGTTTCTGAAAGAAGAGAAGAATCTAAAGACATCTAAAAAGGCAAGTCCAGGAAGCACTCAGGATAAGACAAGAATCAACAGTGTCTTTGAGAAATGGGAGAAACTCAAGACTGACAAAGCCCAAACTGGTAAAGGTCAAGAAAGAGTTGAAAAGTGCTCTTACTTCTCATGACCCCACCTCCAGACTACCTCAGTTTTCTCCTTTCACTCTCATTTACTAATTCGACAATTTATTGAACCCAAATACACTCACTTTTTAAAATTTTTTTATCATAATTCCATGATTTTGGTGCTTTTATCCACTTAATATATATATAATAAATAAATCTTAGAGAAGTTATGGAGTCCTGGTGTGGCTTTGTAGGATAAGCACTAGGCCGCAAGGTCAGTGGTTCAAACTCACTAGTCGCTCTTCGGAAACCCTATAAAGGGGCCCTGTGAGTCAGAACTAACGCTTGAGCGCTAAACAACAACAGAGACTTTAAGTGATTTGTCTAATCAATTCTGAGTTATTTAGCAATGCTAGCATACAGAGTAGCACTGTTCCTGATGGTGTAAAGAAAGTAGGTATCTTTACAGGAACACACGGTCTCATCTTTTTTTTTCCTGTGGAGTGGCTGATGGCTTTGAACCATTGACCTTGCAGCTAACAGCCAAATTCATAACCTGTTAAGTCACAGTAACCAACAAGATCACTTGTTAGTAGTAGGTAAAAGAGGCACAATTTGAACTCAAATCGCTCTGATTTCAAGCTTTAGGTCTCTTAAGCATGTTTGGTAAGATGGACTGGCTAAGTTGCAGGATCATTGGACTCAAGAATGGCAACAGTAGTGAGGTTGGCCCAGGACCAGGCAGTGTTTTGTTCTGCTGTCCATAAGGTCACTATGAGTCGGTACCAACTCGATGGCACCTAACAACAACAATTTTTACTAAAGGTTTCTATCCACCTAGTGGTTACAAGTCGTATTGCTATCATCAAGGTCAGCAGTTACAAACTACCAGCCAGAAAGTTCCGCTAGAGAAAGATGAAGTTTTCTGCTCCTGTAAAGATCTATAGCCTCGGAAACCCTATGCACGGTTGCTATGAATCGGAACCCATTTAACGGCACACCACCACCATACACTTATTATATGCTGCTAAGGATAATAAAATTAGAGATTACTCCCGACCTTAAGAAGTTTATAGGCTAATAGAGACAGACAAAAGAAAGAATAATTAGACATGAGCCCAGAGTGCTAACTCCATTGGTTAATTGTAGAAAGCTCGTGAGTTTAAATCTTCGACCTTGCATTTCAAATTGACCTTGTGGTCTAGTGCTTACCCTACAGCTCCAAACCAGGACTTCTAAATAAGAGTTGTTGTTGTTATGTGCCATGAAGTCAGTACCAACTCATAGCGACCCTGCATAGGGTTTCCGAGGAACTGATGATGAGTTCGAAACGCTGACCCAACGGTTCAAACTGACCTTGTTGTCTAATGTTATTCTATAATGCCACACCCTAATAGAGAGAAGGAGCTCTGGTAGCGTAGTGGTTACGAATCAGGCTGCAAACTGCAAGGTCAGCAGTTCGAAACTACCAGCCATTCCGAGGGAGAAAGATGAGGCTCTCTGTTCCCGTAAAGATTTACAGCCTCGGAAACCCTGTACAGGATCGCTATGAGTCGGAACAGACTCCACGGCACATAACAACAACAACAACAATAGTAGAGAGATTTTTTTTTTTTTTAACTTGAAAGTTTTAAAACTCAACTACAAAATAATTCATATTTGTTGAAAATAAATGATAGAAAACATGAAAATTCTTCCATTTTATCTTTATCCATCTTAACTTCTTATTTCTCCTAGATAGCAGTAATTTGATATATATTTGACTAAGAAAACTTATTAGGAGGAAAGAGTAGGTATTGGAAGGCATACGTAAAGCAAGCTAAATTAAAAAAAAAAAAAGAGTTATTGTAAATCTACCAGCTCGTCCATGGAGTAAAATGTACTTACAAATTACTGATAACATTGAACACATATACTTTTTTTTTTTTCTTCTCTCTCTAAAGAACAAATTATTTCAAATTATCTGACTTAAAACTGTGACTAACCTTTGTCTCCTCAGATTGTACCCATCCAATTTCTTATGTTAAAATAAAATTTCAAGAAGACATTTTTTTTTTTAGCAATTTATGAATTGTGCAGCATCTAGACTGAAAGTCACACTAGAGTTTGGGAGGACTATCTGAAGAGACAAATGGTATGAAGGCTATTGTTATAAACTAAGAAGGAAATAACAAATACTGGGTAAAAGGACATAATCTTTGTAATTCCTATGAATGAACTGGGCCACTGTTGTTAAGTGCTGCTTAGCCAGTTCTGACTAATAGCAATCTTGTATAGGGTTTCCAAGGCTGTAAATCTTTACAGAAAGTCAAAGACTCATCTTTTCCCCACAAAGCAATTGGTGGGCTCAAACTGCCAACCTATGATTAGCAATCCAGTGCTTATTCTACAGAGCCACCAGTGTTCAAGGGACTGAGTTGTTGTTGTTTTTCTAGGTGCCATCATGTCGGGTCTGACCCATAGTGACCCTGGGCACAATAGAATGAAATACTGCCTGGTCCTGTGGCATCCTTACAATCATTAAGCCCATGTTGCTACCACTGTGTCAGTCCATTTTGTTGGTATCTCCCTCTTTTTCACTGCCCTTCTATTTTAACAGACATGATATCCCTCTCCAGGGACTGGTCCCTCCGGATACAATGGCTGAAGTATGAGAGACAAAGTCTCACTGTCTTCGCTTTCTATGGAGCATTCTTGCTACACTTTTGCCAAGTCAGATTGTTTTATTCTTCTTGCAGTCCATGGTACTTTTAATTTTCTTCTTCAACACCATAATTCAAATGCATTAATTCTTCTACTTATTGGGTATTTACTGGGTAATACAAGGAGCTCTGGTAGCGTAGTGGTTACGAATCGGACTGTGAACTGTAAGGTCAGCAGTTCGAAACTACCAGCGGTTCCGCGGGAGAAAGATGAGGCGTTCTGCTCCCGTAAAGATTAACAGCCTCGGAAACCCTGTGCAGGGTCGCTATGAGTCGGAACCGACTCCACGGCACATAACAACAACAACAACAACTATGTACATATGAGGTACTCATAGACCACCAAGGGAATTGGATAGTTTGTTAATAATGTAAATTAGGTACATGATACCTTATTGGGGGTTATGTTGTTTCTATTGTCAAGTTGGTTCCAACTCATCGCAACCCTGTGTAGGGTTTCCAAAGAGCAGCTGGCTTAAAACAATCTATCCCTGTAGTGGACTCCTAGTGTAGCACTATAGGTTCACCACTGGACTGAAAATCAGAAGGTTGGCTGTTCAAACCCCACCAATTGTTCCTCGGAAACCCTTTATTGGGTCTCTATGAGTAGGAACTGACTCAGTGACGCTTAACAACAGCAGAAGTAGCAAGGGGATATTACTACCCCCAAGAAAGGACCCAGGAGTACAGTGAGCCACCTTTGGGCCTGAGTTTTCTGTGCTGAACCTCCATGAGCCAGGAGATGGAGGGAGAGCTGTGACAGTGGAGATGGAAACAGACAGTGAAAAGCAGTGGCAGAGAAATCATAGTAACAGAGGCAACAGAACCGAGGCCTGCAAGAGACACATTGTGGTGGTCCATGGAGCAAGAGAGCTGAGTGTCTTCAGGCACCTCCACTGGACAGAGGAGCGGGGCGCTTCTGGACACTTCCCAGTGGCACTAGGCTCACTGACTCATGAAGTGAGAAGGCTGAGTGCCTTTGGGCAGGAGGCTTACTGAGACTGTGAGGTGCCTCTGAGCACTTATTGCCAGAGCTAAAAACAACAACAAAAAGTGTAACTGTAAAAATCATCTGAAGGGCAGCATGTGACCTCTCTGACTTCTCATGTGGGAAGGAGAATCAAACTCAACTTCAGCTCAAGGCCAATTCCTTTGAGGTGGCGGTTAGACATGCCTCCATCCTCCAACCTTCGTTTCCAATTCTGACTCCAACCGTCTCTCCCAAGACACTGTCTTAGGAGTGCTGGGTTTGCTAATCCATTGCGATGGCCACACAGAATTCACAGACCAAACTTATATGGTTTATTAGAGAGGTTAACAGATTACAATTCAGAATCAGAAATGCTCAAAAATATAGTTCTTAGGTCTGGACAGTCTCTTTTCAGTCATACCTGAGGCACACCTCTCTCTAATCCTTGGTCTCTCAGCCATGTGCTCCCTTGGCTTCTGCCTAGTTTGAACAATGTTAGAAAGCTGTCTTAGATCTGCCAATTAATGCTCAAAAGATACTCTACTCCACCAGTAAACCTCAGGTCAAAGGTGTTCAGCTCTAGCTTCCTAGCTCAGCAAACTCAGATCTCTCCAATAAAGTGCCTAGAGGCAACTGACTCCACAGAAAGCTTCCTGCCCGAAGGCACTCAGCTTTCCTGCTCTGTGGGTGAGGTAGCCAGCCCACAGCTCTGTCTTGTGCTCTTAGCTCTCCTGCCTCTGCTGCTGTCAAGTCTCTGCACATCTTGGCTGAAGTTCTGCCTCATCTCTGTTGTGTCTCAAGGATGTTAAACACAGGAATCTTAGGGTACAAAGGGCACACCCCACCCTTGACTCTTCTTGCTTAATAGAAGTACAATCCCCAAGTTCTTCTTCTAAGATGGCTCATATGCTTATTGGAATGACAAAACAGACCAGTCCCCTTGTTAGGGTTCCATACATTTTATTTGCATGGTCCCAACTCAAAGATGTCATATATTTTATTTACATTATTAGCAAGATATAAAATCCCATTGGAGTGCTACAAATGTATCATATTTGCGTAGCTCTTTGGCTTTCTGGTTTGGTATTATAGGATAAGTAGTAGACTGATAGTCACAAGGTCAGTGGCTCAGACCTACCAGCTGCTCCTTGAAAACCCTATATATGAGTTGGGAATGACTCAATAACACTTAACAATAACAGCAACCTAGTAATTTGTTGTGAGTTACAACAGTTATTATCAGAAAATCCATACCAAGTAATTCACTGTATTACAATAACACTTGCTCAAGCAGGGTAGGGCCAGGTCCAGGGGTCAAAAGCCAGAGAGGCATGCTGAGAGGAGGCTATCCTACCCTACTTGAAGAATTGTAACCTGGGTGCTCATAATGCTGAATTACAACTTGTTACTGCTTTAATAAAGGAGCCCTGCTGGTAGTTTCAGTATATATATATACTGTAGCTAGCTGTAGGCTGTTCAATCTTACCATCTTCGGGAGAAAATTGAGGCTTTCTGCTCCCAAAAAGATTTAAAGCCTCTGGAACTCTGTGCAGAGTTGCTCTGAGTAAGAACCAACTGTATGGTACTTGACAACAACAGTAACATATATGTGTCAATGCTTATGTGTGTGTGTGTATAAATAACTCCTGAATTCTTACTGATATTTTTAATTCAAATTCAGTAAAATGTGTTCTTAATGTCCTGTTATCACAGTGGTTAAAGTACACAGCTGCTAACCAAATGGTTGTTCACTAAAATCCACCTACTGTCCTGTAAGAGAAAGATGTGACAGTGGGCTTCTGTAAAGATTTACAGTCTTGGGGTATTATAGAACATTGTTGTTAGGTGTCAGGGTTAGTTCTGACTTTGAATACTCTAACATCATTACTGAAATTCATCTGTTTTTATATAGTCTTCCTTATTCATTGTCCAACTTTCACATGCATATGAAGCTAGTGAAAATACCATGTTTCGATCATTATAGAATTTAAAGAGGACAAAATTCTGAAGTTTTCTTAGATATAGCAAACACCTTGAGGAAATGACTTCCTGGGCTTGGGAATTTAGGCCCACAGTCTCAGAGGACACCTAGATTAATTGGCATAACATATCTATAGCAATTGGGAACTTAAACATTTGTGAGCAGTCATTAAATGTGTGTTTCTTATCTCTATTATTTCTAACCTTACTGATTTTATTCTAAATTGCTAATTGTCTACTGATCTGATATGTCAGTCATTATTTTTTATTCTGGTAGTATCCATTCTACATTATGTATGTTACGTATTTTAACCAACTTTTTTTTTTATTTTTTATCAAATATTTTTACTTGGTTTATTGTTACTTTTTTCCTACTCTACAGTACTAATCTGTGATAGAAAGATGAGGCTTTCTGCTCCTGTGAATATTTACAGCCTTGGGAACCATATACAGAGCTGCTATTAGTCAGGACTGACTCGTTGGCACACCATCACCACCATAATACTAATTTCAATACTCCATTGATAATACTTTAATTTCAATATTCCATTGATAATACTTAAATATTAAGTGGAGTATTATAGTATTCCAATTATAATACTGATAAATATTTGTTTTACTCTATTGAACTATTTCTTGCATCATTTTATGTGACATGGTTCAGTCAATTTTCAGTTAAATTTGTTGTTCTTAAAAATAAATAAATAAATAAATAAAGGAGCTCTGGTAGCATTGTGGTGATATGTGGGGCTGCTAACTGAAAGGGCAGCAGTTAGAGACTTGATCCTGTAAAGATTTACTGCCTGGCAAACCCTGGGCAGAGTCGCTGTGAGTGGGAATGAATTCAATGCCACACCACCACCACCGTTTTCCTAATAAGCCCTGTAACCATAGGCATGGTCTGTTGGTTTGGTGTGAACATGGCAACAGATTACTGAACCTAGAAGAGAAGAAAAGAGTCAATCACAGAGAGGAATCAGGCGACCGTTTTGGCATAGAGATTGCAGTTACTGAGATGAAACAAATGCATGACTTGTTGAATGTAAAGCTGTTGTTCTTGTCTGTAAACCTTCACTCAATTCACAATAAAAAGTTAAGAAAGAGTACTGTGGAAGGGAAGTCTGGCATCAGACTTATTGAAAAGGTTGCCTGGGGCAGGCATATCTGACTGGCATCTCATTGGAATCAACCATGGATGGCTCATACCCATGATAGCAATTCCCTCTTCCTCATGGGAAGTTAGAGGAGGTCAGCTTCTGCTGTACAAACACTGTGTTTGCAGGAACCTTCATAGTCAGATTATATACTATACCTAGGGTGCCAAATATGGATTGGTTAATTTAGCTTTTAGCTTCTGGAAACATCAGACATTTACAGAAAATAGAAACTTAGTTAGGTTTCAGTTTGCTGACATGGGACTTAGCCTAAATGAATCTAACTTGGATCTGGTATCATCAGGTTAACAGTTGTGGTGTCTGGTCAATTTGATCTCCTTGCCCAATCCTGACTCTCTGCTAGTTCAGAATCTATTCCTCTCGCCTGGATTATATCTGTATAATGTCTCCCTGTCTCTGCCTTTCCCCCAACTCTCATCAATGCTACATGTTACTTCCAAATGAATCTTCCTAGATCATAGCTATGCTCCCATTAGCTATTTCTCTCATAAAGTTTTAAAACAGTTTTATTGTGGTATGATTTACATACAATAAAATTCATCTATTTTAAATGTTCAATTCAAAAAATTTTAAATTACATTTACAGAGTTGCACATTCATCACCAGATCCAGTGTTAGACCATTTCCATCATTCCTCAAACTTCCCTCAAGATGTTCGTAATCAATCCTGACGCCCTGGCAAAGCCCGACCTACCTACTATCTTTCTCTATCGATTTGACTTTTTTTTTTTTAACGTTTAATATCAGTGCTGTTGTTGTTAAGTATCATAGAGTCGATTCTGACACATGGTACCCTTTATAGGATTTTCAAGGAGTGGCTGCTGGGTTTGCAGAGCTTATCCTACAGGTCTACTTGGTTTTTAGCATGTTTTATGTTTTCCTGTTTAAGCAAATTGCTTAGTTTGCAACATTATTCTCCCTCATTCCTAACTGTTTAAGTCTTACCCATTCTTGTGGCACTATAGACTTAAGCCCTGGACTTCTAACTGCAAGGATGGCAGTTCAAACACACTACAAGCTCCTAGGAAACCCTTTACAGGGTCTCTATGAGTTGGAACCGACTCAATGACACTTAACAAAAACAACATTCATTTAAAATCCAGCTTTAATGCCCCATCTTAGGAGAAGCCTCCTTCTGGACTCCAGATCACCTTTCCTCTTCTCTATGTACATGGTTCATCATCAGTCCCTCTCGGAATATGCACCATTTTCTACTGTGCATTACAATTGTTTCTAAAAATGTATCTTTATTTTGTGATTGAAAGCTTTTTTTTTTTAACAAAAGAAGGTTGCATTTGTGTTTAATTGATCATCAGCCACTGTTTTTTCAATAAATGAATGATTGAGCCAAGATATATGACAGAAAGCATGCATGGGTTTCTTTCAAACAATATATGCTGATGCATGTCTGCCATCAGTGGATGACTGAAGACAAGTTCTCTCTGTAATACATTTATTTTCGTTTCACTAGGGTGTCCTCAAGTAAAGTGTGTCCCAAAGGGGTAATCTTGATAGACTTTCTTGAAGGACACAGGACAATCACAGAGACTTATTATGAAGATGTTTACAGAAAGCTGAAAGCTGCATTGGTGAGAAAAAGGCCAGGTAGTTTGTGCCAAGGAAACTTTTCTCATCAGGACAATGTACCTGCTCATATTTCAAGGGCTGTCCTATGAAAATTTTGTTGGGAAACCATACCTCATTCACCTTACAACCTTAATCTTGCCTCTTCAGACTTCTTTTTGTTTCCAAAAATCAAAGAACATTCAAAAGGAACATGATTTGAGTCTTCTGAGGATACCCAAGCTTCTGTTTTGATGTGGTATAAATAAAAATGTACAAAATTTTGGGGGGAAAATCTTTAGAGAGATGAAGACATCACCTAATGAAATATACAGACCAAAATGGAGCTATGTCAAGAAACAATCACTTCATAATTGTAATTATTTTGTTTAATAAAGATTTCTATGATTTTGTAGCAGTGTTGTTTTATTTACTCTCATTTAACTGCCTGTGTAGGTTTAATGGTAAATGATTTACTCTCTGAGCCCAAATCCCAGGACTTTACTTGCTTAAGTCACACAAAGATTCACTAATTCTTCAGAAGGACAGTTTGACTACCTTTTATCAAATGTTACAGAGTCTGATTAAAATATATTTCTTTTTATCAGAAGGGTAAGACCCTTATCTGCTCTTTTCTAAGGATTTGGTGGCTGTTTTGAACATGAAGATCAAAGAGTTTTGCTATATTTCTCTCCTCCTCCCCTCAGTCAGTTCTAAGATATTTTAGAAAGTTGAACGTGAGGAGTATTTTATTTGAATGGGAATTATTTGAATGTGAGTTCTGAACATTATTCACAGTTATTCATCTGACATTTTGTAACAGTGGCAAGACAAATGTTTTAGATTTACAGGTAGTTGTGAATGTTCCCATTGGCCAGTCAATATATTTTTCTTTTCACAGCAACATTTGGAAGGTAGGCGCTCTGACTCACACTTTTTCACTAGAATCTGTGTTTATAAAGATAATTTTCTAGTAACCTAATAAAGTTTTCAAAGGGTCTTGAAAAAAGAAAAGAGATTCTCCCCCTGCACCCCTTTTGTACTCTTGAAAACACTGAAGCATAAGAGGACAAAATGACAGCTTAACCCATTTCATTCTGACTTCAGGCATTTGTTAGCATGGGAGGGTTTTTTTTTTTTTTTTTTTCAAAAGTAGGGTGGAAATTTAGGATAAAACAGGAGGATTTAAAGTAGGACAATCTGGGGAATGACCAAAAGATCAGAGTAGGGTGAGGAGGATTATGGAAGAAAGAAGAAAAGATGAGATGAGGTGAAGATGAGGGTAAAGTCTCTTCGTGGTTTGAATAAGCTTTAGCTAATTATCTGAACTCTCCAGGGAATTATCTGAACCGAACATCTTAATGTGTTGAGCTTCTTCCATTGTAGCTAATATCTGGTTAATGTTTACATGGTAAACTTGCTGTCTTGTACCATGTGTGGCTTACAAGTCAAAAAGAGTCAGTGAAATCTTCAAAGTAACTCTGTGTTCACCAAAGCAATTCACAGGCCTGTTTACAACTTTTCCATCTGTCTCCTAGAAAGTCACCAAAGATGCAGACGGTGGACATTACATCTGTTTGAATATGAAGTTCCTTTTGTCCAAAGGTATCAAAGTGTATACTGGCTCAAATTTTTGATGTATAACTTGGTAAGGATTTCAGAGGCTACCTTAGAAAATCAAAGTTAATTAAAGAACACATAGATATATCTAGTTTTGTCAGATGAGGAATTAAAGTGATCTGCTAAGGTTGTCAGAAAAAAAAATTTAGATGTGCCATTTAGTTTTGTTTATCTTTATGTAGTTCGATAATGTAAACATACTCAGACAACAATAAAATTTGAAGCTCTCCAATAGAGGGAAAACAAAAATAAATACAGAGAGCTGGGGAGGAAAAATCAAAACAAAAACCCCCAGTCATATGAGTAATGCAAATTCCCAAGAACTGTATGCTGTGCATTTGAAAGTGTTTGAGGTCAGGTTTTACTAGTAGTAGCTTGGCAGGGCCTATGTGTTAGAAAAGAGCATCAGGGTTTTTCGATATCCTTTATCATACTCAAACAGGGCTTTCTCATTCCACAGTGAGATATTGTAGAATACACACACATACAAGTCGAATTCGCTAGGAGCAAACTACTTTGTAGTTACCTGATGAAGCAATAGGAATCACACAACTTTCATTGAACTGCTGGGGGAGTAAAGGGAAATCCTGGCTTTTTCTCTTTTACTTCAGAAATTGGTCCCTTAGCAGTGGCTTTGTTAAATCTGACACATCGTACATTTGACTTTTTAAAATAGCACATCTAGAAGCTTGTGGTTTTATCTTTTCATCACCCACATTTCCAAATTTAAAACTGATTGTTTTAAATGAACCTACTGTTAAAGCATATTAGAAAGATGTTTTTAGCAGTTTCAGTGGGACATCTCCTAAACACAGAATATACATTTATAAAATAGACAAATATAATAGATGAAAGCAATAAATATAGACCTTTTTTGATGTTTAGGAATATATGTATTTAGAAAAGAGGTAGCACTGAAAAGGGAGGGTTGGGAAGATTAATATCCAAAATATTTAAAATAATAACCTGGGCTCAGATATCTTTATGTTTATGTTCTCCTGGTACCTGAAGAAATATTAATAAGCATTTTGACTGGAAAATACACACTTACACACATAATATATAAAGTTGTTTTCCAAAGAGCCCCTGAAAGCCATCTCATTTACAGTGTTCCATGTGAGAATTTTATTTGTATTTTTTGTATATATATTTTTATATATTCAGCTTTTTTATTTTAAAACATAAATTGTCAGGCACAATACATTTTAGAAATAGGTTCCTTTTGCAGAAACTCATTTAACTTTCATGTATTCCTTGCATTTCCTTCCTGAATTACTAATTACTGAAGATTAATGTTTTCAAACAAGGCCTTTTCTCCATATAATCCATCTCCCCTTCCTGCTTCAATCTAGCAGGAAGCATGCTGAAAGAGGTCATAATCCTTTTGTTTGCAGCATTATAGTCTATGACACTGGGAATGTTTAATGTGTAACAATTGCAGTACAAATTTTTGTGAATAAGTATAAAGTATAGATCATGAAGGAAATGAAAGTCATTTTCACACGTCAGTAAATGAACTGAAATAGATTCTCCTCTATTTCCTGTCTTTCAAATAAAATAGAGTCTTGAAGCTAACTAAAATGAATGCATAGCAACACTACATTATCTTGTGTAAACTCTACCAAAGTAGGCGTGTTTCTTTATTATTCACTTCCTATCTTAAAATCTCATCAGTTGTATTAAGTCTGGCTGAGAGAGCAGTGTTCTTCTTGGGGTTGGCCATCATGGAAGGTTTACTTGATTTATACACAAGTAGGCACAGGTTATTTATTCTCTATTTCACCTATTCATATCTGTTTTTACAATTTTTGAAATACGAATATTTATTATGTAACTTTCCATTTTTATGACGATGTATACATTCCACGGAAAATCCATTATAGTGATTTACTGTTCTAGTTTTCTGCAAATTATTGATATAAAGGCTCGAATCAGAATTTTGACATTGGTAACATTTAAATCTAATATATTAAAATTTTGTGAGGATTCAAAATCATGCTATCTGAATAACGATGTTGGATTTTCTCCCAAATTATCTTTAGAAAAATCAAATTAATAAAAATGGTCCCAATCATAAATATTTTTTATTACAGCAATGGAGAACCATACAAAATTAATAAAATTAATACAACTACTTGAAAAGAGTGAGTCCGGTGGCTTCATATGATAAGCACCGGCCTATGAACCACAAACTCCATGGTTTGAGTTCAGTGGTCACTCTGCAAGAGAAAGATGAGGCTTTTTACTTCCTCGGAGATTTAAAGTCTCAGACACTATACAGGGTCACTCTGATTGTCACCTACTTGATGGTACTTAACAATGACAACAACAACTTGAAAAGAGACTTCTGAATGTTATTATGTTCAGGTGTACTAAAAGATCATTTTCTTGCTTATCTTTCTTGTTACCATGCACAAAAAACAATTAGTCCTGGAATCTTGAGAAATTTGTTTCTAATATGGAATTTAAAAGTAGTTTGTTGTGATTTTTTTTTTTTTTTAATGAATTCACATTTGTCCCGCTTGGAGTTTACTTCTTTCTTAGAGGATCAAATTAGACGATTACATGGACATGTTTTGAAAGTATTTTGAAATGAAATACAATGGACGATATGGTTATAAATTACTTATTCAAGGCTGAAGAAAAGAATAAGAAATACTTGCCATTACAAATAAACAAATATAAGAGCAATAAGAATGATAATCTATTGGAATTGAATACACTGAAACCATTGGCAAAGAACAAAGTTCCGGAAATTTATGGAATACTAATTGAAAAATTTCAACAAACTGATGCAGCACTGGAGGCACTCACTCATCTATGCCAAGAAATTTGGAACACGGTTACCTGGCTAACTGATTGGAAGAGTCCATATTTGTGCCTGTTTTAAAGAGAGGTGACCCACAGGAAAGCAGAAATCATCAGACAGTATCATTACTACTGCATGCAAGTAAAATTTTGCTGAAAAGAAGTCCAAACTGGATTCAGACAAAGACATAGAATGAGGATATCTTTGCTGACTTCAGATGAATCTTGGCTGAAAGCAGAGGATACCAGAAAGCTTTATCTGTGCTCTATTGACTATGCAAAGGCTTTTAACTGTGTGAATCAGGACAAGCTATGGACAGCATTGTAAAGAATGCGTATTCCAGAACACTTAACTGTGCTTATAAGGAACCTGTACATAGATAAAGAGGCAGTCATTCAAAAAGAACAAGGAGATACTGAATGGTTTAAAATCAGGAAATGTGTGCACCAGGATTGTATTCTTTCACCATACTTACTAAATCAATATGCTGAGTAAATAATCCAAGAAGCTGGATT
>NW_006408521.1:8422257-8423632 GCF_000296735.1 Chrysochloris asiatica | reverse complement strand
AGCAGCAATGGGCTGAAGCGTAGCTGCGATTATGAGGATGGTGCAAGACTGGGTGGTGTTTCACTCTGTTGTATGTTGGGTCACTATGTATCAGAACTGATTTGACAGCACCTAACAATAATAAGCTCTGGTAGCGTAGTGGTTACGAATTGGGCTGCGAACCGCAAGGTCAGAAGTTCGAAACTACCAGCTGTTCCACGGGAGAAAGATGAGGCTTTCTGCTCCCGTAAAGATTTACAACCTCCACGGCACATAACAACAACAACAATAACAACATGGGAATTCGCGAGTTCACACTGGTAATACATAGCTAGTTAGGTAATTAGGAAGATTAATAGGAACATGGGGCAGGGAATGAAGTTGGTTTTTATTCTTTGTTGTGTTTTGTTGTTGTTGACAATGTTAACCTATGGCAGTGGAAGATAAAGTGGAGCTGGATGTTTACCATTTTATTACCATCATAGTGAAGATGGGCTTATAAATGAACCATCAATGGATATTAAAACTACAGAAAGATTGAAGAAAAGAGGTGTAGAATATATGCGGGAGTTCAAGTGTGTCTCTGAATACTACATAGGTAGTGCCGTGTCCTTAAGATGTCGTAATTGAAGACGTTTGATGGCTGTGAACCCCTGGCTAGAGGAGTTCTGGTGTACTGCTGTAGGATAAGCACTGGACCCCAAGTTCTGTTTGAAACACAAGGCCAGTGATTTAAATTCACTAGCTGCTCTTCAGAAATCCTATACAGGGTCTGTATGGATTAGAATTGACTCAATGGCACTTAACAACAACAACAATAAACAAGTGGAGGAGTCATGGTGTGGTGCTGTAGGATAAGCACTGGACTTCTGACTATTTTATCCTCCCAACTAATAAACAATCTGTGAGGAGTGACATGCATATATCCTGTGGTTATTGTTAAATGCTGTTAAATTGCTTCTGACTCATAATGACCCTGTATAGAATTTTTGAGGAGTAGGTAGTGAGTTTGAACCACCAGTCTTGCAGTTAGATTGAAGTTTCAAAGACTTTCTTTTGCTTTACTCTCCTGTTGATGTTCAAGGAAGCAGCAATCAGGAAATCAAAGGACCTATTGCATTAGGCAAATCTGCTATACCAGACCTCTTTAAAGTATTCAAGAACAAGGTTATCAGTTTGAGGACTAAGGTGTGCCATGGTATTTTCAGTTGCCTCATATGCATGTGAAAGTTGGACATTGAATAAGGAATACAGTAGAAGAATTGATGCATTTTAAGTTATGATGTTGGAGAGGACTGTTCAAAGTACCATGACTTGCCAGAAGAACAAAGAAATCTGTATTGGAAGAAGTACTCCCAGAAAGCTACTTTGAAGTCAGGATGGCAAAGCTTTGTCT
>NW_006408521.1:8417105-8421482 GCF_000296735.1 Chrysochloris asiatica | reverse complement strand
CTTGACGGCACTTAACAACAATATATTACATGAAGGGGCTTCAAAAAGTTTATGGAAATACGGAATGAAAAGATAATGGAATTTTTCCACAAATTTTTTGAAGCCTCTTCTATAATAGTATTCATCTTATGATATAATAAAATATATGAAGTGTAGAATATACCTATTCTATGCAATGTGCAAATTTAACACTGGACTGCTAATGCAAGCTAGGCAGTTCAAACACACCAAGCGCTCCTTGGAAACCCAACACTGGGGCACTATGGGTCAAAACTGACCTGCAGGCACTCAACAACAACATATAATATTTATCTATGTATGGAAAGAATACATTTGGAAAAATGCTGAAGATTGATGAATCTGAGCGGTGTATATGAAAATTCTGTTTTCTTAAAACTTTTCTGTGAGTTTGAAAGTATCTTAAAATAATTTTTTTAAATTAATGTGATCTAGTTTTGGAAGCTATTTTAACATTGAGTGTGTAAAACAAATACATTATGTGTATGGTGGTGGTGGTAGTTATATGCCGTGGAGTCAGTTCCAACCCCCATGGGATAAATCTGTTTGATTTATCTGGTCTGCAGAAATATTTTTCCTTTAATTGGTAAGGAAACTTTAATCCTAGCTGTCTGACCTTTATTGTTGTTGTTGTTACATGCTGTCGAGACAATTCTGACCCATAATGACCTTTAGTGTTGGCCATTAAATATTTGATTGAATGGGTGAATGAACAAGGGATATCAAATCTTTGGAACAAATCTCTCAGTGGTCAGTATTCATTATGCTCCCAAGATCTGTGCCATCCAAATGTTTAGTAGACATTCATTACAGATTTTAAATTGAGGTCATTAACAAGTCCTGGTGTGATGCTGTGGGTTAATGCACTGGACAGCAAGGTCAGTTTGAGCCACAAGGTTGAAGGGTCAAGCTCACCAGCAGCTCCTTGGAAACCCTATACAGGATCTCTGTGAGTCAGAACTGACTTGACAACACTTAACAACAACAACAAAAACAAAGGGCAAGTTCAAGATCAGAGACCCATGAGAAGTAATAAAAATATCCAAACTGATAGACACTCACCAAATTCCTCTACGTACATTTTTGTGTGTGTGTGTCTTTGAAACCATTAGAGATCACATTTCTTCAGTTTTTTCAGAATAAGGATGAGAGGAGACTGGCCAGAGGAGAAACTAGGAAAGAGGACCTATAGAGAAATTGACAGTGACAAAAAGTCAAGGAATGGAATAAGGCCCCAACTTAGGGGAACAAACTAGAATTTCTGGGAAAAAAAAAGAAAAAGGAAGCCTTATCTCAGGTTAGGAAGGAAGGAACTCAGGCCACTAGATGCCATGATAGCAGAGGCGGAGGAATAATGCCAAGTATCTATGGGGGAACCATGTTAGATCCATAGATCTGGAGACTCCAGATTGCGAAAAGGAGGTCCACCTACAGCAGGTGTAGGGCAACACAAGGGTTTCAGAAAGTAACTGACAATAAGATTATTTAGCTCTGCTTTAACACTTACTGAATTACAATCTTTTTGAAAGTAGGCCTTGGAAAATGTGTTTTTAATTAGTGCTCAAGATCTTTGTTTTGTTTTGTTTTGTTTTATCCCACTTTACACCTAATCTCGCTTCAGTTGACAACATCAGATACTAATAACAATTTGTAGAAATTGCAATACCAGCTCCACAACGGCATAAGCTCAAATCCCTGTAATGTATCTATCTCTGTATCTCTATCTATCTCTGTATCTATCAATCATATATCTGTATTGTAGTTCACTTAGTGGTTCTACTTGACTGATTGAACCCTGACTGATAACACTCTGTAAGGAAACTGTTGATATCTGAGATGTCATTCTCCATAAGAGTCCTTGTTTTCTACCCCCCCATAAGGCTAATAGAAGGTGAGAATGAACGTTTACTCATAGAAAAGGAAATATAAACCATGATTTTATCTCCACTGTGTTCAGACTGTTCAACTAGGAGCTAGGTAAGCTGTGTATTTTTATCTTCCTTTGTAGCCTGAGAAAATCATGCTCAGTGCTTATTTAAAATTAGAATTTGTTGCTTGGTGTTCTGTTTTTGATCCCTGCCTGATAAGCTTCAATTTCCCATGTTAATTGTCTTAAAAAAAAAAAGTTTTTATTGTGAATTGACTGATAGTTTACATGGTAGAACATCTGTATTGCATTCAAACAACGTATTTTGTTTAATTGCAATGATTACAATCCCCTCCATGTACCATCAGTTAATAGTATCTGCCTTTATTCCCTTTTTCTTTCTTTCTTTTGATGTATGCAAAAAATGCAGTAGTATATAATCATTCAAATAACCAAAGAGCACACAGCCTTTGTCTTTCCATGAGTTTAGAGTCCTCAGTTGCTCTATCTCTCCATTCCATCACCTCTGCCTCCATCTCTGTTGTCGCTGCTTCTCTGTTAGGTTCCCACATTCTGGTCATACTCTTCCCTCTTGATGGTCCTGGGGCCCTCTGTTCTTGGAATGTAAGATTAATTACTCCCCCCTGTTTGTTACAAAACTTCTACCTTTACAGTTAACAACAATCACAGCTAGTCATGATAACATTTACTCACTATTGAATCAAAAGAATCCTATCCCCAGACCCATCTAGACAACATGAAAACTATTCTGTAGGGATTCTACCTTCCTTCACTCATTCTGAAACTAAACTCGTCTTGAAAACTTGTAATTCAGCCCCCTCCCCACCATTTTAGGTAGCCAATGTCTAAGTTGCCCATCCTTATCAACCCTGTGTACCAAGGGGATAGACTTAATCTTTGATGTGAAACCTCTCCTCCTTGACTGATATTTTCAGCAACTGTATCCATAAGTAAAGGTCAAGTTCATCAAATTTAGCAATTTACATTTGCTTCCTGTATCAAACTTCTTTACCTTCCTCTAGTTGAGTTCTGATCATCAAGCCATCCAAGTTAGGTCAAATGGGTATCTGTAAGTCTGGGCCTTCTTGAGCACCTCCCCCTACTTCATATCAGCTGGATGCTTCACTCTCAGCTTTAGCCCTAATTGGCTAGGTCAATCAATATCCATGGGCTCAGGAGTACCCAAGTGTCCCAAAACTTTGGACCAACCAGCCCTTCCTCTTCTCCCTTTCATCTCAAGGTCGACAGGAGTCTGTGGAATCCTGGTCAATCTCATACTATGTCTTCAACCCTGTCTTTCCCCCACTTACACACACAAGCATACCAACATGGTCACCAGTGAGTTTACAAGCCTGCTTGTGTTTCCCATTTGAATGTCAGTCTTAGACTGGGGTTTGTACTGAAGGAACTTAATGGCTTGCCTTGATGACTTCTAGGTGAACAGCCTGCTTATTTTTGTAATAGCCAAACAGTCTGTGTCCCCCTTCCGCAGCTGGTCTTTCTCTCAAGAAGTATCTTCTGTTCCTCTAGCTGCTCCAGGCTGGTCTGCATGCCCTTTCAAGTGGGAATGTCCCACCTCAAAAGTTGTGGATGGGGCTCAGGATTCCATCTAATGCCCTATGAAGTCTACAAAGACTCCACAAGTAACCTATTTCACTAGGCAAGTTCCAGAAGCCCTTTTAGGGATTCCATTCAGTTATAGGCTGCAGACAGGCTTTTAAACTTTCTGTAATCATGTTTCCTGATATTCCTTTGTATCCCACTCAAATGTCTATTTTACAATAGTAGCAAGGGAAACCAATATCCATATGATAGTCAAGAGCCTTAACATTATTTTTCCTCTTTTACCCACTCAGCCTATGCCTCAATCCTTGTATTACAAAGCCTTGTTGTTCCAAGGTTGAGTATATATCACTATTTACCTCTGTGCCATTTAGCCCATGCAAACCTACATAAGTACTCTGCTATCATCCTTCTTCTTCCACCCCTCTCCCCCTTCATGTGTATTGTCCTCCGCTTTTTTGTATATTGCCCTCCCCATCACCGAAGCTATGATGTGACTATCCCCTAACCTGTGTCTTACTCTCCCCTCCTTCCCACCTTTGGTGACCAACAAAGATTTTTTTTCCCTTTTGGTATGGGCATCTCTTGTTAACCTTTTACAATAGTGGTCTTATGCAAGATTTGTCCTTTTGTGGTTGACTCAGCATAATGTCCTCAAGGTTCATTAATGTCATGGTGATGATTTACAGCTTCATTGTTATTTTTCAAGGTATTTTGTGCTATTTCATTTTGTGCATATACCAAAGTTTGCTTATCCATTCTTCCATTGATGAGCACATAGGCTATCTCCATCTTTTTGCTATTGTGGATAGTGCTGTGATAAACATCAGCGGGCATATATCTAATTGTGTTATGACTCTTATTTCTTGTGGATATATACCAAGTAGAGGAATTGCGGGGTCATAAGG
>NW_006408521.1:8414256-8415230 GCF_000296735.1 Chrysochloris asiatica | reverse complement strand
CATGGGAGAACATAACCTTTACATGCATCCTATCATATATTATTTCATTGCCATGCTTACAATCCCCTCCATGCATCATAAAACAACCAAAGCCTGTACCCTGGTTGTCAGCACACAGCCCCTCTCCCTCTCTGGGTTTAGAGTCCCCACCCTCTCCATCTCTCCATGTCATCATCTCTGCCTCTATCTCTAGCATCACTGCTTATCTGGGTAGGGTCCCGCACTCCACTCTTCTCCCTTGATGGTCCCAACGACCGCCGCTCCTGGACTGCAGAGTCAAACACTCCCCTCCTTTTGCTACAAAATGTCTACCTTTACATTTTCAACCTTCACAATCAGTCCTGATAACACTTATTCACTATTGTACTACAAGAGACCTATCACCATCTCCTTTCATCAGCCACGCCCACACAGATTGGATACTATTCCTTGGAAATTCTACCTTCCTCCATGCCCTCTGGATCTAGGCTCCCTCTTGAAAACTTGTAAGCCAATCACTTCTTGTCTTTGTAGCCACCCATTTTGGGCAGCCTATGTCCAAATTGCCCATTCCTGTTTATTCTGTGTATGGAGGTGGTGAGAATGATCCTCGCTGTAAAGATTTATTCCCTCTTTTGAGCTACTGCATCCATGGGTGTAGGTCTAATTCATCAAATTGTATCAGATTACTCTTTTTTTTCCTCTTCTTTCTTCTTCTAGCTGAGCTCTGATCATCCAGTCATTGAAGCCAGGTCAATCCGGTATTATCTGCAGGTGTGGGTGTTCTTATGCATATACCCTCTCTTCTTATCAGCTGAATGCATCACTCTCCATTCTAGCCTGTGGCTATGTCTCTGACTCTGGGCGGAAGAGGATACCTATCAGAGTGCATGTCTGCTTGTGTATTCCCACTGAGTATTAGTCTTGGAAGGGGGTTTGCCCTGAGGGGACCTAACCACTTGCCTTGATGTCTCCTGGGAGAGCAACTTGCTTGT
>NW_006408521.1:8400230-8401245 GCF_000296735.1 Chrysochloris asiatica | reverse complement strand
TCTCCCATTGCCTTCTTGCTTGCATGCTTTCTGCTGAGAGATCTGAGCTTAATCTGACTTGCTTGCCTTTGTATGGCATGGTTTCTGCTGAGAGATCCAAGCTTAATGTAACTTGCTTGCCTTTGTATGTAGTACTTCTCTTTTCCCTTTAGTGTATTTATTTCTGATACTCTATTATTGATCATTTGCACCTCTTTATGTACGTTTTGAATTGTTTCCAATGCTGCATCTATCTTATTTGATTGTTCCTTAGCACTTTCCTGACTTCTTCCTTTTTTTTCTCAACTCCATTGTAAAGTGTTTTGAAACATTTTATAATCATTTTTCTGAATTTCTTCTCAGCTATTTCCAAGGCCTGCCATCCTTCCAGAATGTAGTCCAGGTCTTCCTCTAGGTTATTTGTCTCAGACATTTTATCTTGTTTCTGGACATGTGCTGATATGGTCATCTGCTTTTGCTTCTTGGACATGTTTATTGTTTATCTGTTGCCTTAATACTAATTGAATATGTGTTTTGGTATTTTTTATGCTTTCTGATTGTCTCCAGCTAGATGTGATCAGGATGTGGGCTTTCCTCTTCTTATTGCTTAACTCAGAGTAACTTTCGTAAGTGTTGTCTGCCTCCCTGGTGTATTGCAGTTGGTATTGGTTCTTGCCTGGATTTTGGTGTTTTATAGAGTATGATTGTAGCTTGACTATATGGCAGCAGTTGCTATCTCTTCTTCAGTTATATAGGGAGAGATAGAGTCCCCCAAAATAACAGGGGGAGCATAAAACAGCAAAACAGCACAACAGAAAAAAAAAAGCCACCAAAACAACAACAACAACAAAGCTAGATTGGATATTGTAGTCTATAATTGCAGAAATGGAAAAGGAGGGAGAGAAAAAAAGGGGGGAGGGAATCTGTAGCTTAATATAAGTATGACTTCAATGTCCTCTTTCAGCTTCTTGTTTTCAAAGCTGTCTGATGCCACTGTTGGTTGTTATGTTATACCTCAGGATTTAATTTAATTTTC
>NW_006408521.1:8391112-8399304 GCF_000296735.1 Chrysochloris asiatica | reverse complement strand
GTTTGGTAAAACTCTCTAGTGAAGCCATCTGGACCTGTAGGTTTTTTTGGTTGGGAATTTTTTGATGACCTGATCAATTTCTTCTTTTGTTATAGGTCTGTTCTTTTGTTATAGGTCTACTTCACTTGGGGTAAGATTAATAGGTTGTGTTATTCTTAAACTGTGTCCATCTCCTCTAGATTTCAAATTTGTTGGAGCACAGCTCTTTATAGTATTCTGTTATACATTTTATTTCCATAGGTTCTGTTGTGACATTAACCATATGGTTTATTATGCATGTTATTTGTGTCTTCTCACTCTTTTCTTTTGTTAGGTTTGCCAGTTTTATTAATACCTTCAAAGAACCAGCTTCTTGTGCTATTGATACTATAGTTTTTCAATTTCCTGTCTCATTTATTCCTTCTCTAATCTTTATTATTTATTTTCTTCTGGTTACTCTAAGTTTAATTTGCTGATCTGTTTCTAATTGTTAGAGATGTTGTGTTAATGTGATGATTTTGGTTCTTTCTTCTTTTTGGATGTGTGAGTTTATTTCTATAAATTGTCCTCTCAGCACTGCTTTTGGTCTGTCCCAAAGTTTTTGGTATGTTGTGTTTTCATTCTTATTTGTTTCTAGAAATTTAAAATGTTCATCTTTTATTTGTTCTACCCAGTAGCTTTAAAGCAGGATGTTATTCAGTTTCTACATATTTGACTTTATTTCCACAATCTTATTGTTGATTTCTAATTTTATAGCATTGTGATCTGAGACAATGCTTTGTAGTTTTTTGATGTTTTTTTTAATTTATGGAGGCTTTTTTTGTGGCCTAACACATGGTTTATGATAGACAGTGTTCCATGTGCCCTGGAAAAAAGTGTGTATTGTGCTGTTGTTGGGCTGAATACTCTGTATACATCTATGAGGTCAATTTGGTTGATTGTGTTATTTAGTTCCTCTATGTTTTTGTCAAGCTTCTGTCAGGTTGATCTACCCTTTTTCAAAGGTGGTGCATTAAAATCTCCCACTATTGCTTAAGATTTGTCAATTATTTCTTCAATTTTATTAGGGTTTGCTTTATATATTCTGGGGCTGTTTCATTGGGAGCATAGATATTTATTATGGTTATGCCCTGTTATTCAATTGATCCTTTAATCATGAGATAATGTCCTTCTTTTTCTCTTATGCTGGTTTTTGCCTTAAAGTTTATTTCATCTAAGATTAGTCATTTCATTCCTGCTCTTTTTTCATTAGTTACCTTTAATTTTTAAACTGTTGTTGCCTTTGAATGTAGGGTGTGTCTCTTGTAAAGTATTTATCGAAGGATTCTGTTTTCTTATCCACTCTGCTATTCTTGGTCTCTTGACTTGTGCATTTAATCTATTGACATTCAGTGTAGTAATTTATAGTTATGAATTAATTGCTGTCATTATGTTTGCTTTTTTTGTGGTGCTGGTGGTTTCTTTATTCTGCATGCTTTCCTGTGATTAGTTCAATTTTAGTTTCTTCCAAGTTTTAATGTTTCCAAGGTCTTGGATTTTCCTTTTCTTGATGTGTTGTGAAATAATAATTTTCTTTGAGTTTTCCCTACATTCTATTAACTTTTTCCTCCTTTTAAAACTGTCTGTTTTATCCTGAAATCTACCTGACCTCCTCACTACTTGGATCTCTATTTCTATATTTTCCCCTTATTTCACACTGTAATTGTTTTGATCATAGACTGACCTCTCAGATCCTCTGATTTCATTCTTGTAGTTTTGTTGTGCTCTGGATTCTTACATCTCTCGACTGAGTTCTAGGTGTCATGTGTCAATCTCTGGTAGTTTTCTTTCTTGTTGGTTCTCATTCCAAAGAACTCCCTTTAAGATGTTTTGCAATGCTCAGTTGACTTTTACAAAGTCTCTTAACTTCTTTTTATCCTGGAATGTTTTGATACACCATCATATTGATTGACAATTTTTCTGGATAAATGAATCTTGGTTTGTAGTTTACTATTTCAGGGTTCTATATTTGTCTCCCCATGGCCTTTTGCCTGCATGGTTTCTGCTGAGAGAACAGAGTTTAATCTTACTTTCCTGCCTTTGTATCTAACATTTCTCTTTTCCCTAACTGCTTTCAGAATTCTCTCCTTGTCTTTGATTTTCGAGAGTTTGATTTTAGTATGTCTTAGTGATTTTTCTTTTGGGGTTTATCCTTCCTGGGATTCTTTCAGCTTCTTGAATGATTATCCTTTTATCTTTTATGATATAAGGGGAATTTTCTTCCAGCAGCTCTTTAACTATCTCTTCTCTGATTTTCTGTGATTCTTCCTGTTCTTGAACTCCAATCACCTGTAGGTTATTCCACTTCATGTTGTCCCATTTGAATCTTAGACTTTAGATTTTTTTTTTTTTTCCTACTTGCTCTTCTATCTTAGCAGTATTGAGAGAGTTGTCTTCAAGCTAGCTGATTCTGGCTTCCATCTCTTCAGTTCTGCTCTTTTTTCCTTTCAGTGTATTGTTCATTTCTGATGTTTTATTATTAATATTTTTGACCTCTTTTTGCAGGTTTTGAATTGTTTCCAATGCTATTTCTATCTTACTTGATTTTTCTTGTAACACTTTTCTGACTTCTTCCTCATTTTCCTCAATCTTTCTGTGGAATATTTGGATGCACCTCAGTACCATTCTCCTGAATTCCTTATTGGGAAGTTCCAAAGCCTGCCCCTCTTCCAATGGAAATTGTAGGTCTACCTCCAGCTCATATGTTTCACCTACTGTATCTTGTTTTTGGACTTGAGTAGCAATTTTCTGTTTCTTTTTAGACATTGTGGTGCTGTTGTATTTTCAGTACTTTTAAAGATGAATGCATGTTGGTGAAGTATTCATTCTCTGATTGCTTCCTGGTAGATATGAGCAGGATATGGGCTTCTCTTGCCACTCAACACAGAGTGGTTTTAGCAGGTATCAGTTATTTATGTGCATCTGGTGTATAGCATCTGGTATTTGTTCTTGTCCGGTTATATGATTTTATAGGGAATGATTGTATTATGACTATGTATCCATAGTTGTTATTTCTTACTGTTTAAGACAAGGAGAGAACAAGCACACCCTGTAGATAAAATGGGGACAAAAAACCCTGACTGGACTGAAGGCTAAAATTGCCAAAAAAACCAAACCCAAACAAAAAAAAATGATAGCAAAATATGAATAAGAGTTTAGCACCCCTTTTCAGTTTCTTGGCTTCAAGGCTGCCTGAGAAATTTCAAGATGTTTCTGTTGCACCTGATGATGTAACTCAAGATTTAGTTTTTGGTTCTCCCCACCCCCTCAGTCACCTCTCCTTAGCCTATTCAGGTTTTTCTCCTAGTGAGAACCCGTCCAGGGATGGCTAGATCCATTTGGGAAGACACTCCCATTTTAAGCTGTTCCTGTTGACTCCTCCCCCTTCTTTGAGTCTGTGCTCGATCCTTGTTATGCAGATCCAAGTGCTCCCCGTGTAGTAGAACCTTGGGCGTGGGTGTGTCTACTCACTCAGGTACCTCCTCTGGTTCCCAGATTGGAGGTGGGCAGACAGAAAATAATAAAAGAGCACAAAGAAATATTTATACCTCTATCTCTGACAACTGGTCAGACCTCTCTCATAAGAGTGCTCTCTTTTGACTTTGTATCTGCTCCTTCCCGTTCAAAATGGCTGTGCCAGGATTCGTTGGTGACTCCAAATCAGAAAACATCTGCTTTCTGGCCTCTGCTCCAAACCCACTTTTTGGTAAGTTTTTGATCCTCCCTTTATATGAATTTCATAGTTCTGGGACCATCCTTTAAAACTGTTTCATCTGATTTTTATGTTATTACTGGTGGAAGTCTGTACCAAGACCATTCTTAATATTAAGCAAGTAAAGGAAACTCTAGGTAGAACTGGATTGTGCAAATGATTAAGCACTCCACTGCTAATTAAAGGATCAATGGTTCAAACTCACCTAGAGGTCCCTTAGAAGAAAGTCTAGCAGTCTCCTTCTGAAGGTCACTGTCATTAAAACCCTGGGGAGCACATTCAGCTTGGCAACACATGGGGTCAACATGAGTCAGAATTGCCTCTATGGCAACTGGGTTAATGTTTTCTTTTATTTGAAAGGAAACTTTGCTGAAAGCAATGGTTCCAGGATGCTTTAAAAATAAGCAGTATACAGATGCTATGATCAAACTAAAGACTGGATATGTGCTACCATATTTCTATTTTGAGTAAAAATTTAAATGGATAGCATTGCATATCTACAGCACCTTCTTAACAATTCCAAAATTTACAAAATGCATAATTGATTTTGTTGCAAAACCTGATCTCCCACACCCCTGCTGGAGTATTTTATAGTATCTGCTGCATTCAAAAGGAAATAATCTTTTTAAAATATGAAATGCACTGGATTCATAAGTAAATCCTCCCTCAAAATTTTGGGTAAGGTATTATGCTGCTAGGATAATTTTGATTAAAATCAGTTAATATTTACTGAGGTTAATTATGACGCTGGTCATTGAGAAAGTACATTACATTCATTATCATGTTTAGTCCTCATAACAACTCAATGGGATGCTTCTGAAGTATTAATATTTTCCATTTTTCAGATAGAAGAACATCAAGCTTTGATTAATTTAATAACGTAAATATTCAAGTTTCCATAACTTGTTAGATGACAGAACAGTGATTCAATCCCAGGCTATCTAGCTTTATAGTTAACTGTGCCATTATTAAAAAACAAATCTGGATAAAATAAAGAACAGGTTGCTCTCCTATGTGCCCATGGATTAGAAAGTAGTCATAAATATGACTTTTTTTGGTATTGCATTTGAAACAATTCAATGAACACTTTCTTGTCTACAGACCCAAAGACTGATATTTTTAAGCTTGTGAGATACATCTTTAAGATCTCTGCTCTGGAATTTCTTATAAAATATTCATTATTGTATAATATAGTCTATTATATTAAATGATGGATATGTTGTTGTTAAGTGCTTGTGAGTGAATTCTGACACATAATGACCCTGTATAGGATTTCTGAGGAGTGGCTGGTCAGTTTGAACTGCTGACCTTGTGTTTCAAACTGACCTTGCAGTCCACTGCATTAACCCACAGCGCCTTACCCGAACTACAAATGATGGATATAAGGCCTGATTAATGTTTAACAATCATATGAAACTTTTACTTTGAAGAAAAAAATGCACATGTTTAGTTTATTATTTAGTAACACCTTTTCTACTAAGTTGGCAAATAAGTTTCTTGTTGTTGTTATGTGCATTCGAGCCAATTCTGACTTATAGTGACCCTATGTAGGGTTTCCCAGGAATGGCTGTTGGATTTGAATTGCTGAGTTTTCTGTTGAAAGTCCAGTACTTATCCTACAGGACCACACTTGTTGTTGTTGTTCAGTGCCGTCGAGTTGATTCCGACCCATAGCGACCCTGTATAGGGTTTCCCAGGAGTAGCTGCTGAGTTTGCACCACCCACCTTGCAGTTTAAATGGCTTTGCAGTCTGGTGTATTAACCCACACTAGGACTCTGCAAATAACTTTAGTCATACGGTACTCAACAAAAAATATTTCTTACATACCCACAAGAAACTCATTGGAATGGAAAGAATGTAAAGTATTTTATTATGAACAATGCTCAAAGGAAGACTCTTTAGTTTGTACATTCCATGGTTTAGTTTTCAATTTATGTTCTCCTCCAAAGAAATTATGTGCAAGGAAAGCACCTGTAATCAAATCCCAGCTCTTCTCTATACCAGCCATGTGGATTTGGTGAGTAAATTAGGTAGCTTCTTAAAGTCTCCGTTTTCTCATCTATAATTTTGGAAAGTAATATCTCTTTCAAAAAGTAGATGTGGGGATTAAATCAGATACTTTACAAAGGAAGCCTAATGTAATGCCTGATAACCTGCTTGATGAACTAAGAAGTCATATGCATGTCTTTGCTTTTCCAATGTTTAGGCCCTCTTTTTGCCATTTCATCAGGATGTTTTATTGAGTTTCATGAGATCATCCTTGTTTCTCTAGTTACAAGAGGCTTCTAGGAGATCCTGTGCTGAAGCTTTCAATCATCTTGCTTTTCCTCCGGCAGCAGGCCACTGTTTGAAGTTAGAGTCTGTTTCAGAAAAAGCAGATGGAATAAGGAAGGATAGAGGACAATCCCTGGATTTCTTGTTTCCTGAATTATGAACATATTCTATAACTGTGCTTGCTGTTTTCCCAATCATAGTGCCTTGCTTCATATAAGGGGAGTGGAGGATAGAGAATTAATCCAGGCTAAACAGGAACTCCTTAATAAGATCCCATTAGGGGGTGCCGTGTGGCTCAAAGGACTATTATTAAGCATTTATATAGCACTTTGTATTTACAAAGTAGTTATAATTATTTTTATCAGTAATTTATAATTCACAAAGACTCTCAGAGCCTAATTGATACTGTCATCTCCATTTCATAAATGAGGAAACAAAGGTAGTCAACTAAAATCACATCATTTCCCTAAGGTTTCAAAGAGCAACTGCTTCAGAACCCTGTTTTCTAAAAGGATATATGCTCTCAGCCTTTTTCCTCTTGTGGAAGGTTTACCAGGCTAAACCCACAAAGTCAATTATGACTCAAAGTAACCCTACAGAACTGGGTCTAAATCTTTTTAGAAATAGACTGAGGCATCTTTCTCCCATGGAGCTCTGCTAGGCTACCAATCTTTTGATTAACAACCAAGCACTGTATTCACTGTGCCCCCAGGACTCAGTTGAGGAAAATATAGGTACGATTAAGCAGGATAGGATAACTTTACTTGGCATCGTCACATTGTTTGTTGTTTTTGACTGCCGTAGGGTTGGTTTCAACTCCCAGTGACTCTGCTCTGTTCAGGGTTTCCAGGAGCAGCAGCTGGTGGGTTTGAAGCTCCGAATTTGCGGTTAGCAATCCAGTGCTTGTTTTACAGCATCACGCCAGGACTCTACATTACAAGGTCACTTATCCTCACGTTTATCCATTTAAAATGACCCCCTAATATTGTAAATCTGCCCACTTTATACCAGATGGTCGAGACCTTTGCTGGACTTAGTTTTGCAATCAAAAATATCTTTCAAAAGAATTTAAGTGAAATAGAGATGTTTCTTTCGAAAAACAAACCTTTCCATCACGAATCTCAAACCTTGCCACTCTTCAATTAGTAGTGTATTCCCTGTAAGCAGTAGTTTAAGGGGTGCGGTAAGGAGCAAGGCACTTCCTGTGGAAGTCAAGAAGTCCCCAAATCAGTCTCCAGTCAGCTCGTCTCCTCCCCCGCTCTCATTAATTTGCTTTTCTTTCCTGCATCAAAAAATTTCCGTTTTGTTTCCTTGTGAATCACTCTTAATCATATACCGAGGGATTCTCTCCTCTTAATTCGCCCCATTCTCTTCCTCATGCTATGAAAACAATGCTCCCTACCACAGTGAAACATGCAGTAATTCAGAGATGGTCACACTTAAGCATGCAAGCTGCTTCCAAATGGCTTAGCAAAAAATAAGTAAATGTATTTTAGAAAATAAAAATATATTTACTTAATCCTCGCAGCAATACTGTGTATTTGTATTACATACTTGTTAATGTATTTGTCATTTCTGTTAAGTGCCGTCGAGTGGGTTCAGACTCAAAGCATCAATGTATAGGGTTTCCCTTAGCAAGAGCAGAAACCAAGCAGGCATGGAGCTTGTGGTTTGCAGTTCCGTACTTTTCATATGGAGCTACTGTAAATATATATAATATATATATTATATATATATGCCAAGTGGCATCATTGATGGCGTCAAGTGTGGCAGCAGTAGTGAGGCTGGCCCAGGGTGTCGCTATGAGTCGGTTCCGACTCGATGGCACCTGACAACAACTATATATATATATAGTTGATGTTTTGTTGTTGTTGTTAAGTGCCATAAAGTCAGTTTTGACTGATAGCAACCCTGCATTAGATTTCCAAGGTGCAGCTGGTGAGTTTGAACCATCAACCTTGTAATTCAAACTGACCTTGTCATCCAGTGCTTTACCAGGACTTCAAGCAATATATAGTTTGACCGAAAAATAACATATATTTAGATATTGTACATACATTATGATCTATAACATATAAAGACATGTATTATACACAAATATGTGTTTTTATAATATTATTAAGTGCCATCAAGTTAGTTTTGATTCATACATATAAGATACATAAACATCCTATATATATATATATA
>NW_006408521.1:8383676-8390647 GCF_000296735.1 Chrysochloris asiatica | reverse complement strand
AAATATACTGATTTTAGGTATAATACCAGAAGTCCAAACCAGTGTCAATGAGTTGATTTGACTCATGGTAATCCAGTATGCACAGAGTAGAAATTTGCTCCATTGGGTTTTCATGACTATGAACTTTGTGAATAGATTCCAAGATCTTTCTTCTGCAGTGCCTCTGGGTGGATTTGAACCACCAACCTTTTGCATAATAGCCCAACATTTGACTATTTGTGCTACCCACAATTTGAAAGCAAGTTTAAGTTCTAGGCATTGTGTCTTTAAATACCTACCCTTTAAATATGGCATGTATCTTTTAGGAATAAGACCATTCTTTTTGATCATTATAGTAGTTACACATAGGAAACAATAATAATTCTTAATATGATCTGACACCCAGTTGATGGTGAAATGTTCCCAAGTGTTACAAGAATGTCTTTGATAGCTATTTCCTTTGCTGGTAGTCCTGGGAAATCTTGAATGTAAAGTATAGAAAAGTTTCTGAAGAAGACAGACTCAGCACAGTGTACAGGTTAAGTCCCATCCAAGGAGGCATCCTCAATGCTTTGCTCAACAGTCAGGATGCAGCATTAGCAAGAGAGAATTGGTACTACAAAGAGGCAGTGAGAAGTCACTGGATATACTTTTTCCCTGTTTACAATTTGCCTGTTTGGAACTGAGCTAGTAATAGACAAAAAGAATTTATAGACAATCTCATACTCCTAAATTTGTACACAAATGCCCTTACATATGCTCAGTCATGCACACACACAGAGGGAAATGGGTAGAAAGAGAGAGGGAAAAGAAAGGGAAAAAGGAGGAAGGAAGGAAGAGAGGGAGGCAGGCAAGGAAATGACCTTTCTTTTCTTTTTTCTTTTTTTAACCCTTCATTTCTGGTTCACAACAATGCCCTTTGAACATCAGTACATATAATGAATTGTCCATAAATCTCAAATTATTTCTCTCTTCTAGAAATGAAGCTCACAAATACTTCCTCTCCAACATGAACAACAAAGTGCCCATCAGAAAATAATTTTCAGTGAGGAGACTTTTGATTAGATTTTTTTAAAGTCCTATATGTTTTCTGAAGCGGTATTTATTCTCTTATAAATCTGAAGGCTTGAAGTCCAAAATGACGTTGTTGGAAGGGTCAGTCCCTCTGTGAAGTCTCTAGGGCAGAACATTCCTTGCCTCTCTTAGCTTCAGATTGACAGCAACTCTTGTCCTTCCTTGGTTTAAAGATGTATCACTGCAATGTATGCCTCTGTTGTCACATATCTCGCCACGGTATTCTTTGCTCAGTGTGTGCTTCTTCTCCTTTACTTATAAGAACATCAGTTGTATTGAATTTAGGGACCAGCCTACTCCAATGCAATTAACTTATTACATCTGTATGGATTCTATTTCTAAATAAGGTTACATTCACAAGCATTGGGGATTAGAATTTAATGTATCTTTTGGGCAGGGATACAATTCTATGCACTACACCTGAGTAGGATCAGAACAAGTCTGTTCAATAGCTCTCAAGGCACTGATAGATTGGATAGACTATGGCTATGACACATGGACCCACTGAGCACTACAAATAAATGTAGCATGTAATTCCTCTGATATTCTAACAAGGTCAGCTGTTCAAACCCACCAGCTGTTCCTTGGAAACCCTATACAGGGTTGTTGTGAGTTGGAACTGACTCAACTTCACTTAATGACAATAAAGTGGGATGGAGCATGGTAGCTATGTAGAATAAGCATTGAACCACAAACCACTATAGGGTGGTTGGAGCCCACTAGCCATTGAATGGGAGAAAGATGAGGCTTTCTGCTCAAATATAGATTACAGTCTCAGAAACCCTAAACAAGGTTGCTATGAGTTGGAACTGACTCAGCAGCATTTAACAACAAGAACAAAGTGAGGATAATCATTCATCATGTATACTTAATAAAAGAGTTCTGAAAAGCATCTCCTGTAGGATCTCACAGAGCATATCCACTGCTATGGAGTTGATCTGACTCAGAGCTATAGGATTTCCAAGGCTCCCATAAACCTTTGTGGAAGCAGAAAGCCTCATCTTTCTCCTGCAGAGCAGCTGGTGGGTGTGAACTGTGGACCTTGTGGTTAGCAGTCCATTATTTATCCTATAGCACCATCAGAGCAGAGTGTAATGTGTGTAATAAATGTTGGCTCTTAATGTCATTTTTACTTGAGTTACATCTTAGAACTAGGGTGTGGTATTATGAAATGAACCAGCTCTCTATTTGATAGAATACAAAAAAGGCACAGTGATGTGCATGTTTCCTGTGACTTGACATTCTTCTCTCCTGGTGAGATATAGGAAAGATTTTTACGGGAAAATAATCCAAGGTATTAAACTTCATTTAATTTTGAATGCTTAGAGTACCTTAGATTCTGGGTGGTTCAATGGCTAAGCACCTGCTAATGAAGAGATTAGAGTCCTGGTATGGCCCCTTAGGATAAGAACCAGCCACTCCTTGTAATGTCTGTACAAGGTCTCTGTGAGTCAGAACTGGTGCCACAGCACATAACAACAACAGCAAAGAGACTGGTGGTTCTAGCCCACCAGCTGTTCTTCAGGAGAAACGATCTGGCAATCTGTGTTTGTAAAGATTACAGCCTAGGAAACCCCATGGGGCAGTTATTCTACTCTGTCCTATGTTGTTGTTGTCCGTCAAGTGCAGTCAAGTCAGTTCCAACTCGTAGTGATCCTCTATAGGGTGCCTTATGTGGGTTAATGTGTTGGACTGCAAAGTCACTTGAACTGCGAGGGCAGCGGTTCAAGCTCACCAGCCATTCCTCGGAAGCCCTACACAGGTTTACTATGGGTCAGAAATGACTCAAGAGCCCTTAACAGCAAACAACAACATGGAGTCAATATGAATTGAAATTGACCCAAACAGCACTCAATAAAAGCAAAAGTATCAAAATGAAAGAAAAGTTTTAAATGGCCTTAGATATTCCCCCTTGTATCTCCAATAAATCTGGAAGTATGATAAATACTACTGCATATTAAGTGCCATCCAAGCACCTGAATTCAGCTCATACTTAAAAGAAAGCAAGTTTAGCACATGGCTTCATTGTGTTGTGAAGTACATGTAAAAGAAGAATTAATTTATTTACTTTAGCATGTGTTCAAGACACTGAAATTCTTAACAGGTTTGGTAATTGATCTAAAAAATTGATAATTGATGAAAAATATATATATTGACCGAATTTTTGCCCTGATTACTATGAACAGTTCAATTCAGTACATAGACTTGGTAATCATTATCGGTACAATTTTGAGACCTTTTATTTAAACATTAAAAAAAATGCATTTCTTAGAAAACTATCATATCCGTTTTCACCACTGTGACAAAGTTGTATCCTCTGCTACTAAAATTGTACATTTCATTGAAAAGAACCTTCACAACAGCAAATTTATACATTCAAGTATGCTTGTAAGGTGAACACATAGCAATGTAGTGAGAATAAAACATAAGGAAGAAAACAAACTACACTTTGAGAGATAATTTTGAAATTCTATCTATAGCATCTTAGTAAACTAGAGTGAGTTATTTTTAATAAATTATTATTTTTAATTATACAGTTAATATATATTACAATTTGGAAAAGCAATTGTAAAATGTAGGGAAGGAGAAAGAAGACAGACTATGGTAGATGAATTATTGAATTCTGACTATAATCTGCAATGAAAATCATTCTTGCAGTTTTATAGAGTTTGGAATGCAGTGCAGAGAGAGGCAGAAAAAGGAAGTGGGAAGAGAACATTACAGAACTGAATGGAGATCAATGGCATCCCTAAGAATGAGAGCTCTGCCTTTGTCAGAGCTCTGTTGTTCTTTATTCGAAATACTCTTGCTATTCAAGATCTGGGCCTCCCTTGGATGTAATCTGTCATTCTTGCCAAGTGTGTGTGGTATTTTTGGGATGTGGACAACTCTCCACAGGAACTTGGCTGAGACCTACAGATATATTTTTACCTCCAAAGGCAAACAACCAGGACATTAAGTTGTTCTGCCATTTAGCACTTAACATTTGAACCATAGTGGGCCAGTTTAGTGTGGTCCTTTGTGCATGGAAATTAGAGTGCTGTCATCCATCTTTTAGGCTTTGATTTTTTCAAGACTTACAAAATAGGAGATCATAGAATTCAAAGCTGGGTAGATCCTCAGAGACATAACTCCTTTGTTTAATAACTGATGAAAACTTGATCCAGATGGTGTAGTATAGGGGGAAAAGACCAGGATGAAAAGCCTAGGATTTAATATACCTTGAAATTCTGGGCCAACCATATAACCAATCTGAATTTCAATTTCCTCATCTGAAAATTGACGCAATTGTCCAAGATAAGTCCCAAATGTCATTTAGTTTTCTAAATCCAACATCCTATAATTTTGAGATTCTATGAAAGTGGAAAAGTTAAGAATTTTTTGCTACAGTCCTCAATATGAAACACCTAGTTTAGATCCCCCCCTTCCTTTTACTTTGGTTAAAGCTTAAAGACTAAGGCTACCTTGAAAGTGGCTTTGCTGTATCAGAGGAGACAGGGTCCAATAATTTGGTGCCTGCCATGTTAATGGTAGGGGATAATATGGAAAACAAAATATTCCATAACTTAATTCTCTACTGCTGATATCTCTTCTCGGCACTGTAAGATAAGTACCGGACCACATGGTTGTTGGAATCACAAGTTCGGCTGTTCAAACTCACCAGCCAATCCTTGGAAATCCTATATAGGGTCACTATTAGTCAGAACCAACTCAATAGCACTTAATAACAACAACATAAAAATCATAGGATGAGGGATTGATGGATATGAACAGATATATCTTCTTCAGACAAAGATTAATTGTTCAGATGTTTATGAAGAGTAGGAGTTATATCAATTATATCTGTATATATTAAAGATCTTGTTTGGACATTTGTATGGACATTTTTATGACTCATAAAGGTCATAAAAATAAGGAAAGGAGAAAGGCATCAAATAAGAGCATGTGATAATTTTTAAATACACACTATTTTATGAGGTAGGTGATAATGACCTTATTCTTTGTTGTTGTTCTTAGGTGCCATTGAGTCACTTCTGACTCATAGTAACCCAGTGTTCAACAGAAACAAACACTGCCTGATCCTGAACCTTCCTAACAATGGTAATATTTGAGACCTTTTTAAAAAAAAGCACAAAACTTTTTATTGTGAATTGAGTGATAGTTTACATGGGGGAACATCAGTCTTATACTCATCCTACTGTATTTGTTTAATTACAATGATTACAATCCCCTGCATGCTTCAGCATTCAACAGTATTTGCTTCTATTCCCTCTGTTTTTGTTTGTTTGTTTGTTTTTGGATGTGCACCAAAACACTTCGGAATATACAATCATTCAAGCAGCCAAAAGGCACACCCTACAAGCCTGGCCCCCAGCCCCCAGCACATATCCCCTCTCCTTCCATGAGTTTAGAGTCCTCTGCTGTCATCATCTTTGTCTCCATCTCTGGTGTCATCACTGCTCTGGGTAGGGTCCCACACTCTGCTCCTGCTCTTCTCCCTTGATGGTCCCAGGGTCCTCTGCTCTGGGACTATAAAATCAACCACTCGTACCCCTTTTTGCTATAAAACTTCTACATTTACAGTTGCAACAATCACAATTAGTTGAGACAATTTTTTTGCAACCTATGTGCCAATCCAGTTCATTGAAGGTCTTCATTTTTTTGGCTGATCTTTTATAATTTACCACACATGGTATCTTTTTCCTAAGACTGGTCCAAGGTACCTGCGATGTCTTACCATGCTTGTTTCTAAGGAGAATTCTGACTGTACTTCGTCCAAGATAGATTTGTTTGTTCTTCTAACAGTCTCTTGTACTTTGAATATTCTTCACCAGAATCATAATTCAAAGGGATCAATTCTCCCGTCTTCTTATTCATTATCCAGCTTTCACATGCTTGGATCAGGAACACCTTAGCTCTGTTCTTAGAGATAAGAAAATTTCAACTCTCAGTGGTTTAAGTAACCTGTTTACATTACCATTACAAAATAAAATAATTATACTATAAAGTAAAATAAAAGGTTTTAAGTTCATAATCAAAATCAGTTCAGCTTAAGTCAAATCAACTTGATGGCAGTAGATTTGGGCTTTTGGTGACCAAATAAAAAATTTAATGTCTAGAAGTTCTTATTTGATGGATAATAGCAATATTTACTCAATTCTTTACTTAACTGCGGCCAACCAGGCCTGTAAACCGGAACTTTATATACATTCTCATCTCATGCACACAGTGCTAAGCCTCTAGAATGAACTTGATGTAATAAGGTCTATTTTCTCCAGAAATTTTCCTAGTTATCTAACTCTCGAGGAATCTTTTTTATAAATCCCAATATCATTGGTGTTCTTTGGTATTTGTCACTTAGAATATAGTTTTGTTTGTTTGTGTATGTGTGATTTGTCTCCTTGACTCTGCTCAGCAGAAGACTTCTCACCTGTCCAATTACAATGTGAGTCTTTTGAGTGGAGGAGGCCCTTTAGTACTTAAAAAAAGTAAATGAACTTCATTTGTAAGACTTCTGTATGTATGTCTTTATGTTGGTACACAAAATTAAATGAGCTTGTATTCTTATTAGCACAGGATGGGATTATAATAAGCCCAATTTTTCCATTTCACTGTCGGTTCTTACTCCTCAAAAGAGAGAAAGGAGCACTGTTTCTGACATCTGAAAAGACACTATTTTCCTTAACACTACATTAACAAAACCTTGGTTGAAAATTAGAAGACCCTTCGTTTCTTTCTGTCTTGTAATAGTATAAATGCCAAATGAAAAAAAGATACAGTCTGTACATATTCGTTTATTCTAGTCAATGATTTAAGTACAGACACCTAGTACAGAGCTCCAAAAATGAGAGGAAGCATTGATTAGTGAACCTTGTGCATCCTGTTCAGAGATCAAAGGGGCCAAGGAGCAGGGATTA
>NW_006408521.1:8382284-8383576 GCF_000296735.1 Chrysochloris asiatica | reverse complement strand
TACTGAATGTAGCACCACTGAGAAGTGAAGTTTCTCACAACATGGTATTACTTAATGCAAACCACTCCATTCAGCAGCTGCAAAGAGGAAAATGAGAACAATCCTGAAAATTATTAATTAGGTAAGCTTATGCTTAGTGTCCCTTTCATGAAATAGAACCAGTTCATTTCAAGCTTGTGCCAACTTTCCATGTAAAGGTGCTTGGGAGAAGGCCAACCTGTATCACAGGTAGATTCCTTTTAGAAATAAACATAAAAGTACGTTGTTACAGCAGCAACATAACCACACCTCACTTGCCTTCAAACTGCAGTCCTTATGCGTTGTGACTTTCTGGCGCTGCTCACACACCAGAAATATGTTTCTCAGTTACTTCATCTATAACAGGGTGGAGGTGAGGTCCTTAAAACAAGAAGGAACTAAGTTATAAAGATTTAAATAATAATACTTGACATCTGAATAGTGCTGGATAGTTTTTCAGGTATTTTCACACCTATCCTTCCATTTGCTCATTGTAACCATCTTGCATGACCTGGTGATTTCACTGATGTGTAAACTCAGGTTAAAGGTAAGTAACTTGCCATGGGTCACAGTTGATAAATTAGCAGAGTAAGGACTTGCATCCTGACTTTTCAGTGTAGTGGTATTTCTATCAAAATACAAACTTTTAGAAACTAGTTAACGTTGGCAAAGCTCCTCACACAAGCAGTAAGAAAATGGAAAAGAACAATAAATCAACGCAGGAGTGAGGATGCAGGACATTCTAGAGGGATATTGGTAGGGATATACAAAAAAACACTTGGCAACTAATTTCATGATTTTTAGGTTCATGTGCCAACCATCACTACTCGCTGGGTACTCAGCTACTGTTGTGGTGATGTAGGATCAGCGCTGGACTGTGAACTACAAGGTCAGCAGTTCACACCCACCAGCTGCTCCTCTGAAGCACTATACAGGGTTGCTATGAGTTGGAACCAACTTGATGGCACTTAACAATAGCTAATTTAAAGGTTGAAGATTTGAGTCCCCCTAGAGTCTTGGTGTCCACCACTCATCTGTCAGTTTGTCATACTGTGGTGGCTTGTGAGTTGCTGTGATTCTGAAAACTATGCCACTGGTATTTTAAATACCAGAAGGGTCACCCATGAGGGACAGGTTTCAGATGCGTTTCCAGAAGAAGACAGACTAGGAAGAAGGAGTGATGAACTACTTCTGATTATTTAGTCACTGAAAACCTATGAATAGAGGAACATTGTCAGATATAGTGCCAGAAAATGAGTCCCTCAGGTTGGAAG
>NW_006408521.1:8373571-8379419 GCF_000296735.1 Chrysochloris asiatica | reverse complement strand
AACAGATCCGTGTTGGAAGAAGTGCAGCCAGAGTGCTCCTTGGAGGCCAGATGGCCAGACTTCGTCTCTCATTCTTGGGGCATATTGTCAGGAGGGACCAGTCGCTGGAGAAGGATATCATGTTTGGTAAGGTGGAGGGTCAGAGAAAAAGGGGAAGACCCCCAAGGAGTTAGATTGACCGAGTGGCAGCATCGATGGACTCAAGCGTGGCAACAGTAGTGAGATTGGCCCAGGATCGGGCAGTGTTTCGTTTTGCTGTACATAAGATCGCTCTGAGTCGGGTTTCCGAGGAGAGGCTGGTGAGCATGAACTGCAAACCTTGTAGTTCAAAGGACTTTACAGTCTGGCGCATTAACCCATAGCGCCACACCAGGACTTCTGTAGGGAACCTTGGTCTGGTTATGTGCTATGGAGTCGGTTCTGACTCATAGCGACCCTATACAAGGTTTCCGAGGCTGTAAATCTTTATGGGAGCAGAAAGCCTCATCTTTCTCTGCAGAACAGCAGGTAGTTTCGAACTGCTGACGTTAATGTTTGCAGCCCAATTCGTAACCACTTCACTACTAGAGCACCTTATTTAACCTTATCTCTGACACACATAGGGTGACTGTGAATCTAAATTAATTAGATGGCAACTGTTTAACAGATCAACTATCACTTTAAAAAATATATATATTATTTTCTCCTGAGTACATGCAGTTGATTTAGTTTAAGTTTTTGTTAATTATAATCACACTCCAGGTATGCCTTCCTGAAGACCTCTCAAGTCAACAATTCTTTTCACAGATTATAAATTAGAGTGAGTGCTTCGTGAAAGTGACGTAGCTCATGAATTCTTGCCCCTTTTCACAACGGTTTTATTATGGTAAATTAAAAAAATATATCTATATAGCAAAACAATATTTTAACAATCTTCACATGTATAATTCAGTGACATTATGCTCAATATGTTGTTCACAGGCACCATGAACTGTTCCCCAATTTTTCCATCCCTCCTCTGATTTTATTCTTAGTATTAAGTTTGGGAGAAATCTTGCTTTTACCCCATAATGTACATCTCTCATGACTCACTTCTTAAAGTCATGAACTTTTTCTGAAAATTGTCTTTCTGCTTTTCTTGCTGAACTTACCATGTAGGCTCTTTTCCTTAGCAGCTCCCTGATTTCTTTCTTCAGCGGATTGTTTAGTTTTTCATTATTAGGAATCCCGATGCCACTGGTGTTGCTTTCTATTTCAGAATCTCAAGGTGGAGATGCTCGCTTGGCTTTTCTCCAAAGTTTTTGAATTCACCTGTGTGTGATTCGCCCCACCTTGGCACATTCTCCCCACCTCGATCCCCTCTTCTGCCGCTCTTTCTCATTAACTTTGTGCAGCAGGCTTATGTTTCCCTATTTTTTTCTTGTGCTTTTCTTGGGAAGGTGGTGAAAATATATGGTCATCTGTCAGATACACTGTCAGATGCAGACAGCTTAATGTCTAGAGTTGGCGTCTTCTGTTAAGGCTAAATCTTTCGCCAAGTCAATGTTAGGTTTTATTTCAGGAGTATAGCATTCATTGCCTCCATCTGGTCAGATAATGTGTATTACTCTTTTTCCCCTCTATCTTTTATTCAGGTGACCTCTGCATGCTTCAACTTCTCTAGTCAAAGATTTCTACATAGCTTGTATTATTGTTTTTAGGAATCTGAGAGTGCATAAAATCTTTCTGGGGATGTGTTCTCACAGGGATGGTGATGGTTGTGTGGCTGTCTTCTTGCTCAGCAATACATAGGTATTAAAAACATCCTCACCCTCATCTCTAGTGAAGTTATTAGAGATATGCGGGGTGGTTTACAGGCTTGATGTTTACTATAAAGGTGAAGAGCATACCATACGGATAACACATGAATCTTTTCCCTTTTGTTCCCTACTCTGGAAGAATGAACACCAGCTGCCTCAGCTGGAGACTATTAATTCAGGAAGCTTGACTGTCCCTAGAAATTCCCTGTGGACCCACATGGCTTGTCTGCGGCTAGCTATTTTTCTTTCCTTCCATTTCTTTAATTCCCCATTTCAATGATCCTTTATTTCAAAATTAATTTTAATTTTATTTTTGATGATTTAGTACAAAGGGGCTTCAAAAAGTTCATGGAAAAATTCGATTATCTTTAAATTCCACTTAGGAAGCCTCTTCATATATTTAATATCACTCAGTGCCCTTGAGTTTTCTTTACTAGCCTCTGACACTCACTTTCTATACTTTGTCATCTTTTGTCAAGTTTAACTTCTTTGTTTTCATTTTTAATTTATATTTTGTATTTTTAACTCATCTTTGTCCATCTTTTTCCAGCTGTCTTTCTTACATCTCATTTGTTTCAATGTTTTGTCCGCATTATCCATTCAGCAAATATGCATTAATCATCTACTATGTGCAAATCTTGGCATATAACACCACTCTTCCTCTTATTTTTTTAAAAACTCAATTGTGCTTCTCCTTTTCAATAATACATTTCTCTCTCTGTATATCTTCTGTCAGATTTAATTTTATCCTAGAGTCTTTTGTCAATGTTTATTAGCCTGCATTGTAAATTGCAAATTCACTTTGCTTTTCATGTTCTGTACATTGGTATATGAAGATCTGAAATCATAAGTATCTGTGTTTCTCAAATTTATTATTTTTTTTATATTACTGAATATTTTGGATATTTAAATTTCTCAAATTTATTTTTTATGTATATTACTGAATATTTGAAAATATTTCTGTCATGTTCTTCCCACAGTCTCCTGGTGGTATTGTTTATTTTCTAGTGGTATTATTTATTCTGTCTGCTATGATGCCGTAGGACCAGAAGTAGTCTGTGAACCCCAGGTCAGCAGTTTAAATCCACCAGTTGCTCCTTGGAAACTCTATGCAGGGTCACAATGAGTTGGAACCAACTTGTCGGCACTTAATAACAACAACAACAACAACAACAACAACCGTATTATTTATTCTCAGGTGAATCAAGAGGAACGGACACTGCGCTCTGGGACTTCCTAGGTAAGTTCTTTAGAATGGCAACACATCTCTGTATTGGTCCTCCATTGATGGTGTCAGTACCTTCTGTAGAGTCATCTTTCCCAATGAGTACCAGGTTTTCTGCAAGTTAAGAGTGGCTCCTTTTCATTAATGCCAAACACATATTTAGTCAACAAAAATAACTTGAATGAGTTCTGTATGTAAGATTTGGCTAGAAGGATCCTTTTTATTAAACGGTCAGGTTTACTCTTTATGCAGATGCTTGTTTTCTATGTGACTCTCAGTGGAGCCACTTCTTGGTTCTCTCCTCCCTTGGATTTTATTCACCTTTGCCCCAGTGCTTGGTATTACTGCTGCTGCATTCAGCGTGGGCAGCGAAGACATTCACATTACAGAGTTTTTCCTTTCTACTTAATTTATATATCATGGTGGGTTTTGTTTTGTTTTGTAATTTTTCTGAGTGTCCTCTTGTAATGGTTTTGAGACTTTACTGCTTTGGTAGAGTCATGGGTTCCTGGCATCCTTTCTGAATTATTTCAACTTCCACTCTCCTTAGGTACTCATCCTCTCTGATAAACCAGAATGTCCAGAGGTCTTTCTCTTCAAGTGATCTGACTACATAGATGGTGCTTACTACAGAAGGAAGACAAATGTAACACTTTCCCTTGAACTGTTTGGAAATAGGCCTCTTGGCTTCTATATATTTTTTTTTTCTTGGTAGTGTTGAATCTCAAATGGAATTAGCAAGCTTTGTAACTCCCATTGATGTAACTCTTCCTTAGATGACCCTCTAAGTGAACAATTCTCGCCTATTTGACTCAGCCTTTGATCTTCTGGGGTTATAAGAGTTTGCTTTAAATATAAGCCACTCCCTTCTCCCACTATCCTGAACTGTTTCACTCTACAAGGCAATGCACAATTGGTTGGCAACTGCCAGCAAATGACACCAGTAGCCACCAAATTTCTAGTTCCTCCGACCCAACACCAGATTGCAAAAAATTAGCTTACCTTTTCCAACCCCCTTGCCTCTACCATAGAGAAAATCTGCATTGGTTCATTACTGGGTTCATTACTTTTAAAATGGCAGCATATTGAAAAAAGAGAACTGAGACTCAGGCTCTGGGTGGTTGGGGTGATGTTATCTCAGCATCTTAGAGAAGGCATTTAAGAAGAACAAGGAAAATGATTCATACCTTACCTGCTTGGTTATCAATTTTCTTACATTATATGTGTCTGTAGCTTTTTTTTGTTGTTGTTTAGGAAACATTGCCCTATGTTTCAATGGAAATCACCATTTACATTACAGAGACATGTTGTCTTTAGTAAGAACACCGCAAAATGTGTTAAATGCTCACTTGAATGAGCATTCAACATATAAGATTGTTGAGAGATTTTTATGAATGTTTAAAAGTAAAAACATATAAACTTGAACATATTTTTGAAAATTCAAATGCCATAGGGTTATCAGCAGGCACTGATAATTTATGAGAATAAGCAGTTCAGTTTAAACAATGATTATTATTGACAGTAACTAAAATATAATTAGATTTCAATTATAGTGCTAATTGTACTGTCATGTATACTGCTTTATTAACATCAATAAAGACACCGATATTAAAGACACATTTTATTTAAATTCATTGTGTCAAATTATTGTTGATTATGTCAATGCAAAAGCAAAACAAATTCACTCTCAAAGACAGTTATTTTCTTGACAATTCCATTCCTTTAGGAAGATACTCTTTCACTTTGAGAAGACTGAAAGAGTAGTCCTAACTTCTCTTATATGATTGATGTAAAAGAACTGTGATAATTTGGTTATATGTTCACATTAGTCCTGTTGGATATTTTGTGAAAATGAATTACCTAGTCAAATAACTTTGAAAGTCTATGCATCTCTGTGTTTTAGAATGTTTCCATTTTCTAAGACTGACATAACAAAGTATCCTATAGTGGGTGGCTTTAAAGAACAGAAATTTATTTCCTACAGTTCTGGAACTACAAGTTTAAGTGACAATCAAGCCATGTCATTTCCTTCTGTGAGAGGAACTGTATTATACCTGCCTCCTAGCTCAAAGTGACCGCTGAAAGTCCTTGGTGTTCTTCTGCTGCCTGTGCACATGGTAGTGGTGGTGTGCCATCAAATCAGTTCCTATTTATCAAGACCCTTCATAGGACATCCAAGGCTGTGAACCTTTACAGGAGCAGAAAGCCTCATCTACCTCACTCAAAGACAATGATGAATTCAAACTGTTGACCTTGTAATTAGCAGCCCAACACATAACCCACTTTGCTGCTGCTACCTGGAAGAGTTTTTGTGGTGCCTTCCTTCCACACTCATCCCTCATCATGTGTGCATTTATTTTTATAGAACACTGAATGAGAGTGACATATTCAAAACTAAATGAAGGTAAAACAGGATCACCAGAAAAAAGACTTTGGTAATTGCTATGACATATATCAAGGAGCCTTGCTGGAATTGTAGGATAAGCACTAGACTGCTAACTGTAAGATTGACAGATCAAATCCAGCAGATGCTCCATGGAAGAAAGATGAGACTTTCTGCTCCTGCAAAGATTTAAAAGACCCAGAACCCTATGCAGGGTCTGCATGAGTCTGCAATGACTCAAAGGCACTTAGCAACAACAACAGCAAAAGTTATAGCTTCAGAAATTTTTTACAGAGTTGCTATGCATCAGAATTGACTCAGTGTCAGTGGGATTAATTGGGTTTTTAGTATGGTTTAGATAATTTTGAAACAATAGTAACAACAATCAAAAAATATATATGGGGATATATATGTATGTAAGGAGCTCTGATAGAGTAGTGGTTACGAATCGGGCTGCAAACC